>NC_088206.1:70303683-70663705 GCF_037126465.1 Ornithodoros turicata | reverse complement strand
GCAAATTTGTACACACCATGCGGTTTCTGCTGGCACGGAACCGAAACTTGTATTGCAGCGCCAAGAGCGTCTCTAGCGGCAATGCGGCGCATTAATACCTTCATGGCCGCTGTTGTGTTGTGATATTATTCTACGTGCAATAATTCCAGGGTCATTTTAATCATGTTGTGACCGCATTCGTTTCACTTCATTGTCTTCAGGAAGTCACTGGGTGTTTCAAAAGACTGACAACCATTTTTTCCTTCACAAATATGGAAGCAGAAACGCAGGTAAGGCAGTTTTTGAACTGCGTACTCAGCACTTTCACCAACTGCTTCGGCTATTTTTGCTGCTTCCTTCCACATTGCTAACACTCCTCACTATTTGACAGGAATATCGGTGAATTAGTATCCCTTAATGTAGGTTACAACCTTTAAAAATGCAGCTACCGTTGAATGACGCGTTAGTATACTCGCAGAGATTATCCATCCATTGACGTAGGGGTCTTTGATAGCCCGTATATGTTGCCGTAGTGCTGGTTCTAATCATCTAATCATATTATTGCTCAACGGCTAGGCTGCGTCATAGAGATAAAGCAACCTTTTTTTACTGTTAATAAGCCGGCGTGCGGAGATAATGACACGATGCACGAAGGCTACTCAGGAGCACAAAGCCAAAATTTTTATTGGTGTTTGAAATCAGAACTATACTAGTTTTCTTCTCAAAGGCGACGTTGTTTTTACTTACATCGACGTGACAATCAATTTCCGTTTTGGTAGTTTGTTTCACTTGTCTTCTACTCTCTGTCGCGAAGTCACAGCACAGTATATTCATTGTCGTGCCCGTACACCCCACAGTGTTGTCTATACTGTCTGTCCTATCTGTCAACACCCCCTGTAGCTTTTCTCTCTGTCGGGTTCGCTTTTTTTCCCCCGCAGGATCCGGTGGTGGTCTCCCCTTCCATGTTGCAGTGTGAGTATTTTGTACTATGTGTTTAGCATGCAAGTTGTCGTCGTCCTCTGCAGTAGTACTGACGGTAGTGCATACAGCCACATATCAGGTAGAATGGTTATGTACGTTGAAAGCATCTTGCGACTATTTATTTTCTTTGTTAGGCACACATTAGACACAGTCGTCTCTCGATGTAAGGGCCACAAATTATCGTTATTATTACGTTAGACGCAATGCTTCGTAAGTAACCAGTATCGTCTACGCACGCCTCTTTTCTTTTCTTAAATTTCGGCTCTGGACAAGTGCTGCATATGCCACACGGTAACAGATAAGATTACACGTTAATCGCATTGTTTTTTTTTCTCTCTCTATTATCGTAAGTTATATTTTGTTCGATGTAACTTATTCGTGTTGCTCGGCAGGCTTAAATTTTCATTCGAAAAATTTATTGTAAAGAATGTGATACCAAGTGAGTTTGGAAGGCACCTAGAGTACCAGTGGTCCCTTCTATGTCAAGATTATTCGCTAAATAAATCGATGATAATCGGCTTCATTTAACTGGCTATTATAGTTCATGATAATAATTTTAGTCTAATTATACTTATAATATTGTATAAATTAGTATTATATTATACTTATTATGTATGTTAATATATTATTATTACATTTAAATTTTATTTATTTTCATATTATATATTTTAATATATTTGTATGTATATAATAATTATTTATATTAAAAGAAATTGTCGGTCAGTGGAACAAGGAAATTTTCTTTTGAATATGCTGAATAGCGACGATATTAAGCTGTTCACGGTGCCAAAAAAAGAAACCAATTAGCAGTAATAGCCCGCACCGTACACCACTTCGAGTAATGCACGCTTCGTTCACTCTTCTGGGCCTGCCTTGGGGATGGGAAGCGTGAAAAAAAAATACGAACAAGATGTAAGCAAAAAGAAAACATAGATATAAAGTGTGACAAATTGAAAACAGGTTTGGAAGGCAGTTGTCTCCGTAATTGTCTATTGTTTCGTCCTCCTTTCTTAGACAGAGAGGAAAGGACGTTTAAAGTAGGGGTCACTTTGCTTCGCTCTTCTTTCCGCATAAAGTAGGGACGGTTCATCTGTGTCTGTTGGATTTGAGAATCTCGAAAGGGAAATTGACGTGCTACGTAAAGGTAGGATTGTGGTGGTCTTGTGGCATATCTTTAGATGACAGGTTCACGTTTGTATTTACGCTTACTTGTCCGATTAACTTTAAAAGTAGTGTGCTATTACAATACGTCGTAGAATCACAGCTAATGCAGTGAGTCCGTGGTCCAAAAAAGCGAATTGTAGTACGTGGCTGTTTTATTTAATCGGTTGTGTAGGGTGTGCTTTTGTATGTGTTTATGTGCATGTGTTACAATGTGTGATGTTTCTTGTATGTTTCTTTTTTTTTTCTTTTTGGACGCTGCATTTAATTTTGCCTAAATAACATATCAATTGTAATGCATTTATGTTTGTGTCATACTGAAGTGTTTGCTGGCAAAAGCGATGCTTGCCAGTTCCAAAATTGGCAGAATTCCTTATTGTCATATAAAGATCATAATTTGTTAAATTGTACTTAACGGGGTCGTGAAGCAACCCTCCCAGTTTTGGAGGAATCACATTGGAAGATCAAACGGTTTGTCTCTCGAATATACCAATTACCAAGCAATGTCCTATGCCTATGCAGTCCTGCATTGGGAAAGCCACGAGGCGTGCCTGTTCCCATGGTAACTGTCTGCTCCTCCACGGGAAAATTTCCCGTTTGGTGTTATGCCCTCTCTCTCGAATTTCGGAAAGCACATTTTTTGTAAATATTGTCACAAAAACAGCCTAGTTTTATCAGCCTGCATGGAGGCAAGCAGGTTTTGCACATTGAATAGCTGAACAAAAATATGTTACAAATTAATGAGATTAATGAGATAGTTCACAAATTAAATGGGATGTGGACGACAGAAGCAGGGGGAGTAACAGAAAAGGGTACTTAATATTTATTACGCTGCTTAAACTAGTGTTAAACAGAAGGGAACGAGATAACGTCAAAGTTACGGTGTTAAAGTTACTTTGTTAATGTAACTAAAGTTACTAAAGTTGCTGTCTTTGAGCCAAAAGGGATGTGTGTATCTAAATACGAAAAGAGTACAGTATTTCTTCCGTTCCGTAAAAAAATGGCACCGGCAGTTGAATTTTTTCAAACAACTCAGGAAAAAGACTTAGAGACAGGCTTACGTGTCTGTGTCGTTCCTAATTGTGGTCTGCCTCGACCAATTCTCGTTATTTACTTCGAATTTTTTTGTCGGTGGTCCGTGGAGTGTTAAGAAGGTGTGTCAATGATTTCAGTTTCCAAGTTTGCCTCGACAAATTATGAAAAAGAAAAAGAAACGCTCTTTCCTGTACGGTGCAACCTCCAATTCCGCCATTCTTTTGGCTATTCTTTAGCTGAGTTGTAGAGGCGAAAATTATGGAGATGAAATTAATTCTAGCTGATATATTTAGTACAAAAGTACATGTTATACTTCAAAATTTTAAAATGCAGCAAAATAAATATCGTAACAAAGTTTCAACTGCCACAAAACTATGCGAGAATGCATACACACAAGCTATATCCGGCAACATACACCATCGGAAATGTTAGAAGGGCAGCATCATTTAATTTTCACAATTTTTAGGCAAGCCACGGGACCGAATGACATCCTATCTATGAATTTTTATGAATACTTACGATTTTTTTGCATATAGTACTGAGTCTTCAAACGCATGGTGTAGCACGCAAAAGCTATTTTTATTAAAAAGGGTTATCTCGGTATATGGTCGGTTATATGTGGGGTTTGGTAACTCATATTAAAAGATTACAGTTTGTCAGTCAGTGCTGCTTGTGTCCATCCTTCTTTGTCTCCCCGACACAGGGGTTTTAGCCTTTTAACTATTGTTATTTGGGTTTGTTTCATTTTGAACCGCTACTTCATCTTGGGAAGCACTGTATGATATGTGAAAGTTGAAGAAAATTCAGTAAAATATGAAGTAAAATGCGGAGAAACTGGAGGAGAGTTAATGTTGACAACCCCCTGCCCTCGCTAATTGATATCCTTGTTTTTCTTCCTGCACAATCTTCATCTTTTTCGAAATTTTCGTTGTATGCGCTATGTAATTTGGGTTCCTAATCAGCATTGCTACAAACTTTCTACAAAATTTTAGCCCTTCTTTGAAACTTATCTTGAAATACCCTAGCTAAATTGATGTCAAATTTATTCAGACATATCGTTCTCAACTGCTTTCTTCACTTATCTCAGTGCCTGCGAGCTCACTCTTATCAGTACGTTATCTTATTCCTATAGTACTGGCACACCGTGTGCAGGCCAAGTGTGTGAGCATCCTTTTTTGCATAACAACAGAGATCTGTCCCACATTACTACAAAGAATACCTGCTATTGTTCTCCTGACAGGGAAAACTTATAGCATAAGCCACAGTGAGAGCACAGTGTCTCCGTTGTTTCCCCTAATGTGGGTTAAACGCCCAATTTTCTGCACTTCTGGGTCGCGCACTTTCTTTGACGCAATTCTGCGACAGGCCGTCTTTGTTTCTCAATTATGCCGGTGCCCTTCTTTTAGTTATCTGTATTAAGGTATAGATATCTCGCCGCCACCTTTTACTGTTCTGCAGCGTGAAGTCGGTGAACTGTCATTCGTTGCATGCTAATTTAGGTGCGTGGAATCTTACGCATAAAGGCGGGAAATGCGAGAAATTTGTGTTGGAAGTCTCGTTGAACTTGGTATGACTTTAATCTTAATTAAATACGGAATTACATGCAATCGGCGCAAATGTTATGATGGCATTGACCTGCAGTCAGGATAAATACGGCATGTTGAGACCCTGGAGGCTCATTTATTGCATTTTGTTGGCTATCAAGTCTCGGAAGTCGTTATGGTCATTAGTTACAGTAATTATAAGCATAGTTAGTTATAAATACAGTTATGGGTAGTTATGGTTTCAGTTTTGCATGGCATAGTCGTAATGACGGAATTTTCAAAGGATCGTAATATTTGGCCACTCTGTTTATTAAATTGCCGGTGCCCGCAAAATTAAAGCAGTTTTGTCAAATTAGCCAGCGAGTCATCGCTACATCGAATTCAAGTTCAACTCGTTAACATATATATGTATATATAATTAACTAACTTGGAAGTACAGTAATTACAGGAAGAACAGTGTTGAATTATAAGGAATTTGTTATTGAGAGCAAGTGTGTGCAAATAATTAATTAAAGGTACTAACATGCCTCCAAATTAATTGACATTTTCAATTAAGTGATCTTGAATTAACATGGTTTTAAAGTGTTAAGTTATAATAGCAGCGTAGTGGTGTACGATATGCTAATATTTTACAGCCAAGCATGTACGTTCCCGTTTTTTATCTTGTACCATAGATTTTATTGTTAGATTATTCTTTTATTGTGGCACACAAATGTGTAAGCACTTAACACTAACAGCATGTCTCTAAATGCACGCTATCATGGTTTCTTGCACGAAACGGTCTACTAGTGTGTTTATTTTTGTTCATGTGAGAAACGGTCTACTAATGTGTTTATTTTTGTTAATGTGAAAAAGAGAAACAGTGTGATTCATAACTGCTCGGCACTGCTCAGAAAAAGGCAAGTCTTGTGTCCATGCGAGACATCGTTCCCGAAGACGACGACGAAGAAGAAGAAGACGACATTGTAGGAGAAGAGACCACGATGATGAAGCAAATGGATCGCCACGGCGACGGATACATGACGCCCAACTATGTGACGGTCATTCCGGTGGAATATCCACGTTCCGACAGCTCTCCTCTTTCAGGTATGTGTCACCTGGCAATGGTGTTGTATAGAGAAAAATGTAAAAAGTATATAACATGGATATAGCAGTTAAGAGTATTTAGTTTAGAGCGTGATGGGCACTTACTGCGGATTATCATACAAATGCACAAGTATTATTGCGAAGGATGACATAGGCAAATGTTTACTAAAAAGTGTCACATAGTCATAATAGGAATTTGTCTAATAGACTCGTTGTCAAGAGTGTCTAATAGGTGGCGCTAAATAGACGTAGGAGTGAAGGAGTTACGTGGACATGGTTCAAGGCTGGCATATATAGAAAAAGTGTTAAAACTTGGGCAGGTTGGAAACTTATGATTAAAATCGATAAAACACTCGGTGTGGAAACAAAGACAAGGATGTACACAAAGAATAAGACGACATGCACTAAACTGCCAACCAGAGAAGATGACACATGCTTCACCGGAACCGTACTGAGGGCAGCTTCTGCCTTGGGCAGGACGAACTTGATACAACCCTCCTCTCACGAAGCAATGTGCATAAAAGTTTGCGCAACAATTTTAGGCCCAGGATTTGCACACGTGCTGTTGATTTTTAGCTACACACGTGGTAATTTGTTGTTGCATAAGTGCATTTCAAATATTGGCAGAAAAATTGTAAGTTAAAAGAGTGAAATAGGAAAACGATACGTTCTACAGCAAAAAATTCTCAAGGTTTTGCGTCAGCGTTCCTATTAACTGCCAATGTTATCAGTTCTGAAACCTGCCCCCTGCTCCCGGGGAGGCCGCCCCTGTTGCCCCCTCCCAAATCGAAATGTCTCCGTACTTGATGGTGAAAGGAGACTTGCTGTAAAGTGTAATCGAGTCATAACTGACTTACTGTAACTGGTCTTACTGTAAAATATGGCACGTAGTGTTACTAATTGAGTGTGCCTACTGCCTAGCAAACCATACGCCTATCGGTGCAGAGTATCCGCTTTGAGGTGTGACGCTGATAAACTTTTAAAGCATAACAAAAAAGTAGTTCCTGCAAAAAGAACAAAAAAAACAAGATCGTTGCGAGCTTACGAGACAACAGAGCTACAGCAGAGTGTATCGACGCGGAAGTAGTGCATGAAGAACACCGCTGAAGTGAAGTCAGGGGCACCGTGTGTCCTGGGCCTACTTCACGGACAACGTTCCCCACGAAGTAGACCCAGGACGCGCAGGCGTCATGTCGCTCCAGACTGCTAAAACAGCGGACAGAGTGTTCTTGAGGAACAACAACAATGGGAGATCCTCCACTCACAGTGGGTTCGTTGAGGTCGGTCGAAGATCGGGAGATGATCCTGGAGAGGCACTCCCCGTACGCCACGTCGTTGCCGGCCTCGGTCCTCCGAGCCCGTCTCCTCACCCCGTCTCACCACTGCTACTTTCCAACGAGTCGAGACGATAGCTGGAGACCTCAACCGAGAGAGCGGCTTCATCTGACGACGCACACTCCGCACCAGCACCAACAGCAGCAGCAGCAACAACCTCCACCGGCTCCAGCTAAAAGTGAATCATTGCCTGCCAGCTATCACGTTTGATGCGTGGCATGAAATTTAGTTTGTAACACTTTTGTTCCAGCATCGTGTGTGCGTTATTTTTATGTTTTGCACGGTTTGCTTCAGTTTCTTTGTTTGTGCACACAGAATGCGTGCTCGTAGAACCTTGGAGAGACAGTTTTACTCGCCGAGTGAGCAGTGTTGTCTCATGGTTCGGGTGAAGTGAGTGCAGATTATTTTGTAGGTGCTTGTTCCTGTGTAGTGCTATTTATTTACTTATTTCTATTTTTCTGGTGCCCATGAATGGCCACAGGGCCTCCCTAGTATGCCATCCCTGTCTGTCCCTATTCATATCCCTATATGTCCCATATATCCCTACCCGTATCCTTATATGCCATCTGTAAGCTGCAAAGACAGCAGCGAGAGTCTCTTTTGTGGAATGTTTAAAAATAAGGTTTATTTGGGTTTATGGTTCTTCAACTTGTACTTTGTAAGTTTAAATGACATTAGGAGATGTTTCCGTCGGATGCAATCTTAGTTCTAGCATGGGACACTTCCGGTCTTCAGTGTGTTGTGAGATGGAGGGTACCGTTGTGTGCACGTGTTTTTCATTTCTTAAATCGTGCTCTTCCTTTATTTTTGAGTGCTTTTTGTGTGTTTCTAAAAATAGTACGTGCTGCTGTAGACCGCTACTGTTTACATTTTTTTTTTAGTAATAAACTAGTATCCCAATAATGAAATAAATAATAATTCAGTAATACGATATTAGTTTCACATATTCCTGCAATGCCTACTACAAGTGTTTTAGAGTGGAGTAATCAGTCACTTGTCTAAAAACTCTAGTTTCGACGTGTTCATCTCATATCTATACTTTTGTTTGTGCATGAGTGACATGCCCTTAAGCATGCTTGACGCCCTCATATTGTGTAGCACAGATGTTGCTTGCTCGAATGTCTTGGCATATAAGAATATCATTTACATGCATAATATGAATGATGCAGCAGAATATAAATAAGCGTATCATAATATGTCATATATATACAACATATATAAGAAGGCTCGAATATCTTGGCGCAGTAAGGCAAACGTAAGTTAGTAAAAACGTAAGTTTACTGTTAAAAAAATCTCAACATCTGTTTCTCAACTGAAAAGCCTACAGACTCAGCGTAGCTTGGATTGGTAAGTTGCATGTTACTGATTCAAGATAACCTTCTGCAAACAGAACAAGAAATCTGCGTATACCTGCTTAGCAAGTTGTGCCTGTGTGTCGAAGTGGAGAACATGTACCTGGCCACGGCACAGGAAATCATGCAGCTCATTGCGCAGGACGAAACTCAGATGCACTTTCCTCCCCAGCTAGTGGATGCCTTTTCCCTGTGGATGACGTCTCCACTTTTAGGTCAGTCAATTAATCAGTCAACCAATCGATTTTATTTCGTCAATATCAAACGCAGGATCCGTTACTTCAAAAACTTTGTTGGTCCAGTTTTTCAATGGTTATCTTTTAATGCGATAATAGCTCTACCGTATAAATCAATAACGTAACATGAATTAATGAATTAATTACACTATAAACCAGTAATAAAGTAACATGAATTATTAATGAATTAATAATGAATAAATTAATTGTATCTCGCAGAGCTCCAGCTGAAGCCGCAGCACCGACCGTGCCTCATCCGCGACAAGTGGGCGGAGTACTTGAAAAAGTACACGTACGCGACAAAACATCAACTGGATTCTGGTAGGTTTTAATAATAGTAATTTGTAGCTCGATATCGTGAAGCAGCCGCAGAGCGATGCTTAGGTGGTCGTTAAGCGAAGTAATCTTGCCCATGTGAGGGTTCATTAACGCGAGCCAGAATCTGAGCGCACAGCACCCCGTATCGAACGTCTGTCGCGGAGGATGATGTGCTCGAACAATTCGTATCGCGCCATGAGGCGTGATACTACCGTTGTACCATGTACCATGGTACCCTTTTGATTCGTACGTACTTTGTTTACCATTTCCCTTTTAGTTCCATAATTTTAATTGTGAATTTGTGTATTGGTTCATCGGCCACAGTTTTGCACATTCTGGCCGGGGTTGTTGTGTCGTCTTTACGTGTTCCCATGCTCAGGCTCTTTTAGTAGGATGCATTAGAATGACATTCTTTGAGTACTTAATACCTCTTTACCTCTTATATACCTCTTAGGTACCTCTTTATATTTCAGATGAACCCGTACTGACGCTTCAGCGAAATGTGTTCTACGACAAAAACGAAGAGCGCAAGGTACAAACTTTTGTTCCGGGAAAACAATTTGCATTGCTACCGACGTTCACGTACCCAGAAAGCCTCTGTTGTTTTTTGAGCGGTTGCCCACTAAGTTGAACGTTACTTCGTTTATTAAGGACTGCATAGTGTTGTGCCTGTGGGCAAGGAAACTGAGCAGGGTGTCAATCCTAGAGGTTTTTAATCATGAAAGGCTGTGCATGGACTTGTAACGTTCAGGAATGGAGAATGAGGACATCGTGCCTCAATCACTTGTTAGTCTTTGTCGACTTTGCTGTGCCCCAAGGAACTGTTTGCGGCAAAACGACCTGGAGGGTGGTGCCCCCTGGTTGGATTTTCGGGTTGCCCCTCAACCACGTCCCACAGGGCGCGTGCAGAATTGTAGCAGTACCACAAATTTGAGCATCTTTAATGTACCGGAGGTACTCTACAGTGGCTCCACCTTAAATTTTGAGATTTTGTTGAAGTAGCTATCAGAGCGTAACTTGTGGAAGCTGTTGTACAGCCCTGAGTAGGAAGCGAGTTACGTGTAACCTGTTACTGTGTAACTGTTACCAGTTTCATCTTTTAGCTAGTTAACCGGCAACTGTAAATAGTTACCGCTTTTGGTGTATGTAGCTGCAAAAATTCAGCTATAATCAGAGCCTGATGTTTTCGGGAAATCATTTTCCCCAATTCGGGGGGTAGAAATCGGGGAAATCGACATGTGCCCTAAATTCATGCAAATTCGGATGGGAAAACTTCCAGTATGCTAAATTTGGGGAGAAATCAGACTCTATTACCCAAACGAACTGTACTGGTTTGGTACAAACAGTGATGTAACTGCCTTTGCTGCCAAACAAGTTAGTATGCATTCCTACAGACGCCTGAGTGAGGCAAAAGTGAGGGCAATTTGCCGGGTACAAATCGGGTTTCAAACTGAAGAGGCAACCTTCAATTCGGGGTGCAAATTCGGTGAAGAAACAGGTTAAACCCTAAAACTTCAGGCTCTAGCTACGCATGTGGTGCTATATTTTGGTACATCACATCAGTTTCCAATTGCTCCTGATTCCTTAGAATGAACTCGCTCAGACGTTCTTTATAATTGCAACTCAGTTACTCTTTTCACAAACTAGCTCTGACTGTAAGTAACTTACAATTGGTATTATACCTGGAACAAAAGCATCGAATAAGGCTGAACCTTGTCTGTGTCCTTTCACGCAGATCACAGATGACAAGATGCTGAAGATGTTGTACTCTGAAGCTAAAGGCAATGTCCTCGACGGGAGGTACCCGTGCGAAATCGACGACTGCATGGTTCTGGCCGCCATTCAAGCGAGGCTGGAACTGGGCCCTTACGACGCACTGAGACATACCCCGGAATTTTTCAGGTTACACTGCGGGCTTTTAATGACTACTGTAAACGTATTTTTATTCCACTTAATGTATTAATTTTCGCGAATCGCATTTGGGAAGTTATTCGCGACTATTTATAATTTCGCGATTCCAGGTCTGGTTCCTTATGCGGCATCAACGTCAAGCTATGTTTGAGTGTACGATTATTCGCGTTTTTTTTTTGCGGTCGATTTGCGAAATTCGAGAAAATTAATGCGTCGCGAATAGAAATATGTTTACAGTATTTCTTTTCCCAGTTCAGCTTGCCGACTGTGTTCGTACTTTGTGGCAACTTTCAGGTCCCGGATACGAGAGTTCCTTCCGGAACACGCGTGCCGGTCCCACTGGTTCCTGCTCGGCCTCGGCGCCAAGAACGGTCCTGAACGTCGTCTTGCCGAGCATTTCAAAGGGATGTCGGCCACCGTCAAGGAGCACCGTCTGCATCGGAAATACCTCGAATTCTGCTGGGCTCTGCCGTATTACGGGTGAATTTTGTCCCACTATAAAAAGATTTTGCTTTGTGCAGACACAGGTGTTCCTTTTTTGTTTTTCTTTTGTTTTTTTCTAGACATGTAACGTAATTACGTATTATTTATTATTAAATTACGTAATTTTAGGAGAACATGCTGCGCAACTGTGCCTGCATAGTTTTTGTTTGTTTGTTTGTTTGTTTGTTTTTGGTACAATCACTTGAAAAACAATATTGGTGTTGAGGCAGTTTTCATGACCCTGTGAGAGAATCCTGCATAGTTGTGTTTTCCCAATTTCTGTTGGCACATTACCATAAAAACGCAGACATTACCATAAAAATGCATACATTACCATAAAAATGCATACATTACCATAAAAATGCATACATTACCATAAAAACGCATTAGTGCTGTACCTTGGGCGATGCGTTTAATACTGCGCGCTTATTTACGCTCACGTAGGAGTGCTTTCTTCAACGCCCAGATCGAGAGGCCGGTCAGCGGGATTGCGGCGCTGATGAGTCATTACGACCTGCCAGTTCTGGTTGGCATCAACCGTGAGGGCCTTCACGTCATTGACCCCAGTCAACCGGTGAGTGGTTTGGTGGGGTGTACGGTTCTGATTTTTTTAGACCTGCCAAAGTTGCAGTGAAGTGCTCCAGGTTTTGTCATTTAATCTGAGTAGTAAAAAGCTAAAAAGAGTAAGAAAGACAAATACCCCCCCCCAATGCATGAAAGAAGGGTTATGGTACACTGAAGATGGGAATGCAGTCTGTTTGAATCCTTCCACTGGCTGTGCTGTCTGAGGTTTCTCTGAAATTTTCGGGCAGACTTCTTATGTGGCCGACAGTACAATTCCCCCGAAGTCTGCCCAGGACACATGCCAACCACCCTTTCTGCGCAGTGTTTGTAGCCACAGTTCCCTTGCGGTGCAAACATTCAGAAGTTGCAGGTGACCACGTACGACATAATGCTGAGTTTTAACTGCAGGTGGTGCTGATGAGCCTGCAGTATAGGCACCTCTCCTGGGATTGTGCCCATCCAGCCCAGCCGCAGAACCCCAACTGTCTGCCGTGCCTCTTTCTGCAGTTCCAGCAGCCGGGGCAGAACGAAATCAGCATGGTGCAGCTCTTCTCCAAACAGGTACACAGTGCGCTCTTTGCAGCATGCAGAGGTAACTGGAGCAGCTGCAAAAAAACTGCGTTCCCTTCTCACCAGGCGGTGTTGATGGACGCCCTCATAGCGACCCTAGTTGAAGAACTGAAGAAGCGACCTTCTTGGGCGGAGGATGAAGTTGACGGAGTCGGCGCGGGAACACACTCGGATGAGGGTAAGATGCGGGGGCGGAATAGTGTGTGAAAACGTTTGATGCCCCTTCGTAGGAGCAGTGGAAGATCGTTCCGTAGATTTCTCCTCCTTCTTCGCGGATGTGGTGGGCTGGACAACGAATGCTACACATTTGTGCGCGAGAAGGGTGACCGTAGCTCACGCCACCTGGATAGAGAAAGCAGAGCTAATGCTTCCTCTTCCTCCTTCACCACATGGAAACTTGAGCCAAGGGTTGCCTTCGGCTAGTCTTGGTATCAGACCATGCTTAGGGCCCTGTGTTTTTGGGGTTAAACCCGGTAAAACCCGTCTTTACCCCACGATTGGCATCATCGTCGATTAGGGTAAAACCCGAAAACGGGAATCGCTGAAGATTCAATTAGGCCACACATACAACACTTCCCACTCAGCACGGTCGCTGGGCATGTCGTGTTCATACGAAATGCGAGATGCGCGTTTTCTTTTTTTCACCCCAAATCATGTTTTTTTCACCTGATGTGGCCCGGTTTCACCAGTTTTATAGCTCCCAGGATAAAACCCGATTTTTACCTCCCCGATTTTGAAAAAAATATGAAACCCGAAAACACAGGGCCCTAACCGTGCTCAGCGTCTCATCATTGGCATCGAGATCGCCCGACATCGCGGCTTGCACTCGTCGTAGAGAGTAGGGCCAGCAGCTGTCGTCGTCACTGGTGTGCCCAACCAACAATCCAATACAAAATATAAATGATCGAATAAATAAATAAGATCAAAATCAGTAAATTCGCAACTTGTACGGCACCTAGCTCTCCTGAGCCACTCCTACACAGTCTGCACTAGAATACTAGGTCTAGAACTGCTCTAGAATACCTTTCCCTTCTTCTGGAATCCTGTAAGAGAATGAGTGGGGTTGGCGTCACCTGAGCGGCGGCAGGGCCCAATGGGAGTGGAGTCGGGAGGCCAGCTACGCCGCTCTGGCAATGCCTCAAAAGGGGCTCAACGGACTGCTTGTTTTTCGGGGCACTTTGTAAATTCAATTGCACAGAGATAAAACTGTTCAGCGATGTCACTTCGCTGCTCCTTTAAATAGCGGACGACATTGGTCTTCTACAGATGTCCAAATACCACTGACGGCGAAGAAGATCCGCGACGAACAGGGGCTCTCTGGCAAGATGCGAAAGCTGTCCATTGCCAGGTTCAGCAGTCGCGGTAAGTGTAACGTGGCAGTCTTGGACGTGGCACACCACAAAGATACTTTTGAACGTGGGTGGGGAAATGCTCCTCAGCATTTTAAACACTGCACATAGTGCTAAAATTAGGTTTTAATAACTGTGGTTACTTAAATATGTAACGGTATTTTGTAAACTGTTTGCCGTCGAACGCATTCACAATGTGTCCGTTGGATCACAAACTTTGTATATACTAGGTATGTGTGGAATTCCAGTGCTACTTTGCCAAGTGGCTTTATGAGTTTTCCCACAGGAAATTAGATGGGTAGGGCACTGTCTATGGACGTCCCAGCGGCTGCCTAGTAAATGCCTCAGGGTGTCCTAGAAACGTCCCATGGACGTTCTGGTAAATTCTCTAGACAATTCTAGGAGACTACTTCCCTAGGACAGCGATGTAAATTGCAGACACTGAATCATCAGTTGGGGGGCAAATACAGTATTTAGATCACACCAACACCCATGTAACATTGTCTGGCCATTCGCGAGGCCTCAATGCTGTATTTATACTAATCGTTGATTCAGCCTCCACAATTTTTGTTGAAGCTGCGCAAATAACAAAATTCCCTACATCCACATTGCCGCCGTAAAAGTGTGCCAACGAAGGTGCTACACCTTGCTTCAGTAATATTTTTTAAAAAACATTCAAAAAAGTGCAAATACTCGAAATCGCCTGCAAATACTGTTCGAGTAGCGAACAGTATTTCGATTTCGAATCGAACTCGATTTCGAATCGAATTCGATTCGAAATTGAGGTTTCGAATATTTGCGCTGCTCTAATTTACGTTGCTATCTGGAAGATTGCCACCCACCTCGGTTCGTACGTCTGTGTATGAATTGATTGATTGATTTGATTTTATTTGGTCTTTTCTTCAAGGTAAAAAGTCACAAAAACTGAGTGGTCCCTTAGCAGAGGCTAGTGATGGGTCCACTAAAGACGTTCATCAATGACATTGGCAACAGTGATAGCAAAAAAGAAAGAAATGTCTAGAAAAATCACTGTAAAATACAGCACATAACCACAAAATACAGTCACTGTAAAATAGAGCAACCATTCGTTGTAATCGGCGTATTACGGATTTACCATATATGTATTCGATCCTCCGACAGAATGAAGTCCTGTAATGATTTTGAGAACAGCTGGGTGTTTCTTACTTCTATCGGCAACTGGTTCCAAATGCGCACTCAAAAATGCTGAAGAGTCCTGGTACCATAGACATTTTTAGCACTTGAAATGATAAGCTTTTTATCTGTTTGCATCCTAGTTAATGGTTGGAATGTGAGAGTGCATGGAAGAAAATGTGGCAAGAGCGTTCCTGTGTCCCTGTCTCATTGAGTGCACACCTGAGTTACGAAGCTCAGCAGCTGAAACATTGTTCCTCTCTGCAGGGGACTACATCAACTCACGAGGATCGCTGGCCTTCAAAAATGAAGCTGGCCGGCCCAGATAGCCAATGGGGCTACTGTATTGTAAATAGACGCGAAGCGTTCACAGAGCCACCTGCTGGCTGTGAGCAACGACGTTCCCATTTTAAAATGTGATACTGCACACAGGTGATACGTGGATATGGCACGTTGTATGTACAAAGAGTGGAGGCGCCAGCATTTCCGCGATCCACGCCGTGCTCGAGTATTTTTTTGTTTCCGTGGAAACAGTAACCCAGTGTAGTGACCAGTGATTCCCGGTGAACTGTTTTTGTTTGTTTTTGTTCACTCCCCTGAGCAGAAAGCATCAGTTCTTATTGTACCTAAGCTGTCCTGCTTAACTGTGTTCAGAGCTGTACGTGTCGCGCCATCACTTTCTGCGTCAAAGAGGGATGTGTGTAGCCAGTATTACGTTTACGCAAAGTTAGTTTTAATCTGTTTAGATAGTTTTTCAAATTTGTTTTTGTCTTAATCCTACGCATCAATGATAATTGCATCTAGCTGAACATATTTAATGCGAAAAATTTACATGCATTGCCGCAAATGTCACCATATTTCTTAGTTTCGGTAGTGCTAAGTACCTACAGTTTTTTAATACACACAAAAAATTGAATACCCTTAAATGGTACCCCTTTTTTAAATTTATATATATTTACAAAATAAGTTTACTACATAGAATTTTATATCGCACGAATCGAATGAATGTACTTGTGCGTGGCTCATCCTGTAGGACCGATTAAAAGGGGCCACCGCTTTGATGTTATGCTTGTTTTTGCAATCCACATAAAATCATTATGGCATCTGCAGTGTAATGTTACGCAGTTGAAAAAGAAATTAAGCTGAAGTGTTGAGGTCCAAGGCAGCAGCTGTTAAGCTTCGTGACATGCTTTGCACATATTCTTCAAGTTTATTACGATATTTTTGAGTTGTAAGCTAGACCATTCAACTAAATAAAAAGAACAAGAACAACACACACCCAATTTTGACTTTTGCATCTTCCTCGTTTAATCGATGCATCAATGTTAATTTTCTTCTTTTCCCTAAATGTTTCCCCAAAAGGGAAACATTGCAGAACTAAAGAGGGAAACAGTTTTTGACATGGAACTTGCATCGGATTGTTTATGTGGGTGACGCTTCAGAAATTCCATGCAGCGCTTTGGCCATACGGTTCTGTGTGGGGTTAAATCAGTCAGTTTAATACGGTTAATTAAAATAAATTAAAAGTCAACAAAGTGAATTCTACACCCAAAACCTCGCAGATGTCTCCAACGGAAGTACTTAGTGGCTGAAGTACGGTACTTTAAAAGATAGCCAAACTTTTTAAAAACATTGTGTGTCAAACAAAGCGTCATACAAATGTGAAGTATTCTTTGGAAGAGTCATGTCAGAAATCGAGTACCATTTGAAATGACGTAATATTTTTATCCTTAACGTACCCCATCTTGTTCCCGTACCAATCCTATTATCACATTGACAGTTACAAACAGTATGGCAGTAATTTGGCACTAGAAGTTGGCAACATTTTATGCATCCTAACAGTTCAGTCATGTTAAGCACACATTCAACCTGTCACAATACCGCACAGCCTTGCCGAAAGGTCCGAATGTCAATCGTCGAAAACACATTCTTAAACTGGACCCAAACAACTGCGTCAGCGCCATCCGCTGACGTCGCTCCATGTCCGTACTCCAACGAACTCTCGTTCTGAGACAGAAACTCGTCGCTGCTGCATCGTGATCCACTCTCTGCGGAGTGAGGACAGTTCTTCAACAGGAAATCAAACTCCACAACCTTCCCTCTCCGCGGAATGCGGAAATTCGGTTGGATCTCCATCTCGTCGTCGACGACATGGCGACGGTTCGTCCGCAAGAACGTCGACACCTTCGCCGACGGGGGCAGTCGAGCGTGGTCGGCGCTGCTGTTGATGATGGTATTCAACATGTCCAGCAGGCACTGGCGGAGGCCGCGTTCGCTTCCACAGTCGTTGCAGGTAGTGTGGTGCGGGACCCTGATGGAATACTGCTCACGGGGAGTGACGAAGGTTGATCCGATCAGGACGCGGATCTCGTGGACCTGGTTCTGCTGGACCATGCTGGAGATGGTGGAGAGCGTGCGGTCCATGTTGCTGAACGATGCCGCTGCTCTGCGTTGCTTGTGGAGCGAGAATCGCTGCGCCGCCTACGACATGGTTTAAATGCAAGTTAGTGTATGCAAACACTTGCCACATCTCACTTGCTGGCATCGGCTCTCTGCCGGTATCTTTGTCAGGTTTAACAGTTCATTTTTAATTTTTCTCAGCATGTGCACGGAGTGGGGGAAAAAAGATGTGACAAGGGAAAGTTTTTGTCAACAAAATACTAAGCAGTGTGTTTAAAATAAATTGCGCCGTTGAATTACATTTTAGGAGATTCTGAGTGTATTTTGTCGTGCCACGCATGCGTTTGGGACGCGCACGTTTTGGGATACATCCTCAAAGCTAAGTAATATTGCATCAATAAAGAAGCTAATTGGGTCAGTTGGTATATAAGTGATAGGCGGAACCAGCCAAGGGACGCGAAAACAAGAAAAAGTACAAGAGACTGATGTTCTGAGGCCGGCTTAGCTCAATTGGTAGAGCCCTGGACCGGTAATCCAGAAGATGTGGGTTCGATCCCTACAGCTGGCTAACCTTTTCAGTGACTTTCATCTTTCATCGAAGAAAAAGTAGTTGACTCGCTGGATCGCGAAGCATTACTTACCTTCACATCCTCGGAGAGCGAATGCTTTGACCAAGTGTCACGTAGGAACATTTTGAACTGGTCGAATGGCATCGGTAACCGCTCTCTGTCGTACAGGACATGCTTAATTACTTCAGTGACTAAAGTACCGAGCTGTACCGTGGTAACTGGACTTCTAAAACGCATGCGAAGCTGCAGCGGTTCGTCTTGCTTTCTTCGTGGCGCCATTCTTTTTAAAAGTCAGTTCGTTGACCACCACGGCACACGCGGCCGATTCGACTCTTATTATGTTTTGATTCTAGTTTGTAGTACGAATTCATCTCATCATGCGCGTAATAAGAACGCAGTCAATTTTTAAAGTTTTTTCTGTTACTTATGTAGTGAAAGAGTGAAAGTCGTGTGCTTATTTTGTATTTATTTCTGCTGTGTAGTTTCAGTCAACTCCTCAAGGTGGCAGCACAGTGCACGGTCATAACCGCACGCCGCCGCAAGCGGTGCACTTGGTCTTTCCATTGCGAAGCGTGTGTAATATTCCTTTTTTTTTCTCTCTGACATTCACCACAGTGGCTACGAATACCCCATTCGTAGCCACAATTGGTTTAAGCACAAGACAGAAGCATAGATACCCAAGACAGTATGTCAAAAATGTTGACATTGTGTCTGTTGTTCACAACATTGCCATGTGCCGCTTTACGAATACATTGTAGTGAGAGCAAGCTTCTAACAACTCCTAGTGGCAACTCACATGACACGTCTAAGTTTTCTATGCGTCCTTCGTGTAATTGTATTGGAAAGAACAAAACAGCCGAACTCGATCTGTCAATACACTGTCTAGCCGCGCGGACATTCAAAAGCGTATGAATACCGCTAAACAAAGCCAACTTCAGAAAATTTATATCGATAAACAGCGCAGCCTAGAACATGAGTGTACATAAAGCGGTAATGTGTTGTATTGCTTGTAAATATTGGGCAGGTGCGTACTTCTGTTGTGGTCTTTTAACCTAAGCACCGCTGAAATTGCGGACTATTTTCATGCGCGCACATTTCGTAGTGCCGTTTGTCCCTCTTTCTTCGCCTCTCCTGCCTCTCCCGTCTGCTCGTGCGCCCAATGCCGCGATTGACATTGGTGAGCAAAGTTGCTCCAATGGCGGCATGTTTGTGTTGGGTGCTCGGCCTTTGTGTGAATTAGCGGCGGTGCTCTCGTCAAAGTGATATTCACCGTGTTTCGACAGCTCACTGGTCCCAGAATCAGATACATGCCCATCATGGATTTGACACAAACCGTCCTAACTGCGTCGGTTGTCATCGGTGAGTATGCGAGCTTTGTTTGGAACTTTTGATAACTCCATCTCAAAAGATGGACGCGTGCATGTGACTTCTTTGACAGTGCCGGTCCGTTTTTAGGAAGACAAACCCGAAAAGTTCGATGTGCTCAGAGTGACGACGAATTCAGTTTGTTACAGTGTTACTTTTATGAGGGCACCGCGTTGGTGGGAGGTGATATCGGATGTCTGAGCGTGAGCATGGCATGAGCGTGCTTCGGGCAGGTCGTGCACCCCAGAGGTGCACCCCACGGCCGTTCAATAGTACGTGGATCGACTTCGTTGTTTCCCTTTCGCCGTCGTGACAACGCGATCGTCTACGGGAAAACAAACATAGCGGACGCTATCATAGCAATCGCGTTTGGACGCGTGTTTGCAGACGGTCGGAGAAGTCACTGATTTCTGCAAAAGCTCGTCGTGGGGTGTAAAATGCGCGAACGAGCTAGTTGTAGCTGTTGGTAGCATTTCCCCTGAGTCTGGCGAGATATGCAGAAGTAGAGACGCAAACGAAGTAGTTGAGTTTGTAGCGTTCTCAACTTCGCATCGTTAGGATTTTGGAGTTTTGGGTTTGTCTCATCTTCGATAACGCAGCGTAGGTCTGTGTCGTCTGCTCTGATGCCGTCTGCGTGATTCATTTTTGCATTTTTTTCCGCAACAAATTGTCATGTTGCAACGAGTTGTCGCCACGAATTGGAAATATTAGTTCCATGTTTGAAACATAAATAATAATAGTACTATTTCTAATAACCGGCGCACATTGGTGTACGTGGATGTTGCCAGTGGGAAATACAATTATGTTGTTGGTTGCACCTTCGGTTGTAGCATCGCAGTTGTGTCCTGATTAATTGGCACGGCTCTAGCCAGTTTAATAATGGTAATGGTGTCCCGAATGTGTAGGAGCTTTCTGGGAAATCAGTTGCTGTTCCGGCGCGGCGTTTAATGAGTACGTGAATATTGTATGAAGAGGCGCGGTGGACAGTGCCCCCCTCCTTGAATAGATTGAGATCCCTGAAGTGTGTCTGCTAGTGCATTGTAACAGTCTTTTATTTGTTTATGAGCGACCGTTTCAACTTTAATAATTCGGAACTTTTCTGCAGGGGCGGTTTGTCGGTTTCCCTTCCAAATGGCGCCTGTGGGGTTGCATTAACGCTTTGAAAGGCTTTGAATTACCGCCGTCGAGCAAGAGAATACACCTCCATAGAGTAAACTTCGGTTAATGTGATGTTGATATCGGTAGGGATTCACGTTATCTTCCCACTGATATCCTTCAGCAGCAAGGCTTTATGTTTGTTACTTCTGGAGATATTGGTCCGCCGAAGTTTCTCGAATAATTATGAAACGCGTCAATTATTCAATTCCGCCCCCGTCAATATCAACATCAATCAAATACTGTTGTGGGTAACGGCACGAAAGGTTTTTGCGCGGTAATGTCGAAGACTCGGACGTGGTGAGTTCGAATTCCAAAGGCTGTGCTGTCAAGTTTTCAGCCGGTTTTCTGGAACCAGGACGTATAATTGCGATGCTGATTCAAAATAAAAAAATGAACAAACGCAAAAAATGTTCTAGCTACGAATAACTAATACAACACTGCCCGTTTCGTTAAAAATAATTTTACAAGAAAGAGCGATTTCTAAAGTGTCCCGAACGGGAAAATGGATATCCAACACAACCAGCATTCTAGTTTCGCAGTATACATGGAGGCGTTTCGAAAGCAGCAGCAGAAGAAAAAAAACAAAAACAATAAAAATCTACTTGAGATACTAACGAGCCGGAAGATAGGCACGTAAAAAATAGAATGAAACGAAGCGGGTTGTGATGAAAGGTAGCCCTTGCATCGTACGATGATGATTTCGTTGCTGTAGAACAAGTTTCGGCATCACTTTGTGTTGCCGACCAAGTTCTTTTTTTTTTTTTTTTCTTGTTCCCTTGTTTTTACTTTCTGCATATTTCCCTTCGCTGTAGTGGTTTGGCGTGTAGTCTAATTGGTTTGGCGTTTGCTTCGCAGGAGAAGCTGTCTACGCAACTTGTTTTCAGGCTTCGGGACGATCTTTTAAGTATACCCGAGCGAAGGTACTTCTCGGGATTTTTTTATTTTATTTATTTATTTTTTGCGCTCGCCATTTATTTCTGGTATGTTCTGCTTGGCCTTTTGTGGATGAGATTTTTTTTTCCTCCTAGATGTTTCTTGGATTTTTCTTCTTTACTCTCGGTGTGTGGAGAGGGGATTGCAATACCGTTTGCCTTGCGAAGAATGTTTGAAGCAGAGTTTTTATTCATTTGTTTTTGTGCTTTCGCGGGAAAACTAGTTTGTGCTGTAACGGTAGTGTATGTGCTCTGCTGATTTTTGTTTTCTGAGTAGTAAGTACTAGTTTGTAAGTAAACAACGCAGGTAATGACAGTTCCCCCCTAATAATAGCATAGTAAGCCCCTTTATTTATTTATTTTTTACCATAATCCACTTTGTAATGAAGTGTAGGTTGAGTAAACAGAGTTGGACCCTCTTGAAATTCGTTCTTGACGACGTTTCGGCGTCGTAGAGAGAGTGCTTTATCTTTATCTAGGTCTTATCTAGCTTTGTCTGTTCTTTTTATTGTTTTTTTTAGTGTTCTGTTTTGCTTATATGATCTTTGCACCAGCTCAATACGGTTGTTTTTGCAGACCCTGGAAACTAGGAAATCATGTGCAGTTTCCGTATATTCTATTCAGATATTTTCATCCTTGGAGTGTTCACATATGTATCTCATTTTGTTATCTTTTTTTTATTAATCTTTCTTTTTTCTATGAGTAGAGGTGAGCCTGGCTGCGGGTAAGCCACCCGAACTTACCAGTTTTGACACTTTCCGATTTCTTCTATCGAGAAGAATACCTGAATTAAGGTATCTTTTTGCACATATCCCATGGTCACGTGGCCTTTGGGCTGTGGCTTTTCTGGCAAATTCCGTCTTGAAAATTCGTCTTGTTGCTTTTAACTCATCTTTATCCGGCAACACCGGAGCTGATCATCCGTCACATCCTCACACAAATATGCCGACTCACATCACATGTAGATCTACTCCCAAATAGAACTTGACCGCAATGATGAAAATGATTAAACGCCCAGACAAAGCAATACAGAGACGATCAAAAACACGCTCCCGAGTCAGAACTACCAGTCATGTTTTTCCGGGGTATAATAAGCACCGAAGTAACAAACTCTTTGTCGACAATCTCATCAAACGCCTGTCTCGCAAATAAATCGGCAGGAGCTGCTGAAATCGGCCCGTAAAGTGTGAAACAACTTCACGTCTTTTCAAACGCTACATAGTACTATAATATTACATGCCTTCATTTCAGCACGCACGTTATAATAAAAAAAAAAAAAAAGACCTCACACCTTCACGCAAAATGCTCTTTCCATGATCCTACAGAGCGCGACAACTTCGCAGAACATATCTTCCATACGAACATTTCTTTCTTGCACATAGCGCGACACACACACAAAAAAAGCAAGACGGCAACCGCGCAAAGTGGTTTCTTCCGAAAACAGACGACCCGCTGTTGTCGGCGTGTCCTGCAAAGAAGTAGCCAACCATGGGGACAAACGTTTTTTTCCGACCCCATGGGGTCCTTTCGGGAGGGGGTCATTGCTGTCTCGCGCTGAACGCATGCATGGCTGAGCCCCCCGAGAAGATCACATAACAAAAGGTCTCGATGAAAGGCTTTCCGTGTCGCTTGCCACTCGGTAGGAGATTGCACTCCTCAGTTGGCCACATTGTGCCGTTGAGAAAGGCATAAACAAAATCATGGAAAGGAAGTGGAATGACCCCCAGTGGTCAAAAGGGTTTTGTCGCTTCTCGGCAAGAGTTCTGATGCGGTTTGGTTTGTGTTGCTGATCTTTGGATTGTGCTGGCTCGGCTTGGCTACCTCCGTGGTCGGCGTGCAGCAAAAAAGGAAAAAAGGAAGTCAGCATTGGGTGTTTGCTTTCAGTGCACAAAAGGACTCGAAAACGAGCCATTTCCACGAGCGTTCCTTTTCTGCCAATGGGATGTACCTGGATGACGTCACTCGCAGGGGCGCCCCACGGTCGCTGGCGAATTTATTGTCATGATGTATGCATGACCTGAAGTTCAGACCTTCACCCTCCGTACACCCGTCCATTTGTGTCTCCAAGTTCTTGTACTGCTTGAATAATGTCTCTATCGTACCCAAGTAATTCCCGTGTTTTCAACGTTAATACTATTCCAGTATCATCATACTGGCTCCTGGATCTATTTTTCCTCTTAATACTATTCCAGTATCATCATACTGGCTCCTGGATCTATTTTTCCTCATAATACTATTCCAGTATCATATGGCAACAAATGAAAGCAGATATCAGACCTTGCTGGACGTACACCACGGTGGCAGGCTTGCCTCTCTGTTGCGTTTTCGAAGTTAGTACCCTCCAGATGGCTGACGTCAGTGAGTGAGTTCCGTAGTAAGTGTCGCTATCCAGGAAAGCCTATCTCCAGGGTCACGTTAAAGATTTGAGAAGTGTCGAGATCGGAACCCACCGGTGACTGTGCTGTCCGAGCTTTTCCGTGGTTTTCTTTTTCTTTTTTTTTTGTTACGCAGGCTTTCCGGAAGGCTGTCGGTACAGTTTCCCCCGAAGTCTGCCCAGGAGGCATGCTAACCGCCTCCGACTCCCACTCATGGGAGTTCCAATGATTTTTTCCAAGTGTGTGTGTGTGGGGGGGGGGGGGCAATGAGTTTCTGGGGGGTCAGGGACAAAGCGTTCAACCAATGGACACAAGATAATAGATGACGACACTTGAAACCTCTTGATCACGACCTACTCTATACTAGAGACCTGAACAACTGGAGATCGCCTATGGGAGAGCCGGGTCATGGGATAGTTACGGTAGTGGCCACTGCAAGCGCCACATAGCATTATTGGGGAGAGGGAATGACGCTGTCACTCTTGCCACCGTCTTTCATGCTACACAGGCTGTTGCTAAGCACGCGCTACACTTATTGCTTCGTCGTCGTCAACACAGCCTACCATGTATTGCCGCGGTTTCGGCTAGTCACGTGGTAACGGATAGTGCGAGCTAGCGCCAAATCCCATAGCCAAGCGGCGATTGTCAGAACTACTACCCCGGTGCTGGGAGCTTTGCGGATGGCCAGGTCTCTAGTATAGTAGTAGGTCGTGCTCTTGATATACAGCTGATCTGGTGAATAAGGTTCAGATTTTTTTGACGACATCTGAGCATAAATCATGACGACCTGTGTGTAAAGAGGGCAATTTCCACAAGTGACCTTGGAGCTCCAGGGGGGCACGGGACCCCTTGCCCCCCCCCCCCCCCCTCTCCTCCTCGGTACGCCCGTGTTCCTGCTCCTTCCTGCTGTCTAGCTACAGTTGACTCGCGGTGGGAAAAAAAAAGTTGTCGCGACATCCGACTGTCGTTCTAGGTTCTGTTTGCTGCTCTTCTTCTTCATTTCTTTTTCTTTTTCATCGCATGCTCGACTTTTATGTCGCGTGCACGTTCGCCATTCCTCGACTCCAACAGCTTGTTTAACAGCCAGCCCTCCGTAAATCTTTCCAGATAGTTTTCGGAGCGCGCGTTGTCCGCCTATATATAAATGTCGGCCCGATAAGCGCGGAGTTAAAACCGGTTTTTATTTCCATACGGCTAACGCTTTGATCCGCCGCTATACAGAATATACGACATCAATTGGGCCACTCGCTGCAGGGCGTGCATCGGTTTTATCGCCTGTGTACGAGATAAGGAAAAGATATAGGCAGTGAGCAATAAAAAAAGGTGGTGATACGCACCGAACGTTGTAGCCTGACGTTTCCCGAGGTTGTGTCCAGAGCCAAGCGGAAATGTGTGCACGAACAGCATTGTTTCCAACAGGGATCGGAACCGTTATTTTTTTTTCTCGGTTCTGTTCGGGTTCAGCTCCGCAGCAGCGCAAAATATGGGTTCGAACCAGTTCAGAAAAGTGAACTTTGAGCGGATTGCCGTGGGTTAAAATGCAAGCATCCGTACGATTCTCAAACAACACACATGTACTTTTGTTGTTTCCGACACAGCAGTGTTTCTCAGCAACACTGCGTGCTACAGATCTGCATTTCAGGTGCAACTTTACGTTAGCATATATACTGTACTCTCTATGTTCACTCACCGTATATACCTGTTGCACAGCCGTTCAGGCACAGTTGCACAGCAATTCACAGTCCGAAATCGAAACTTGGGGTTGATGGACGACAAAAATCGCGTACAAGGAAGCCTACAACTGCCAAAAGGACCAACTGAATGAACGCAGTACACTCTAAGAAAAAAAGGAGTAAGACGGGGAGTAATTTTTTCTACTCCCCTAGTCTGCAATTACTCCCCATTTTAGTCCCCTAACCCGACATTTAGTCCCGACATTTACTCCCCAGGACTGCAAATTGTCACTAAACTTCACGACTCGTCTCCTGAATGCAACAGTCTAGGTAAATATGTGCCCGTGGTCAATTTGAACGACATAAGGCTGTATAACTCAGACAACGTAGCAATTTTCCAGCCACACAGAGTAAGAAACAGTTAGCGCATCTTTCTTCGCAAAATGTGCCATAGTATGGCGTAAGATTTTATATAACTCGATATATCACGGCTGACAGTTTGCTTCAAAGTATTTCCATGCATGCACACCAATTATGTACCTGGGACTCTTACAACAGCGCGTGAAATGCAGTCTCCACGCTGTGACGTTCATTTACTCCCGTGCATTTACTCCCGAAAGGGACTATTTTTTGTGGCAATGCATTTAGTCCCCAAAAGGAGTAAAAGTACACCTTTTTTTCTTAGAGTGTAGCTGCTAGGAGGAAATACTTCGCTCACTTGGATTGCAGTTTTGTTTTGTTCAGTGTTCGGTTTCGAATTTGTTTCAGCAACGCTGCTCAATTCGCTGTGTAAAAATCGTAGAAGTTCAGGTCTCTCATACAACGCACATTACGTCTGAACCGTTTCGCAGAACCGGTAATTGCCTAAATTTATTTCTGTTCAGTTCCGTTACGGTTCAACGCGAGAGAGAGAGAAAAAAAAATTTTGGTTCGGTTCAGTGCCGGCTCAGCGAAAAATGCGGGTTTTTAGCGGTTTTCGGTTCGGGTTCAGCTTCGCTTCCGATCCCTATGGTTTTCAATGCCGCGTGTCGGAGATTTTTCGGTGTACGTTAAAGGGTGTTGTGATGTTTTGGTACGTGTGTCTCATTACATCATGCACACATTGTATTGCTCGCCAGAACACCGATTTTTTTTAAAAATTAATTTACTTGTTGCAGTTAGTCAGATACAAAGCGCCTTGCACATACTTCGGCGTCGAGCTCTGACATCAGGGGCGCGAGACCCATTCCTATTGGTCCTCGCAAGCACGTGACCCCTCCCGCGGTCGCATCACGTGCGGAGAAACCTGCCGTGACGCCCGCAGCGGGATGATTAAGAAGAAAAAAACTTCCTTGTCAGCGCCGCGAAGCAACTGTGGCTGTGAGCGGCGTACACACGCGGACAGATGGAGAGAGGACAACAGGAAGTAGAGTGGGAAAGAGGGAGGGATAATAGGACTTCAGGGGGAACTGTGTCGGACGTCCGTCGGGAAAGTTTGCCGGGCATACAACACCGACCTTTAGTGAGATACGAACCCACCACCTCTCACTCTTTTACATTTATCCGGCCTAACTTGGGAGCGAAGTCCACTGTCCCGAGGTCTCTGGTTCGATTCCGGTGGAGGACGCCGACAATCTGAAAGCGAATTTTTATATATATGTACCTCGTCAGCCCAATACCTTGGAGACAGATACGTACAATTCCAGCACCGCGGGACAGTTGGAGGGTAACATCTCATTACGACCGAAGTCTCATTACGGCTGAAAATCCTTTAATCCCCAAGTACCTCATTACGGCCAATATCTCATTTCGGCCGGAGGTAGTCTCATTTCGGCCGAATGTATATCCATACCTGGCTGTAACATTGCATATCAATGCAGGTTACAATACACATTTTGACATTTGGCCGTTGTGAGACGAGCCACCTTCGGCCGTAATGAGACTACCTTCGGTCGTATTGAGACTTTGGCCGTAATCAGACACTTGAGGATTAAATGATTATCGGCCGTAATGAGATACAATCGGTTGGAGAGTGTCCCTTCAGATGTATACCGCTGTACATCGCTAATGATCACGGTTGTCTGGCAACCCTGCAATTATCGGACGATGAGTCGGAGGTGTTCAGTCGGTCTGCCTACCTATAGCTATAGTTGTGCTGGAATGCCGAGCGGTATCCCGTTATTAGCACGATGTATTGCGGCAGTGATTTCAGTGCGAAATGTATATAGCGTCAATTAAGTAGAAGACGTAGTCGGTACTTTTAACGTGACAGATCTTGGAGCTGTCGTCGAACAACACGAGTCGGATTGACGGGAGATTATATATCGTTGGTGAGCTGAAGGATGACTCGAGCATGATTCGTGAAATATATTTATTTATTCGTTTGTTCTGAGTTCGAGACAATCGTGACGATAAGGGATCGGTCGGCGGGATGTTCTTGCCTGCACGACGTTTTCGGCACAAGACAGCCATGACGTTCATGCCGCAGGATGACTCGTCCGAAATACTTGTATACCAGACCTGTGCGCGCCGCGGTACCGTATGCTCAAAATACTAAATGCTTTTAGTTGACTAAATAGCTTTGTTAGTATTTTACTTGTTCCAAATGTATTTGTCATAGTATCTCGAACACTTTTTTTTTTTTTTTCAGTATTCACTACTCTGCTGTTTGGTATTTAATAGTATTTCAGTCACTTTTCGTGGTATCTTGTACATCTCACCAAGTTGCTGCTGACGTCCTCGGCCGGGTTCGAACCCGCAACCTAGGGGTCAGTAAGCTGAGAGTCTACCGGATGACTCGCTGTAGCGGGTAAAATTTTGTCCGAATTTTTGACGCACCGCCGGGTCTCGTTTGCGAACTTCCGTTCAGCAAAGCCTCGTAGCTTTGGAGATAAAACAAGAAGAAAAAAAAAAAAACTACCTGTACACATTCGGTTTGCGCATGTTGAACGACGTAAGCATTAGCAGGAACACCTCTGCTGATGTCATCGGGCTCTGCGACCGAGATAAAAGAGACGACTGTTTAGGCAGTTTCTGAAAAGTACGGGACCGGTTGCTACCGTTGGCGACTAACACTACGAAACTAGGGACAGTAACAGCTTTCTGTAGTCACGTGAGCGCGAGTGCTCAATGTCGTGTCTTCACGTACACTGCTAACCGTAGGGAATATCCTGCTACACAGCCACAAGATATTCCGTAGCAGACGGCACGAACACGCGCGGCGACCGTGTCGTCTGCGAAGTGTCGTCTGCAAAGAGAGCAGTACGCCACTCCCGATATTCTCACCGTGTGTATGCTCAACATAACCCAGTGTTTTCGTTTTTTCTTCCACTAGAATATTCCGTGAGGATATGTCGCTCGTGGGAATGCACGGTAAAGAAAGCTGTCGATGATGAGTCAAAGATCAGCGTGATGGTGAGCCGCTCCAAAGGGATAACGCATTATCACGTTTTCGGTACCGTTACCGTGAAAGCGTACCGGTCCACTAAACTCCATAACGAACCCCGAGACCGGGGTATATAGAAACACACAAACACTAAAACCGTTGCTCCTGTCTGTGGCTCTGCAAGCTGGCAGGGGAGCAAAAAGCCGGAAGCCGCTCGCGGTGAGTGCTGCTGTTCAGAACCTGTGATCGGTTGAGAATATTACGGAAATATTTTTCTTATACGCCGTTGTTTTAGGAAATCACAGTGTAGCGTGGAAGAGCAGCTTTATTGACCTGTTTATGGTGGAGAGAGTGAAGACCAGACTGTTTGGAACACGGGGGAACCTCTTGAACCCCCGAAACCCCAGCCTGAACTTTGTACCCAAAAAAATTATGGCGCACACTCTCTCTCTACCTTTAATATTGTTTGTACAGTCGCTGTCGTAAAGGGAACCTTGTATATATATATATGTCATGCGCCTCACGACGCGGTAGGGTAGTCCTGAGAACCGCGTCTGGCAACCATGTACCCACCACGTGCGCCCTCTCGGCTCCCTAAAGTTTTGTTATTTAGCGGAGGAGAGAGGGGTTGGAAGCCTAATCCAAGCACATCGTCGTACATGTCGTAAATAGCTGCACTGTGCGTACGGTTGGACCCTGCAGTCGGCTGCTGTAGTGTGCACGGCATGGCAGTAATAAAAGCTGGAAGGGGGTACCAACCTCCCTCCTCCCCCCGCCCTTACGCTTAGTATAGGGGAAGGAAGATGCCCGGATGTGGTATGTAAACGGTCTCTAACGAGCCTCTTTTTTTTCTTTTTCTTTTTCTTTTTACGAGTGAGCGCTCACTGACAGTCGGCTGTGTTCTGTCAAAGTTGGATGTGGCTGCAATTTGTGCACGTGCGTTGTATGGGGGGAAAGGGGGTTTTGATTAGCGGCTGGTACCCTTCTTTTTTTCTGCCTGTGCTTTACGATATATGCTGCTTCGCTGTAGCGTGAGATATATTTATATACAGTATGCATACAGGGTTACCAGGCGAAGGTCGGTGTTTGCAATAAACGTAAAATGAATAAAAATAGTGTCTGGGAACCAAATTTATACGTTGGCAGACTCACTGTGCGCAAAAAAAAAAAAAAAGCGTATAAAAATGCCGCTTGGTGCTATTATGTGGGAATGAATCGTGAAAAAAACAACAACAAAAAAACACTCGGTCACTTCGCAATAAAAACTTCCGTAATATGACACTCGTCGAAAAAGCACGGCAGCGACGTGAATCGAACCACGGACCTACGACGGAATGAAAAAAAAAAGTTTTCAGAAGTAGCGCACGAAATTTTATTCTTCAAAATTTTTGCGAGTGACATTAACACGAAGAAGTCATATCTAACTCAGACACATACGAATGTTATGTCGACGAAGACGTCATATTGAGGCGTGACATTATTAGCGATGCTGCCGCGCTAGTCCGCTTAGAACGATCATCGTAATAGCGCGTTGAAGTATGGTGAGACATTGGATATGTCCCCTCGGAAGAGGTAGTTATTGAGCCGTGTCGGATCTGTCAGGAACGTCGCGGCAATTAGGGCTTTGGGATAACTGTCAGTTCTAGTAATTAAATGACGTTAAGGTTGAAATGAACCCACTCGGAGGGCATATCGTTATATCGTCAGTGCAGTTATCGAGGGAATTCTTGTTAAGGCGACATGTCAAGAAATGGTCAATATTCGCATGTTGAGTGCTCAAGTGTTTGTCAATATAGGGGCGTTAGTATAGTGAGATGAACGTGTGGTTGGCGCAGCATGGTTCAGACACCAATCCAGAAATGAGGTTTTCGACATCCGTGTGACGTGATGGTGAGTTTATCTTTCGCGATGCGTTTTTCTTTTCTTTTTCTTCTTTTTTTTTTACTGATACGTCTGATAGTCTTGTTAGTAGACGTTCACTTACACATTTTATTTACATTAATGTACATATTTGTATTTACGTTTTATGTGTACGTACACAGTATTGACAGTGCATTGCACGATTAATGACGTGTCAATATTCCACACGAGGCGACAGTGCGTGTATCGGACACTGCCTTTCAAATAAATGTAAATAAAAATATTTTTGATTGGACAACACGAGGGAGGGGTGAAAGATGTGGTCCTGGGAACAAACACAAACGGCTGTCGGACCTTTCCCGCTATACACGCAACGTCACGTTTTCTACCGTTCCTCCTCTCTCTCTTTCTCTCTCTCTCTCTCACACACACACCGTGGACCGCCCCTTTAAAGTTAGACTATACCCAGACGCACGCATTATGTGTGAACGTGTTTTATACGCGTGATGCTTCCAAGGTTGCACATGTTTTCTCTCACCTTACTTCCCCGATGATCGCAGCTAGCGCCCCCCTGCGTTCTTTCCAAGTATTACAGGGGTGGCGGGGGACCCGTGCGTGCCACATAGACACACCTCCGCGGGGCTTATTACAGCGTGATTTATTGAGGAGACCGATTGGGACGGAATTCACTCGAGATCTACGCGCTATATATATACGATAAGAATTATAATAATAGTGCATAGACGAAGCATAAAACGAGGGGACACGAAAGTGATTGTTCCGATGTGATAAGTACTCGGTGAGTGGGGGTGGCCGAATCGATTGTGAAGGTGTTGGTGGTTGATAACAGGATATAATGTAGTGACTTTTTCGGGTTCGACACGATTCCGCCCGGTTACTCCCACTCCCCCGAACTGACCTCCGGCCAATTCGAGTTAAATCCCGATTTCCACCCCGAATTCCATCCACTATGAAATCCTCAAGTGACGTTTCCACTGAAGACGAACAAAGGTCGCCACGTGGAACACACGTTAGAATGGGTCATTTACGTTCCCAGAAATACACCCATGTGTGCCAGCGTCACTGTCTATGCCTTCGGGGGCTATACCGCTGGCAGGTCACCCAAAAAAGAAAGAAAAGAAGAAGAAGGAAAAAAGGAGTAGGAAAGGACTTCATGGACAAGAGGAGGAACAAAGACACTCGATAACACCCGAAGGCACAATTATCGCCTGATTTCTCCCCGAATTACATACTTAAAAATAGCCCCGAACCTGAGAAAGCCATTCTTGTGAAAGGCATTTAACCCGAAGAAGCCACTCCCTAGATATATGCCGACGTAACCCAGGCCGTAAGCTGCGATGCAACTCGTCCGTCAGTGTGCAACGTGATCCGGCGTCAGCGCCACCTGGATTCAACAGCAGAGCCTTACCACGCTGCCCTCTACCGGCAAACATAACGGAAAAGAAACAGCCGCTCCTTGAACACTTATTTCCCGCAACTCCCCGGCCATGTCCGCTTTACGTGACATTCTACGAATGCCTCCTTTCTTCCCGAATCTCTCGAGTGCGGCTAATGACCGCAGCAGGACGTCGTGACCCCCATGTTAACGTCGTCGTCGTCGACGACGTCTTAGCGTCATCACGTCTGGTCGTTAGCGCGGCGCTAAGCGCTTTAGGCGAGAAGCGGCTTAACGCGTCACACTGTCTCCCAAGTTGCGGAGATTAGAGACGAGAAGTTCATCAAGTTTTAGGGCTGCCCGTACGTAGGATAGGGAAACGGGATAGTTGAGAACGGAAGTAGTTCACACAATGAATTGGGGTGGGGAGTTTGTTTGTTCATAGTTAAATGGGTTGGGATTCTTTGATAGATGTGGTGATATGATTGATATGGGGATCGTGCACGTATTGTACTGCACGCCGTAGTATTGATTAGAGAGAGACTATTTTTCTACGCGTCGCACTTGACAAGATACGGAGCCTCGAACGCGCGCTCGCGCGCGTCAACCTCTGACGTCAAATGGGCGAGAGCTACGGACATTTCCATTGGTAGTCGTAAGCGCGTGATATCTCTCGTGCTGCCATCTATAGTCGTTAGGCGGACCTCCGTTCGTCAGATTAGTACATCCGTTGCAGACATTGGCGAGTTTTTAGGTGGACGTACACGTCTCGCGATGACGTGTCCCAAAACGTAAGCCAATCGCCAGGTTCCTTTGGAGTGGCTGACGTCGCGTTGCTGACACGTGATTGGCTGACAGCGGTACGGAGTCTGAACGGGAGGGCGCATACGATTCTCTAAAACTCCCTGTAGATGGAAGACTGTTTACTGTACTCCTTACTGTACAGACCCCTTGGATACAGAATTATCGCTCTTTGGTCCGAGGTCATGCTGAAGACTCTGAGGTAGTGCGTTCGAATCTTTTTCACCGATTTTCCCCGGGGTTATCTCGGAGACTCTCGGGACAGTTATGGGCACAGTTCCACCTGGAGTCGATCCAGGACACCATACGAGCCGCCCCCTATCCGTGCACTCTGACGAGCGGTGTTTATCACGGAATGTTCTAGTGGAAGAAAAAGCAAAGCTGCTCAAGCAGCAGAAGTTCCGCCGCGTGTTGTGTTGAGCATTCGTACGTTGCCCAAATATCGTGAATGGCATACTGCGCACTTAGCAGACGACAATGTCAATGACGACGTGTCGTCTGCTATGGAATGCAAAAATGCATTACGTTGACCGGCCGCGCTTACGTGGCAGGACCACGATCTACTGATTATAACGACCATGTCATAATCGGCAACCCCTGTGAGGAGCCTGTCCGTACGATCCGCTAGGGGCGCTACTCATCTGCCCGCGAGATCTACATCATGATTGGACAATGGAAATTTGAATTTTGAACGCGCAGAAGCGGACGTAGACTACCGTAACAGACGACAGCAACAGCTCGTATAAAAACACGTATAATGATGATGATAATCAACTTCAGAATGTAACATATCTTCCATGAGATATCCACCGCTTGTACCTAAGGTAATATAATATACTATATATAATACTAATAATATATAAAATACTAAGGTAAGCTAAAGTACAAAGTACTGAAGAAATTGAAGAAAAGCAATAACTGGGCCAATGAGCAGCGCCACCGCTTCCAAATGCGGCGCTGGGAAGGGGTTCCTATGACATGGTCGTTATAATCTAGTAAGTCGTGAGTAGGACACATTGCTGAGCCTGTTCCTTCTTTTCTTTTCTCCAGTGTCCTGCTTAGGATGGACTCTGTGTCAGAGCGACGCCTTCTACTTCAGCGCTCAGCCGGCTGACGTGAGCGTCGTTCAGGGCGAGAGCGCCACGCTACGATGCGACGTCTCCCATCGCCAGGGCGTCGCCTTCTACTGGACGTTGGACGGCGAACCCGTCCGCAACACTACGAGGCGATTTCAGCGCGGTTCCGAACTTCACGTCACTCGGGTGGACCCCGCCAAGGACCTGGGAGAGTTCAAGTGCATCGCCACCAACGTCACGACGGGCTTCTCCATCGCTTCGCAAGGGGCCCAACTCAACATCTTCTGTGAGTAGAAACTCCTTACCCACAGAAAAGCCGCACCGCCCACAGCGCGAGTGTCACGTGTCCACGGGAACGTGAAACTATCACGCGATAGATGTGACGTCACGGAGGTTTTTTTTTTTTTTTTTGTATGCGATACGTGGGTCGTTGAAATGATGAAACGGGCATAATGCTTGGATGGAAAGCACGTTTACCTAGCCGTATTTTTATACTATATTTTATTACATACCAACGCGCGTATATACCGTTAGAAAAGTAGAACTGTTCAATTTGACGGAGAATAAAAGTGTGAGATAAAAAAAAAAGAAAAAGAAGAGCCATCCCTCTTCTGAGCTTGGTCTCAAAGAGGTGGGCAACGTCACGACTCACGCCCTGAGGGAATGTTGCCTCCTGGGCCTACTTCTAAGAGAACTGTGCCGACATATGCCTGAAAAATCCGGCCTCTGGTAATGAGCAACAAAGCAAATGCTGCGAAGACATTGAAGAGGGCCTAACAGACAAAAATATGAAAATTTTCCCCTAGCGAACCAGGAACCAAAGCGAAATAGAGCTAAAAAAGGTAGGAAGGAAAAGCGCTTTGTAAAGGCGACGTAGAGTATTGGCTTGATTTGGGCAAAAAAGTAGACGTGACCCTGAAGATTTCAAGCCTTTACAAAGCGATTTTCCTTCCTACCTTTTTTTAAATCTCGATTTCTCTTTGTTTCCTATCGCTATTTTTGCGCTTAACAATGGGGGGAAAGTTTGGTAGCGCAAGGTGTTTTTATTTCATATTTTTGTCTGTTATGCCCTTTTCTATGTCTTCGCAGCATTGCCTTTGTTTCTCTTCATGAGAGAGCGGATTTTCAGGCATATGCCTTTATCTCGGGGAACGTCGAGATAGTGCCTTACAATGTTCTAAGAACGAATAAGGTTCAAAAGGACTTTTTAAACGCGTATCGTTCGTGCTTTTCTTTCTTTTTTTTTTTTTTTGTCGTACGGACATTTTCTAATTTTTTTTTTCAAAACTAACATTGAAAAAACTAAAAAAAAAAGCAACCGACCAGGCCTTCTTCGAAGCCTGTAGGGGCTATGGCATGTTTTGTCAATGCGTGCCTGCTGTCCATGAAGCCGACAGCGGAGAACGGACGTAAAACAGTGGTTCTGAAAGCGTGCGAACTAAAATTTAAAAGTTAGCGTATACAAATGAGCCGCTCGCTACACAGTTCACGGCCGATGTCCCAGGGCTCTTTACCGAAAAGAAAGTTCCTCGATGGCGCCACCTGTTGACGAATTATTCAGCCGGGGGACCTCAGTGAAACACCCGGTATATACATGGCTGGAGGCGGTACGGTACTTTGCTTCGGTGCTCCAACGATACGTGACGTCAGTATAGTTTCTCAGTGTACGAAGTCGCCTTCGTTAGAACTGCGCGGGTGTCTTTCTCCAGAAAGACAGTTGAAGCCGATGTCCGAGCGCACGCTTCACTGAGTATGCCCTTGGATAGCATAAAGTAACTGGCTAGTAACTTTCTGACCGCGAGCGCTCAACGTCCAGTGTTCACGTGCACTGCTAACCGTGGGGAATATCCCACACAGCCACAAGATATTCCGTAGCAGTCGACAGGAAAACACGCTGACGGTGTCGTCTGCGAAGTGTCGTCTGCTAAGTGCGCAGTACGTCACTCTCGGTATTCCGCACCGTGTGTGTGCTCAACGTAACACGGGACGGAACTTCATCTCTGTGAGCAGCGTTTTCACTTTTTCTTCCACTAGAATATTCCGTGAGGATGTCGCTCGTGGAATACACAGTAATGCCCCGCAGATATGTTCGTAGTACAAGCACGCACTGGTTTGCTTCGAACGCCTAGATCATTAGTGAGTTTTAGTGTATACGTAGACGCTATTGTCTTTGCGTACGCAGTGGATAGCGTACGCAAAGGCGACAGCGTGCGATATACTCGACCTCACTATTATCTGCGCACAAAACGATTCTCAGCGACAGGAAGAACTTTACGTCGGAACACTTAGAAGTGACCCTGGTTACTTCTGCTTTTATGCATTCACCAAGGAGACAGCTCACAGCTTCTAAGACCTAACTACAGTCACTGTGACAGTGACTGTACTACTACTGTACAGTGACTGTAGACCTAACGTTCCCTACGAGTTGCCGCCGTAATTGATGTTTGGGGGTGGATTACCCATGACGCCTGTAGTTACTTCTATTGGGAAGTACAAACTTTCGATGTTTCTTGAAATTTGCATAGTACGAACTAATGTCAAGGCTTAGTTCATGAACTAAGGTGGAATATCTTATTTCGCGTCAGCTATTATCGCAGAAGATGCGGATGCGACTCCTGAGGAACGACCTGGTGCGTCCTACTTGCAGGACGACGCAAGCGATACTGCCCCAATAACCTTTTTAGAGCCCTTTAACTAGTGCCTTAACTAGAGCCTAACTAGCTAGTGCATTTTGCTAGAAAATAGGTGCCTTTAGCCTTTTTACCCCACTTTAGGCGCCTAAAGCACAGTTTTTAGTGCCTAAAAATCTTCTCTCTATACTCATCACGCATAATTTCCCTCCCCCTATCTCTCTCTCTCTCTCTGTTGTGCACTATGTAGTATTTCATCATTTCCGAATAGTTTTTTTAAAGTTCCCCCTCCCCCATATCGTACACACCTTTCCTTTTCTTTTCACCCCTTTTTGAACCTCGTGCCCATTTTCCCGTTTTTATATCTTGCCTCCTCGGCTTCCCCTATCTTCTACCACCCCTTCCTTTCCCCCTTTCCCTAAACTCTTCCGCTGACACTGCACGTTTCTCGCAATCCCGAATCTGCTCGAGCCGCTCTGCAAGAGAGAGAGAGAGAGAGAAAGAGAGAGGGGAAGTCGAACCTCATGATGAACCGCATATCCCTTTCCGTCAGACTCCTTCCACATCTTTTTTTTTTATTTGCTTCGATAACCTTCCACGCACATACATACCGTACTACAACAGTACAACAACAGCAACAACTGCAATGCTTCTCGTTTTGTCCCGTGTGTGTGTGTGTGAGAGAGAGAGAAGAAGAGGGGGAGGAGGGATAGTTCAACCCCCCGCTTCCCACCCACTCCCTTCAGAGGAGTTGAGGCGGAAGCTCATTCGGTGTGTATTGAAGACGGTTTCGCGAGACGAGCAGAGTGCAATCGATTTTAAACGCTCGACTATGCCTCGAACAGGACGCTAGTTGTATCTCTCTCTCTCTCTCTCTCTCTCTCTCTCTCTCTCTCTCTCTCTCCCTATAGCCGCGTGAGAAGGGGGAGAGCAGATACGTACATCATGCTACAGCTCTTATGGGGTGGTTATTGTTTCTTTCGTTTTTTATGTTTTTATGCGGGTATGTTTTTATGTTTTTTGATACTATATGGTATCTTTTCTTTCATTGAAACTTATTCTGTTCCGGGAGGGTTGGAGTTACGATTCATAAAAAAATACAAATACAAAACGACTAAGATGCGCGCGTGTGTGTGTATTTGTGTGGTTGTTTTATATGTATGTACGGCATTCTGTCTTTCCATGTCGTGTGTTTGTTTTTGTCTCGTCGTGTATCCTCGTCGCTGTCCTGTCAACAGCAGAATGTTTTTTTTTTTTTGTGGGTTGTGGTCACTCTCATGTCGAGACAATCTATTAAGGTTTACTCTATGTGAAATTATTAATGACGCCTATATTGTCATTTGTTCATGCTAAACGCTCGTTGATGGGAGCACCCGAATCGTTTTAAAGATTGGAAGGTGGTTGGTTCGAATCCCGCCACCACTTGCGTTGCTTTCTGGAGTCAGAAGTTCTTCCTTGGTTTTCCTGGAGCCGGAGGTGGACACTGCTCCTCCTGAAGTCGGCCCAGGACGCAGGCTACCTCTCCCCATCTTCCCGCAAGCCATTCTCTCCATCTGTCGACGCCTGTACACCGCTCGTATCCCCAGTTGACTCGCGGTGATAGTATACGGCATGAGCAAGAGAGTTGATGAAGGCAAGGATGCCAGTAGACCTTATAGAGTAGGCTCAAACCAGCTAATGAAGCTACTTTGATACTTTGATATTCTTACAGGGGTTGAGAACACAGATTAAACGCTGTTTCCTGACTGCGTAAGGAATGGTTATTTGTATAAAGTTCGTAGGCATTTATGTTTTCAACTATATATATAGTATATAAAAGTAAAATAATAAGACGTGGACAACAGATTACGGGGAAGTTAACAAAAACTAGTTTATTTAGTGGGTGATTTAACGCAAATGTTATAAATATACTATCAGACGTATAAAAGAAAAGTCGACGTGTTTTGACAGTGGCACTGCCTTCATCAGGACTGACCTTTAGATATAACATTTGCGTTAAATTACCAACTAAATAAACTAGTTTTTGTTAACTTCCCTGTAATCTGTTGTCCGCGTCTTATTATTTTACTTTTATTCAACTTCGCAGCCGTACACACGCATACACTTAAGCGGAAATATATGCTGAAGAAATTCAAAAAAATTCTTCCTCCGCACACAATGGACAACATTCACCCTAAAGTTTGACTTACGGGCACGAACTTGCATAAATAAAAATGAAGAAAGACAAGTACGGGCCTGTGCCCGATGCATAATATTACCCCGTCCGCGCGGAACTAGTTTGAGCGCGTAACGCGGCCGTCTTCCTTCGCGATTAAAAGGAAAGATATTGTTTGCGGAAGCCAGAGTGTTGGCTCAGTTCTACGATAACAACATTCATTATAATAATAAATTAAATTTATTCGCATAAATCGCGGACTCCGAGGAAGTCTCAGAACGGCGTTCTCTTTTTGAGTCGAGCGCACGGTTTTACATGTCAAGTGGTTTTAGGGTTAACGCCTGGTGGCTGACAGACTAGAGTTCTTGATATCCGGTTCCGCATTTCGGTCAGCTTCATGCACTGCGTGGTTCTTGTGCTTTTTTTCTTCTTTCTTTTTTTTTTCTTTTTTTTTTTCGACTTCTGTTTAGCGTGTCGGATCCTGTCGCACGGTTCGGTGGAGCTCGTCATGTCGGCAGTTTTGATACAGAAAACGGAAATGGCGTTTCATGTCCCTTTTTTATTTCCGGTGAGGTTTAGTTCGGTAACCGGAGTTAGGAGGGTTTCGAAATGTTGTCGAGTCCGAGCTGCTTCCGATGTACTAGTCGGGTTGTAACGCTTCAGTTAACCGGAAGTCGCTTTCCGGAAGTTTATCGTGTCACGTGACAACACGCGCCTGTGATTGTCTGACTTTAATCGTATATGTTTGTGAAGCTAACGTGCCAAGTTTTATTAACGTATATCCACTTCAACCGAACTTTTAACAGTTAAAAAAGTTGAATTCAACTATTTTCAACTAGGTTGAACTCAATCATTAACTATATTGAACTGTTTCATTGATTGTATAGGGCTATAAGTGAACTATGGAGTCTGCTGGGCTCGTCTATTCTGAACAGTTGACTTAGCTGTAGTGCAAGACAAGCAGATCTTTCTCCCGAGGCTGAAGACAGATAGTCCCCCACCTCCCTTAATGATATATATACCCCCCCCCCTCCCGTTCCTTAGAAGAGGGGACTAATGTCCCCGGAGGTGCAGTAATCAGGTTGGCCCAACCTTCGTTGATAACATCCCTCTGGTGGTCAGTCTCGGAAGCTAAAAGGGAAAGTTCTTGATGGGGGGGGCACAACGCTTCGATGAATATACCGACACGCACAAATTAACCAAGCGCAAGTGTTGGTGCGGAGTTCTATTTCCGGTTCGAAGAGGTGCTAACGAGTACCTTCGGTTATCGTGTTCCTGGTTCAGGTTTCCCCCGCTTGCCTAACATGAGGCACCGGTATAGGTGCAGTTTAGCCGCTGTGGGTTGATCGTTGAAAGGGAGCGATCTCGTCCGACCGCGATTTCGAAACCAAAGTAAAATTTTATTCGTCGGCAGTTTTGAAACACTGCTGTTTGAGGCTTCATTCAGCAGAGGGGAGTCACCTGCGAGGGTTTTGAAGTAGGGTATATACACTCTTAGAAATGAACTTCACCACATAGCACGTTCCTAGCCAACCATCATCTCGAATGATATCGTTATCTGCTCTGATTTGTTGAAAACGGGGGGCGTACGCCTTTTTTGTGACAATTATGAACAACATAAGTGTCACAGAAAAGGCGTACGCCTTCCGTTTTCAACAAATCAGGGCAGATAACGATATCATTCGAGATGATGGTTGGCTAGCAGCGTGCTATGCGGTGAAGTTCATTTTTAAGAGTGTACCTCACTCGCACAAAAAAAAAAAAAAAAATATAGGGAAAAACAGGACCTTCAAGGATTATCGCCACTCTATTTCCTACTGAGGGTCGTCTCCTCCAGATGGCGCGAGAGAATTCGAAAATTGGCTCCGTCTCTCTTTTGTCGACTACCAGGGTGAATATTCAGGCAGACGAAGCGGATGTTGTTGTTGTTGCCAGCACAACACCGATTGAGAGCGCGTGCCCTTGTTATTAATTTCATATTCACTCTGATTTATTTACCGCGGCTTGTTTTCGTGCGAGACAATTATTGGCGCTTTTGCACTATCAACGACGCAGTATGGAATGTAGCCATGTGGAGTAGCAAGCCAGGATTTCACAGGCTGACCACTTTTAAGCCGTACCGAACAGTCAAACGTGTTCTACCGATAGCCTAGTAACTTGAAGTACTTCCTTACGACTACGACATCTGGTAAGCAGCGTAGCAATAATACCGAGGCTAGCCCGCTGTCCTTATGAATCCACAAAAGCAGGACACTAACTCCCAAAACACAAAGGCCTATTAAAAGTAAAGAAAGCGCATACTTAGAAACTGACTCGGCCGAGCGATTCAGTGCGGAATAAACCCGCAAGCACCCAGGGTTAGCAGCATGAGAACAAAACGCTTTCCGTGTCTAGCGGTCATTACACTTGAGCTGCGGCAACTCTTTGCAGTCTGACAACGCTGTGCGTGTGGTGTGAGAACTCTCGAGAGAAGAGAGAAAGCGAGGGGAGCTGGACACGTTTAAAAATAGGTTCTATCCGTTATCCCCCGCGAAAGAGAGAAATGGAAGTAGCAGCCCGTCTGGTCACTGAGGCAGAACACGAAGCGCACCATTTGTGTTTCAGACTTTGGACCCTAGAGGGAGGTGGACCGTGTCCGTCTGTGTCGTCTGCTTTTGCTTTCGGAAACTGTAAACATGTTTAGGCAGTAATTATGTTATATGTTTGTACAGGGCGTTTCACCTAATGTGTTATTAATTCTTGTAAAAAATTCTACTACTCTGAAAAATATGCGGTCATGGGTATTTATCATCTGGGGACTTTTGCCACGTCTTGCGTCGGTTTTGATTGGCTTTTTTGTGAGGAAAGACTGATGTAGGAGAAACGACACGATACAAGGCTGCTATTATCAGCGTCATCGGCTGGTGTGACACTGAGAGGAAGCTGAAGGGGACTTCATCAAAGCGACGATTTTCGATTTTTTTTCTCTTTTTTTTTGTTTTTTCGGCTGTTGCCAGTGGAACAAGGAACGTGTCTTTGAATGGGTCGGGGTATATTTCTTACATGGGCTGTCTATTTCTGGCAAAGAAAAAAGGAAGAGACGTTGCCTTGACTTGACAAAATTTCAAGTTCAATTCTGACAATTAAACTTCCCGCGAAACAACGCTAAATAAAAACCGACGCAAGTCGTGGCAAAAGCTGCCCGAAGATAAATACCGTTGACCGCATATTTTTCGGACAAGTATAGATTTTTGTTTGCATGATCGAAATGGTATTTTCGGGCCCACTTCAGTGGTCGGCAAGGAATTGGAATTCGCATTAGTTTCGAAATTGACCTCGGAGAATGCGACTGTCCCTTTAAGAACGCGTTATGTGGGACACACTGTGTTTAGGCACTTTGTTCTGCTCCTTGAGTAAGCACTTAAAGATAAATTTCGGTTAACGCGAAAAGTAATTAGGTAGTCTAAGCAGTTTTTACAGTTAGCCTTTTTTGTGTGTTATTGTTTGTGTAACGATTACGTTTTTTTAAGCAACAGCATCAAGTTGATCGTTTCAGTCCGCTTATACGGTGGCTTTTTTTTTGTCTGTTTTTGCTTTTGGTAATGGTTCCCAGATTCGTCGCTCGAGAGCATGAGACGTCGCTCAGAGAACGACCCACGAATGACTTCCTTGTCGTCTTTATTTCCAGCTAACACTGCGAAGCAACGGTTGCTATAAGAGGCATGTATAAGGAGAGAACAGCAGGAGGAAGAACGAGCTAGAGGTAGTTATCATGGTGTGTATGACTTGACGGGTATGACCATCTTGGCTACTCAGCCGATTTCTTGCCCAAATGGACAACGCACGACCCAACGATGACTGGATGAAGTAAGGCTTAAAGATGTACTACAGGGCAGTACCACCACCGCTACCACAGGGTTATGAACATATGAATTCCGTTTTCAGATGATTATACATAAAAAAACACACACACACACAGAGAAAGATGAAGGAAGAGTCGGTTTTAGTTCGCTCAGCAGGGAGTGACAGCATCGTTAACGGCCGTAATGACATTTTCTCCGGATGAATTCGGAGAAGAACGAAGCCCCCTTTCCTCAATGCAGACGAGAGACGCATGGTTTGGAGGATATTGCTCCTTTGCGGCTTCTGAAACGTTCTCTCAAAGGAACGTGGTAGACGAGGTTGCCAGGTGGCCGTGCAATCTCCTGCAGGAATGATCCATCAGCGTCCCTCAAGTATCGATGTGTGTCGTCTGCCGCTCTAATGCCGGTGCCCCCTTTAAGTCTGAATAGTTTGCTCTCATAAAGTAGCTCTCCGTTGTCAATGTTTCTTTTGTAACATGTTGTTTGAATCGAGTTGGCTTGACGCCTTCGTGTCGTCTGCAACGGTGCTGTTCCGAAGCAGACGACACAAAGGCGTCAGACGATCGTGGCAAGTGATATAAATGCCCTGTGTACGCAGCTTTTAGACATTTCTCGGTTGGGTTCTGTTATCCTGTTGCTTTTATTTCATTGTCTTCTGTAGGTTTGTACAGATACAGATGGAAAGCACAGGCGAAATTTTCACGCTTTTGTCAATTTGTCTGCAGTTTGTGTAGGCGGCGTTGTTGTCTGGATTAAATACACTCGAATTGGCTGCCTTGCAGCAGCAATATGTTGCAGATGGTAATGTCGTGACGGACGTGCGTGACCAGCCGCGTTCTTGGCGCGGTGTCTGTTTTTCGCAGACGACAGCGTTAGCAGATGACACACCCTGGCGAGTGATATAAATGCTCTCTGTTGACCATTGTTATTTCGCAGACGAAAACATTAGCAGACGGCATGCTGTGGCGGATGATATAAATGCTCTGTGTTTTCCATTATTATATCGCAGGCGAACACATTAGCAGACGACAAACTGTTATATCGCAGACGAACACATTTGCAGACGACAAACTGTACAAGTGTTATAAATGCTTCTTGTCTTCTGTGGCTGGGTATCCGGCTTTTCTTTTTTCCTCTTTTTTTTCTACCATCTACATTTTCGTATTTCTATCAGAAGAAAATGTGGTGCAGAAGGGAGAGTGACTGCGATTCATTCTTGGAAATCGGTTTCGGAAACGACCCGTCTGAGTCACGTTCCCCCCTCCTCCCCCTCCTCCGTGTCCCGGCATGCAGCGCGCGCCATCAGTGGCAGATATCATGTGCGCGATATTGGTAATCGAGGGGGGAAACCAAGACGTGGGGAGTTTCGGAATGGGTCAGGGGAGTTGGGGCTTAGGGTTAAGACCCCCTTGATGGATGGCCCGTAGGCGGCGCTGTCATCGGCAGCGCTGTTGTTTTATTCCTCCTACTGGGGCCGGAGTAGTATCTGGGCGCGTGCTAGGTGCATTTTTAGAGTTAACTACCGAACCGCGGTGGTCGTAAAAAGGAGAGATAAGGCCAGGGTGATTCATAAAGGTGATGGTGGTTGTGTGTGCAGGACTTTTTGTCATGCGGCGCATTCAGTTTGCATGGTTTATTTCGTTTTATACATTATTTCCCGTTCTGACATATCGATTCCTTTCAGGATGCAGTATAAATTAAACTTGCTCTGAAAAACCACTCGCTCTTGCTTCATTACTGCGCACCTGCCACGACCAAGCGGGCCGTTGGAGCCCCACGAGATGACCAGCCGAAAACTCAGCGTGGCAGGGTCGATGCGCGGTAATGCAGGATTCTATTTCTGCCTCTTCAGCGTGGCTTCTGTACATCAAAGCAATCCCTCCCTCTGGCGGTGAGCTGGCCGGTGTTTGATGAATAGCCGCGGTCGTAGCCGCAGCCCATCTCGGCTCGCGGGGGGAATCGCTCCCCACTAGCTTCATCAGCCGCATCGATTATGACGCCTTAGGTGGAAAGGTTTTGACATCGCGGTTTATCTCGTTAGAAGCGATTAGATTAGGTGGTAAGAAGGAGGTAAAGGGGGGGGGGTTCTTTGGAATGGGGGATAGGGGTAAGAATTACTAGAGACAGAGACTTATTTGCTAGAAGGCGCCAAAAAGGGAGTCGGCATTAATAAACTGTTACCGCTGAGAAGATATGTCCTACATATTTATGATGAAACTCGTTTCCAATGTTACGCTTAGTAAATCTACACGTATAATTCAGCCTGTTCGAGACAGTGAATCTGAGAAGAAACATGAAAACTTCAACATGAACATGAAATGATGATGACGCACCCACATTACGCACCCTGGACCGGCAATCCAGAAGATGTGGGTTCGAGTCCTACAGCTGGCTAACCTTTTCAGTAGGAAGGGAGTTGCCTCAGGACAGAAGCCGCTGATATTTCGAACAGAGACTGTTCCTCTTCTGGGCACCGCCCTCATCATTGGCATGGTATTTAAAGGGTTAGGTGTGACGTGTTTAAAGGTTCATGCGAATTGTGGGTCAACAGCCCGGAGGGAAGAAAGGGTCGAAGGGGATGAAAGGGTAACCTTTTCAGTGACTTTCATCTCTCATCTTCATGAAAGCTTCACTTTCTTCAACTTTCATCATTCAGCCGAAGTATGCGACTGCGCGTTGTGAGGCTTGCGTCGTGTTTGTCCTTCTACGTTGAATTGCCCTGATTCGCCTACAACTTTCACTTTCTGTTCTCAAAAATACCACGCAACATTTTCGTGAACACGCGTAAACGGCAGTGAAGAGCAGAAGACTCTCGAATCGTTCACTGCGCGCTTTTTCCTTCTAATTCGTTGCAGACGACGCACAAAAGCGCTCGCATCGTCTGCTGCATCGAAGGCTAACAGATCACCTTTTGAATTTCTCATCTGCCGTAGAGAGAGGCCGGCGGATGCGGCCTTGAACTGCCCGCAGTGGGCCTCGCGGGTTTCTTTGTACCAGGCCCTCGTTTTCTTGTGACGTGATGAAAAACGTGATTTCTTATATCGGCTCGGTCTGTTGTCCTGGGCGGGAACAGGAGGTGATGCTCGTGGAGGGCGAGAGTTTGCAGATGAGATTGTGAAATGCAGCTTGGCTTGTTATGGATGAGTGATTCTTTCTGACGTCCTGTTTCTCTTTTTCTTTCTTTCTTTCTTCTTTTTTTTGCTTTGTTTTTGGAGGTTGGCGTTGTTACGTGGGAGAAAGGCGGGAGGTTAAAAAGGAAAGAGGCGTAGAAGGTGATATATTGATGATGTAACGACCAGTTTGGGGGGCGAGCTGCTTTTTTTTGATTGGACTCGAAGTATGTGGTGGTACTTTTGGGCTTAGCTAAGTACGTGATGTGTCGGCGATAATGGTGTAGCTATAGTGCATGACGCGTATAGTGTAGTGTAGCGATAATGGTCTAATGTGCAGTAACGCGTGTAGCCGCATTATATAATTGTTATTATTATTATTATTTAGGAAACGACGTCAGCAGAAGGCGATAGGCGCGTTTAACAACACGTTTATATCGTTTCGTCTTTTTGCAGCTTCCTATTTTTGTGTCGTTTTGTTTTAGCTTCTCCCGTGTTTAGTCTAAGAAGTTATGGGCAGGTTTTTTTTATGAGTGTTTATATAGATATTTGTGCAAGTACATCTTTGTATGTACATCGTATACGTGCTGAAGACATAGGCGCAAGGCTGCTAACACGGAATAATAAAAAAAAAAACTCCCAATTCAACAAGTGACATTACAACAAAAAAAAAAGTTCGAAAAATGGAAGAGAAAAAGGCGAGACGGTGTTTTCTTCAACAACGAGAGGCGATAAGTGGAAAGGCCGTGAAGGTGTTAGACGGAAGCAGCACAAACAAAAAGAGGGTTCGTTGAGCAGGGCTGCCTAGCTAACGAGAAAATCCCATCGGGCAAATGGGATTGCCTCCGCCATGACCTCTGTGCCTAAACTAATTAAAACTCTCCACGCTATAGTGTCCCTCTGTTTCTTTCTTTCCCCGTCTCGTTTTGGGCGGGGGAGGCCTGGCAAACAAGAGTGTGCGCGTGTGTGTGTGTTTAGTGCCAGTGACCACTCCTCGAGGGAGTTTACAGCCTGACGCTTGCAGACGACACAATCGAATGGACGCGTTGGGAATGAAACCGTGCGTTTCTGTTTGTGCCGCGTCGTTTTCTACTCAATGTTATCTGCCGTTTTTACGTGAAATAGTATTTGCTGCGCCGTAAAGAGGTTGTTAAGTTATCGAGTATTCTTGTTGGTAGCGCTGCATGTGCTGCGATTGCTTGTGTCGTCTGCATCCGCGTCGTCTGGAGTGTCGACAGGAGTGAACTATACCAGCGCCACCTGGATGCGCAAGGCCCGCTTATTGCCTCCTCTCACTCCTCCGCCACATGGACACAATATGTCGTCTGCTTCAGCCTATCGTCGCAGACGATTTCAAACACAGGCTCTCTGCGGCTACCATTGGCAGCCCATGTGGCTAATGACACCTCGTCTGCGTAGCCACAGCCGCCGAAAGCTCGTTGTGTCTACCACGTATGGAAGGCACTTTTACGGTTTATTTTTTCATGGTGTCGAGTCTAGCGTCAGAATTCGAACCCGTCCGGAAAAGACGAGGCGGTCGGATTATTTTTAGCAGAAGAGGTCACTACGAAAGTAACACCAGGGTCCCTTGGTAACACGAAGCTGTCCTCTCCGTCTTACTTCTCTTGAACCTGAAATAGAGGGTATTATAAGAGGAAGAATAACGACTTAATAATGGAGGATATTAGCTATCTAATGACGTAATATATCACGTGTACTTACATCACATCACGCTGATGAGCAAATCACAGCTGCTCTCTGGTTCATTTGAATGAAAATGGCTCTCTTTATTGCAGTTTAGAGCTTATTCATGAGATCATCCTGTCCATAAATCCTCAGAGCCTCGCAAGCCTGTCGTTTTTCTTTTATATCTTATCCCTTCATATATTTCATATCACTTTTTCTTTATCGCACTCCAGCATAGATTATGCCATTCGTAGAAACCGCATTACGAACCTCTCATCCCTAAAATGAAAGCGCGCCGCCCTGTTCATAATCTACGAGAAATGAACGCAGACGACACGAAAATGAAACTTCCTCCGAAGCAGACGACACGAAACCGAAACCCTTTACAAAGCAGACGACATGCTGTGAATATTATATTAATGTCAAGATCACGTGTGCGGCGCAACTGTCCGACACTTTGTGTTGTTTTTGTCGTGTTTTTCCCGACTATCTATTAATGAACGAAGTGTCATATCAACCATACGTTGATCCGCCTGCGTTGGAATGTCGTCTGCTTTCGTTGTTTCGGTTTTGGCTCCGGGGCTGCTTTCTTTATGGTTATAATGGCAGCCTTCTTTGCCAGAAGAGCCGTTTTCTCAGGCGAAACTGACGAATAAATTGCTGCGTTGAACGTGGGTAGGCAAAGGGGTGTTTGACTCCTGGAAGCGAGAGGCCGCTTCAGTCGCTTTCTTTGTCTTTTCTTTTATTCAGACACAAAGAGGAGGGGTTCGGTGATGTGAGATGGGTTTAGCTTTTTGTGCGGAATGTGTGGTATATGGCCACGAGTAAAAAACAAAGACACATGAAAGAGTTATGGGATGTAGGGAACACCTGCCTGCGTGTTCATAACGCCTGACAGCGCGAGAGATGCTATACATTTTTGTGCGTTTTCCGCGTCCACGTTTTTATTGAAGCGTGTTTTACAGCGAGGAATTCGAAATTGCGTTGTCTCAAGAATGGTACTTTGCATATGTAGAAAGTGTGCTGTTTTCTTGAAGAAGATCAAAAATGTTGAAACATTGAACAGGCACTTGAAACATGGTGTGCAGCAACTTTCGCGTTCGTTATTGCATGCATAATGTAATATAATCGTAAATATTATTTTGAATAGTAGCGCTACATACATACTCTTACGGATAACACTTTTCTGTGCAGCAAAATGCCAAAAGAAGTTATTTCTTTGCTTGAAAACAAAACAAATTGAAGTATGGAAACGTGAGCACGGCTCGCATGGCAACACGATTAATATGATTAGTCATCTTGCCTTTGTGACGTCACTGCTTTTCATAGAAACAAAAAAAAAAATAAAAAAATAAATCGAATTTTTTACAATGTATATCCCTGGGGGATTCGATCGTTCTGAATAGTCGGAAACTCCCAGTTTTATTAAGCGGACTTCTTTTACAGCATTTTTATTGGCGTTTTATGACGGCGGCTACCTTACTTTTCTGCATAATGAAAGCCAGTCATAAAAAAATTGCAGTCTATATTTTTTTTTGTCGTATCGGAGGCCTTTTACCTCTTCTAGATTAATCAAATTCGAACCGCTTAATATCTTTCCGGCTATATCTCTGCGGTTATATATATATAACCTCCACTCTTATCTTTTATACCGTGTATACATTTTCTTCTTTTACAGTCTTATATATATATGCTGTAATCTATTGTGTATTTTAATGGACATCAGCCTCGTCGTCCGTGCTGCCTCATATTTAAAATCTGGGTCCCCGTATATCTAATGCATATACGAAAGAAAGGGTTTTACTTTTACATGTATATATCTATGTATACGCTTCTTTAATTTTGTTTTAACAGTGTATATATATTTTGCGTAGCTATACGTGTATCTGTCCCGCAGGAGACTCGTAAAATGCGATAGATACTCTCTCGGAGAAGACGCGTAATATTTCATGCGTCCGGGGTATAGAGGCCAGAAAAGCCACGTGACCTGTATCACAATACAGCGCGGACTCGCAGTATATGATATTTGCTGCGTCGGCTACAGCCGGAAAGGAAGTTTTATTGCACACGTATTGGCCTTCCCAACATGAAGCACGGTACTTCTTCCGATGCGTAAAAGGTGGGTATATGGGACGAATCCAGAATTTTCCGAACCCGAACCCCAACCCGAATACAAGGAAGCTTCTGCGAATTCACGAGTCCTTACGAATCTCGAATCTGTCCTTTCTTAACAAACTCTCAAAGAGCTTAAAAAGCCAGGGAAAAAAAAACACGTCTACTGAAAAGCGTTTTGAAGCAGAACTTGATACAACGTATATAATTAAAAACAAACTAAATAATGAGTTCACTTTCAGGAAAAAAAAAACATAACACATATACCTCTTCTTAAATGTAAATTATTTTTTAACATGTTGTTCATCGACTACGGGAAATATATACACTGTCGAGTCCGAATTATTTCCATAAAACTAAGAAAAAATCAAAAGCCAAAACCGTGTTACTTTTAAACTTGTAATGTAAGAGTTCCTGCCCGAGCTCTTTCAGTCCGGAGCAATGCAAACAAACAAACAAACAAGAAAACACAACTGAAAGTTTCAAATTAATGGGCCCGCGGGGCCCGCCGGCCAATCAGGCTTTCGGCGGACTTCGGAGGCGCCAATTTTAAAAAGAAACAAACACACGTGGCTGGTGGATTCGAAAGATTCGATTCGCCGATTCGCTGCCTAGGATTAGCGGATTCGCGGATCCGGTTGGCCACCCCTATAGTAAAAAGTAGCGCAGGAACGGCAGGCGTCGAAGCTTCGCTCTTGATGTCTATATTTTCGTTGGAAAGGCCTGGCGCATTTCTTTTACCAAATTTCTGCGTTACTTTGTACGAAAGTATAATATAGTGTCGGCATCGCGAAACACTGCAATCCACGCGGTTTGAAAATTCCGCACATGGAGACGTATGTCCGACGTCACTCTGACGTCACGAGGGCGTTCCCTTCCCATCTCCATGTGCCAAGCTCGGCCAAGCAGCGGCCTCCGGTTGGCTGTCATCGTCCATCCCTCGTGACCACCCCGGAGTGTACGTCATGCAACGTCACACGAGTGGATGAGAGGCTGTCCGGTTTACTCCTCCCTGAGGTACCCGGGTTCGAATCCCGGTGCCGGCTGTGCTGTCTGGGGTTTTTCCTGGCTTTTCCTCAGACGCTTTCAGACATATGTCGGCACAGTTCCCTTAGAAGTCGGCCCAGGACGCACATTCCCCCAGGGCGTGAGTCGTGACGTTGCCCACATACGTGAGGCCGACAACGGCAAGCCCACCACCACCACCACCACCCTGTGGATCTGTTCGCTCTGCAAGCTCTCACGGCGGAATACAGATAACTTTAGAGATATACAACGATTTCGAGCGAGACGTCTTACAAGAGAGTTGTCTGGAGCCAAGTGGCTCCTGCCACATGCATTTTTGTCTCATTTGCGTGGTGCGGGGAGAGAAGTATCCCTTTAAAAAATCGCCGTGTCGAGAAATTTGAACTTCTATAGATTTCTTTTCCCCCCATTCCCGCTCGTCCAAAAGTTGAACTTGGCGAACCTAAATGCGTCCGTCGCTTTCGAAGGGGTTTGCGTCGCTTCGCAGACGGACGCATCGAAACGCAATGGTGCGGACCAGGCTTGAGAAACAGAAGGGAAATCGTAAAAATGCCACGTCCAAATAAGTATGGTAACAACGTTTCTACTGCTACGAGACTACGCATACATATAGGCTTTGCAAGCGATATAGGCCATCGGAAACGTTCGTCTTTTCTTTTTGTTCACGATCGATCGATCAATCAATCAATCAATCATTTTTATTTCATTCATTCATACAATGCATACAATTACGATAGAACTGAAGGAACCAGAGGCAAAATCCCGGTTAAAGGTTCCTTCGTTTAGAAGAAGTAGAGTTATCAAGAAGTAGACCAAGCAACAATTTTTATATAAAAATTTTGCGCATAATACATCCTTCAACGTGTAGTTTATAGCTTCCAGACACACTGCTTATTCATTTTACCTCAACGTATTTTGTATAGTGTCTCGATGGCCTTTGGGGCACAATGTATGCACAGGGTGTCGCGCTGTAGATAAAGAAAAAAGTGCCACCGGTACTGTACAGCTTGAAAATTGTGTCATTAATGTACGCTGTGTTTAAAGCAATGTGAGAATGTTTTAGACTTCAGTACAGTGTCAATAGCAAAATTATTTCGCCATTTTTAGCGCCGTATATACCTCTTTAGACGGTATTTATATTTAAAGCGACCACGGTATTTTATTAATGTTTTTACGCGGTTTTTATTTATTTATTTATTCTATCTCTTACAATAACCTCAAATGCCCTCCCGGGATGATGCATGAGGGGGGGGGGTGCATAAATATAAAGGCAAAATATACGCTGGCTTACACTAAAGCATTCAAGTTATGCAGTAAGATTGCAACGAAATGAGGCGAAGTTAGTTATGGTTACTGCGGTAGGTGGTTCCAGTCGGATATCGTTTTAAGACAAAACGAATGCATGAAATAGGAATTGTGCCAACTGATGGGCTCTACTTTCCAGGACTGATCCCGTCTAGATGAGATGTGGTTGGTAGGACGTATGAAACGAGGGCGAATGGAAGGACTATTGTGAAAGAGATATAGGCGGGAACATTTCTTATACGTGAAGAGAGTAAAGACAGACCAAGTTGTGACTTAAGCGTAGAAGGGTAAGAGTAATTGGGGAGGATAAACCTGGGGGCGCGATTTTGCGCAGATTCTAGAAGACTGATGTGATTAGCATGATGAAGGTCCCAGGTGCTGGATGCGAATTTCTGGTTTGGGCCGAACCAATGTCTGATACGCAAGGGTCCGATTCTAAGGTGGGGCTACTAAGGTCGGAAGAAGAGAGGCTAGTAGAGAGGTTAAGGCCCAGGTATTAGTAAGAATCGGACGAAGGGACGGGAGAAGGACCAATGTAGTATTGATGAGCCATGGCTGACCTCAATCAATCAATCAATAATTATTTACATTTTGACAAGTGGGAGCTCAAAGCAAAAACCTGGACGAACAGCTGCTGGACCTGGCGACCTGGACCGAGAAAAGGCAAGGCGGCGACACTGTGAAGCATTTAGCGGTGTCCAGTTTAGTGAGGCTTTGCTGATCTAGGTGGTTATTTATGGATAGGGGCATAGGGCCCTGTGTTTTCCCCGATTTGCCTTCCCATCACTTCGGGTAAAACCCGAAAATGGGCTTTGTAAAGTGCCAGTTCAGCAACGGAATAACACTAAGCATTGGACATTCAACACAGCTATAGTCCGCGTATCCTATGTCAATCTAGAATGCGGGAAGCGGTCTTCTTTTTATTTTCCGCCCGAAAACCTACTTTTCCACCCGATATCGCTCAATTTTACCCGCTTTTAATACCCCCGGTTTAATCGATAAAAAAAAAACCAGTGCCGGGGCAAGACGAGGACAAAAGAGATAAAGCATTTGATTTAGAGATAAAAAGCGGGAAAGTCTCCTCTTCGATGAGTCGTACCATATCAAGAGTTCAGGTGATAGGTGTACTATATAAGTAAGCCATCGGTTTAGTTGTCACACAAGGTTGAACGGCTTATCACCGGAGATAAGGGCTAATCTAAACTGTCCGGCACGACGGATGTGTGTGTGTGTGTGTGGGGGGGGGTAGGGTATATAAGCACACCTTGTTTGGAAAATGAACATTCTTGGTTGGCAATTCAGTGAGACTGTTTGTCTTTTTCTGTTGGTCCTCGTCTTACCTCGCCACTGTTTTTTTTTTATATATAGATTTTAATATGACACACCAACCCGCCCAAATTTTAACCTTGTTTACCCTGTTTTACGGCTCCTGAAATAAAACCCGATTTTCACCCACCGATTTTCAAAAAACATAAAACCCGAAAACACAGCACCTAATTTTGGACCTCGTTTTGTACTTCACAGCTTTGAGCCTGTTATTCACTTATATCTTCAATGCATGTGATTTGGTACAACGTCTCCGTGGCAGAGGTAGCTGAAATGCTGATTTCGAGTTTTTTTTCTCTACTTGACATCGCGGGTAAATCGGTGGAAATCAATATCTACGTTTAGAAATCGTCGTCCCCTTATTATATGAACTACGGCACCACGTCCCAAATCTCTCTTCTCCAAAAATTTCACCTCAAATAGAAATCGTCATCAGAAAGTCGTCATCAAAATCTGGGAAATAAACCCGAGACAACGAGTACGGACGGGTTTATTTCGCAGTACATGCACCGGCTTGCCGGCACCATTTCGCTTTTGTCGGTCGTCATAATCAACAACAAAAAACACCTCCCACAATCCCGTGCAGCAGCTATATACACTTTCAAGCATGCACATCACTTCCTGCATCCCGTCCGTCGAGCACATAAACAACGCTCGTCTATGCAAATACCACAAATATCCCTGTATTCCTATTCCGTGAGCATCATCATAAAGCACATACCGCATACGGAACACACCAATGCGGCACACATACATACGTACGGCTAAGGTACACACGCGGTAGAACGGGTCCCGTATGCTGATATGTTGGCTCGGCAGCCAAAAAGACCGACTCCGTGTGTAAGCCACCAGCGACGGGGGATATGTTTTCGGCATCGCGATGTGGATTCCTGCTACGATCATTTACATGCGAGACTCGTTTGGGAAGAGTCGACCACGCCCTGGGTTCCACCATCTACTTTTTTATCTCCTTTTATCGAGAGTCTTTTTTTCTTCTTCTTGTTTTCATGTCACGCCTCGGCATGAGCATTGTCGTCGCTGCTGTTATGTTTTCTCTCGTTTCCTTCTGGTTCTTTTTTTTGCGTTGTTTTTTAACAGATGGGTTTGTGGACGTGTGTTATGGTGAGGGAAGGTGAGACCCTCACCAAAGGCGCAACTGTGCCGCCTCCTGGTGGGGATCCTAGTTTCGGTTTCGTTTCTATTACTTGCAGTAAGAACTGTCAGATGAAAATGCCATTTACTTGGAAAACATGTCGTTTTCTTCATGAATCACCAGGAAATATCAATGCTGGACAGCCCCTTACACGTGCAATGCCTTTATACGCGATGCAATGTGCGAATACTGCCCGGGGACATCCCCACGACACGGTTCGTTCAGTGAACACCAGGGGGCGACTCCCAACCTTCTCGGCGCCGTTTATTCACATGACGCCATCCGTAGGAGACCGCCACTGTCGCTAGCAGGTAGTTGTGCTGCCATCGGCCGCCATATTGTAGGTCCCATCAACGCTGTCACCCATACCGCACTCACCGTCTATTTCGGTGTTTCAAAGCTATTGTGCTGTGTGATTTGTAGCATATCCGAGTAATTTCTGCGTTTTCGACGTCAATAGTCATCCAAAAAGCATGCGGGAACGTAACTTCGAGGGACCTACAGTGTGGCGGCGAGGTGACGTCATCGAATAAACCCTATTGGCTGGTTGTTGTGACGTAATTTTCGCCGTAAAGTTGCATTTAATATTATGCCGTATTTTAAGACCGGCTTATTCTTGAGCGGTGCGAGTGAGTGGTTGTGCTTTTTAAAGCGGTACCTTTGTGGTGCCGACCACCGTGTAAATCCATCTGTAGCATTACAGGGTCACGTGACAAAAAAGGTTTCGCCAAAAAGAATTTCCACCAATAGTGGTACAAACCGCTTTTAGACCGCATTTAAAAGCATTCGACGCAATGTTCAAAGTACGCGGTGCTCGCAATAAGCAACAGCTAACAGCGGCTGGAAGCATCTTTTCCGTTATGTAGCCCGGTATGTAAGACATTATTTCTGAATATATCTCGGAATGCGCGGAACTTTCTCTCCGTATCCACGATGAACACGAACAAAGTATAGGATACCCTTCCTGCTAACCCCTCCTTCCAGCGACCGCATATACACCACCACCGTTTTTTGGTGCCAGAAGTCGTAAACAGGCGGCTTCTGGCATGCCAGCGTCGGCGTCCTGACATAACCTTCTGGCGGACACGAAGCAGGAAGTTAATTATCCAGAGTATGCCGGGAATTCTCCTTTGCTGGCAACAAAGCGCGTGCTTTGCGGCGAGGCGTCCTCGGAGATTAGATAATTAAGCATGCGCGCAACTGAAGGAGATAAACAGTGCACATGTCCGCGTACAGAGCTCCACGCACTAACGGAGCAGTTACGAGTTGGATATTTCCTTAATTAAGGAATTTAATTGCCGCTATACTCCTACAGTTAAGATACCGACATGTTTCTTCTTCACCCTTAAAAAAAGGGTGTACTTTAACTCTTTTTCTTACCACATATATGACTTCCTTTTGGAGAGTACAATTACTCTAAAAAAGGAGTCTCCTCTCCCCCTTTAGGGAGTGGGGCTACGCTCTAAATCCTACTGGAGAGTAATATTACTCTGCGGTAGGGAGCAAGGAGACCCCTTTTCGAGAGTAATTGTACTGCCCAAAAGGGTGTCATATATGTGGCAAGAAAAAGGAGTTAAAGTACGCCCTTTTTTTTTAAGGAGTGTAGATGCCCGGAAAATGCCGGTTTTCGGGGAAAATGAACCCAGAAGGACCGAAAACTATGTTCATACCCGACCCATTGTACGATCCAACGAAGCATTTCAATGCAAGAAACGGGAAACCCACTAACGCCAGTTACTCATACCGCTCCTTTTATTTCTCCCCCCCCCCTCCCTTTTATGGGCGCCGTCAAGGGATGAAAGGGAAAAAAAAAGGGCACCGCACCCATTCGAACGCCTCTATGTTTTGAAACCAGTTAATCGAACCTCGGGGACACCGCTTCAACGCCATTAAAAGGTTGAATTCATGCAGCCATTATAATGAGAAGAAGCTAATTACCAGTAACGTTATTAGGGATAAAGCGAAAACAAAAAAAAACTACATTTGGAGCAAGAGGGGAGTTGCACATTGGGGAAACGCGCATTCGTGTATGTGTTGACGGACATGAACAGCGGATTGCTTAACTTTGTTTACAGTGTTTGTGTTTAGTGTGTTATGTGTTAGTGAGGGAGTGAAAGGGAGAGCGAGGGTGAGAGAGGGGGGCTGTTGGAATAATGTCGAAGTGATGTTTCAAATAGAGTGGGTGCTTGAGGAGGGTCGAGGTGTGAACGGGTGTGTGAGGAAGGGTTATGCGGTGGTTGAAGGAGGGCGAGGCAGCGTGTGAAAGGGGTTGAAGGGATGTTTTGTAGAGGGGGAAGGTGTCTTCTATACAATATGAGCGAGCAGCCTGAGGAAAGGGACTAATCTTGACTTCGCTGACCAAGAGCTGACCATAAAAGCGTTAAAGACCCTCTCGACACGAACCGTGCCACTCGGCGTCCCCGTTAAAACTGCGCGTGCAGACACAAAGAAGAATAAACGACAACGTATTTATTTCCGGTAGAGGATGCTCGCCTTAGGAAATCGCTCGCACGCGAACCTTTTTACCGGCCGAAAGTGGCCTTCTGGGATACATTGTGCTTTCAATGCAGAAATGACTGCTTTCTCTGGTTGTCTGCTGTGTGGAAGAGAAGGCATTCTTAAAGGTTACGAAGGGACGAAAAAAAAAAAAAAACGGAGAGGGTAGTTTATTGGATTCAGAGCGGGCCAATCGCTCCCGGGAGAGAAGCGATCCTCTCTCTTTTTCCGTTGGGTTCCTTTTAAACAAATACCGCCACCCTGGAACAAAAGCGACGAGGTTCTATTTTATTCGTTTATTTATTTATTTATTTATTTTTTTTTGTCTCGTTTCCTCCATTGGCTCTTGCTTTCGGTCTCGTTAAAGTACTCGGCAAATACTGATCGTCTTTGGGATTTCCTCCTTTTTCTCTCTCTCTCTCTCAGTTCAATTTCTTAAAAGAACTTTTTGACTGTCTCTGGTTCGTGTCGATCGTATTTAGATTCCGCGTGTGTCTGTTTTTCGGGCGATTGCATTTTTCGTGCACGGGGGAATATAGGGACGCTTTTTAGGACGATCGCTGGTTGATCCGATTTTGCGTTCCTGAGCCCTGCCAAGTATTCTTTGTGTGGGGGGTCTGTTTGCGCGTACATTCTAAGAAGAAGAAGAAAAAAAAACGTATTTTTAGTCCTTTTAAAGGGAGACTTCGCAAGGATTCGAAAAAAAAATAGGTGAGCATCATACCGAACACGGACCGTTCCATTGATACCGAATACAACATTCGCGTTCATTTTGTGCGAGTAATTAATTCGTATATGACGACAATACCAAACCGAAACTAAAATGCAAAGCGCACAGCGGTTCGCCCGGAGGAAGATACTGTGACGTCACCCAGCATTGTCGTCTGCTACGAAGCTTGCACTCTTCCATGCAGGATGACGTCGGCAGTGTTGCTTTCAGCGCCCTCTTGCATCACAGAGGCGAAGCGCTCAATTTGTAATAATTCGTTGGAATAAAATCTGCGCACTTTGGGAACGCGATATTTCGTACGTATGTTCCTGACACCGCAGGGGTTGCTGCTATGTCACAATCTTTGTGGTGATTTTGTTGCGGAGTCCCACTTTAAGGACTGGATCCGTGCCAGGATGGATGGCACGGATACCACTGGATGTATGGATTGATACGACAGTTAATCCCTTTCGGGACTAAACGCAAGGAAGTCTGTGCGAAGTTTGGGTTATCATTTTACGAGCGCGATTCAAACAAGAACCAAGAGGATGCGAGAACTTGTGAAGTTATATGACAATCACGTACCATGAGTTAATATGTTAATAAGTTAATATGATAATCACGTACCACGATAATAAGTTAACATGATAATGACGTACCAACAAGCCCAAACCGCTGTATTGCATAACGAAGTTTGGAAGCTATGTTCAATGCTGGGGAGTAAAGTCCGAACTAGGGGACTAAAATGGTGAATAATCGCAATCTGTACGGGACTAAATGTTGTAGTTACTCCCTAATATAGTACTCCTTTTCTCTCTCTCTCTCTCTCTCTCTCTCTCATAGCGTATGTTGCGGATGTTTACACTGTTTGTAGCATGTACTAGCGATGTGCATGTCCTGGTATAAGGTCAGGATGCAGGTTCGAATCCCATCTCAAGGATGAGGTTTCCCCCATGGGATTTTACGTCCGCGTACTCTCATCATGGCCACTGTTGATTCGCGACATAAGTCCCGTTCTTTTTCTTATTCTTTTTTAATTCTTTTTACCCAAGGTACGATATGTTCTAAATGCTCCATGATTCAATCTGTATCCTCAAACGTGCTCCCACAAATTGTACAGATTAGATAAAGTGCGCGGATAAGAACGACAATCACAAACACACGTATATCTTATTTATTGTATCACTTATTTTTTTCATATCCGAACCCACAGACGCGCAAAAAAGAAAAAAAAAACGGGGAAAAAAGGAAGAGAAATGAGGTCTTTTAGGGGAAGAGTCCTTTTTTTCCCGAAATGGAGCCACTGCAGTCTGGCGCGTGTGACGGCTTTTCTTGGAAGGTCTTCCCGGTGTACTTCATAGTTTTGCGGCTCCTGTTTCTTACTTTTTTTTCTTTCTTACTTTTCCTCTTACTACTGCTTTTTTTGTTTTTCATCCGAGCGTTTTAGGTTGATCAGAAAATGATTTTCCTGGGAAGATAAAATGGGCGGGAAATCCGGTGGTTTCGAGGAATTTATCGATTGTACCCCCTCTTCTTCTGTGCTTGCCTTCATTCACGTCTTTGTGACTCGGTGTAGGCAACTTGTATTAGAGTGTTTCCCCAGAAAGTGGTCGTTGCGTCTCACCATTGCCGAATGGCATGGTACGTTCATATGTTCACACTATATGCACAGTTTTAAATATACGCTTAAGACACGTAGAAGCAATGGCATTCCCGTGTAATATGCTGAGGACTGGGGCTTAGTAAGCTGTGCTGTCTCAGGTGTTCCGGTGGTAATTCCATACGCATGTCGGAACGGTCCCTCCTGAAGTCTGCCCAAAATGCGTGCTACCTCCCTTATCTTCTTCCAGCTGACCTCTCTCCACCGGTCTATGCTTGTACACCGCTCATTGCTGCCATGTTTCTTGTGCTGTAAAGTGGGCCAGAACCAGCAAAAAGAAAAAAAAAAGTCAAATGACTGCGAGACCGAGAACACGCGCAAGTTTTTTATAATTACGCTTCCTTTAAGTTTGAAGTGCAGAAAGCAATTCGAAAGCTCATTTGAGGAAAGAATCGTCTGCAAACAACCAGTTTCAAGTCCCTCACATACCTCATTATGTCGTGTGCATTCAGTCGCAGAAGCAGCTGCAGTCGAAACGATCGTTGAATTTATGGCGAAAAGACCGAATTGAAATGTTCTGCCGGCGGCTAAAAGAGAACGCGGGGGTCTTATTTAGCGTCAAAAAAAAAAGGAAAAATGGCCGCTATTTTCGATTACGACACTGCGGCGAATGACAGCTGTCGCTTTAGAAATGTATCGCAGTCGTTTGCTGCTCAATGAAGATCTAATGGTTCTGCTCCCACTAGCAGACGACATGTTTACGCGCGTGTTTCTGCTTTTGATTCGGAGCAGAAGCGGGAGTCCCCGTGCCGTCTGCTACGAAGAGAACAGTGTTGCTGGATCTCAGCAGTTGGTGTTGTGGAGTTCCTGACTTGTTACTCCCGCGTGTTGCTCGTTCGCTTCTCTGATCGCTTGTTTCTGCGTGTCGTGTAGAACCGAAACTAACATCTCGTGCTCTTTGCCAGAAGGGCCAGAAGGGTAAAGTGTTGCTCGATCGCCATCGGTATTGTAGCTGCTGACTGTATAGTTGCCTGTTCGTTTTCGTTTCTCATTGTTTGTCCCATGGCTTGTGCCTGGAACGTTTACAAGCGAATCTTGCTTTTCCTGTCGTCTGCTACAACGTGTGCAAGATTATATTAAGATTGCAGATTACGGGTTTTGAAGTACGCCTACCGTTTGAAGTCTGTTTCCGACTTATCGGTGCTGTATTTGTCTCACTCACTCACGAGTAGTTTTTAGCGCACTCTGAGGAGAGGCAACTGCTCGTAAAAATGTTTCAGGGCGTTGCGCGAGCAACGTTGTTAGCTCCACCCGACTCGAACATCTTGGCTCACTGATGGGATGTAAAGAAGACTCTAGCGGTAACGGGCAGTACTAAACAACGAAGATAGGTGACGTTTTGGTGTTAAATTTAAGCCCTCTTTATAGCGCATTCGCGTACTGTACTGCTGTTTTAAGCTCTATTCTTTATCTATATGGCCGTCGTCCGTAAAATAACGTAAAGAAGCCCAAAAGTGATGCCATCGTAAAGTTCCTAAACGCATTTCTAAGAAAAGATGCCATGTGAGCTGCTGGGAAAGAATTAATGGCCTCCATGCGCCATCTTGAAGAGGGGGTAGATTTTTGTGAGTGCAAACTCTTATTTATCGCCTCTGTGTTTTCGCTCTGAAGGCAGTAAAATCTCCTTTTTCTGTGAATTTATAGGACGTAATGCTTGGAACAGCTGTGCCCGTGGTTGCCACATTTTCAGTACCGTTTCTTCCGTTTTAGGTGGAAATTCTGGGGAAAAGCTTTGTCTTGTTATTTTCTTTTTAGTTTTTTTTTTTTTCTTTGCATGTCGGCGTCTTTTTAATGGTGAATAGGTGATGGGATTGGATTCTGGCTTTGATGTGGTTGTATGAAGTCGTCGTCGTGCTTTCATACGATATTTGATTGGTTGCTGTAGTCTTTGATGTAAAACATTGCGCTCAGACAAGAATTTACAAAAAGTCGTCTGCGAGGTCTGTCGAGTCAGAATCCAAGCCAAGTGTGGCATCTACTACGTCCAAGCCGCGTGACGGCTGTCCGTTGGGCTTAGATTCTTCTGGCTTTGTCGCCTGCTTTCGTAGCAGAAGTACCCTGCACTATCAACAGTAGAGCCAAATATCCATACGTCTGTCGATATCCATGCCCTTGTTCTCTAGAGGCAACAGTGTTTATGGTCCCGCTCGGGTCCCCCACTTGAGTCACGCTCACGCACATGGTTGCTGGATGACTCAAGCGGTTCCCATCGATACCCAGCTGAATACGTCGAAAAAGTTTAGGGTGGCGGGACAGGTCGTTAATTCGGACAACGTTGATAGCCCTCGGGGGAAGTTCACGCAATTTCACGCGTCTGTCGCTATAAAATATGAGCCTGTCATTCCTATTGGGCGTGCGTTAATGCTCTACCAGGCGGGGAAGCAAGGTATAGTGAGGGGAGGGGGAGCCACCGTAGGCAGCGCGCGCCGGTCGTCGTCTGCTGCTTTCCAGCCAGTCGTCGTCTGCTTTCGCTACCGCGATCGCGCTCTCCGTGTCGTCTGATTTGATAATGGGCGTCTTTTCTCTCTTTACCTTTTCTTTTCTTTCTCTGCTGTACTTTCGAATTCCGTCTCATTTGTGAACGGTAGGGAGTGAATTTAATTTAGATATATGCGCGCGGTGGAAAGGGGAATAAATCTTGATATTCTGGGGTGGTTGTTGTAAGGACCAAAGAGTGGTGCCTGAAATGATCGCATGTGTGATTGTGCTTTTTTTGCCGGCAGTGTGCGACTGTACAGACAGAGGGCGTACGAAGAAAAGACACGTATAAAAAGATGCGAACACCGGGTGCAAGAGTAAGACGGGAAAAGTTATTACGGTGTTCCGCAGAGTCGCGTAAAATTTCGATTACGATAATGAAGGTGCTTTCACCTCCCCACTTTGGCTTCCACATCCACGGATTTCACAGAAAACTCACGAAGCGTGATCCGATTTCTTTCTTCTTTTTTTTTTTTTTTTCGATATTCCTGAAGTGTTGCGATAGTACCTACTCGTGTTTTAATCAACGTCTGATCGTTGTCGTCTGGTCGTTCGGCTCTATCGATTTTTAGGAGGGGCTGGTCGACATTCGCCAAACGATTTAACATAGTCTACTCCTCAAACTGACTTTTCTTCTGAGCTTTCTTATTTTGGTACCACTGTGTAGTACCGTAAAATTAATCAAGTTTTTTTTTTTTTTAGGCCAAGCAGACATCCTCTTCAAGAGAGTATGCAACTACTAGATGACTAATTACCCAAAATTAATTAATTCTTTAACTACCTAGGGTCTTTCGCTTTCGGGAAAAGGTTAGATAGTAGTGTATGGTAGACATTCCTCGTTGAGAGCCATTCTATTTTTTAAAGTCATGACCTTCGCCGCAAAGCGGTTGGTCTGACCAGCAGATGAGCTCCTCCTCCTCCTCCAATCACATCCATTGCTTCAGGGCACGTGGCCCTCTGACGTGAATTCGAGCGCTGTCCTCCCTGCCCTCCTGAGGCGCGCGGTTTCGGTGTCGGCTAATTTTCGTAACAAAATTCGGCGATCGATATTTCAACGTACGTGTTTGTTTCAGGATTTTTAGAGGCAGCAACAAAAACGGTGATAGACGCGTAGGAAATCGGCGAACTGCGAACGCCGAAACTCATCCGGCTCCGAGCTCTGACATCACTGCAGGGGCGGCTGCGCGGGATAGGTCACGTGCTTTTGACCACCAATGGGAACGGCTGTAGATCTTGGCCCTCCGACGTCAGAGCTTGACGCTTACGTGTGCTTGAGAGTCTGTCTTGCCAAGTGCGACAGTAATTCTGGGCTTTACGTCTCGCGATAACAGCTTATCATGAGCGACGTCACAATGGTCGGGTCTGTGGATTAATTTTGCACACCTGAGGGACATGCGCAGAATCTGAACACACGGCACACCACACTTAACGTGCGGAAGACAGCGTGCTTGAGCATCTTGTACCTTTCCACCACGTCCTCGATCGCGGGTTAGGAATCCGCGGCCTTCGTATCAGCGGGCAGACACGCTACCAAGGGTAGTGCACGAGTGCGGCACGCAGAAAAATAGTTTTCTTCGCAATGCCAACTTTGTCGAAGTGTCACAGCCCTTTTTTTGAGCCCCCTCCCCCTCGACGTTATGCAGGGCTGGGTGAACGCGTCTCCGTGGAGCTGCACAGCTCCCCCACGGCCGCCGCCATCCAGTCGGGGTCTGACCTGAGCCTGCGGTGCAAAGCCGAAGGAGCCCCCGAACCCCAGCTGGAGTGGTATCGTAACGGGGTTCGTCTCTTCCGAAGCGAGCGAATCTCCCTGCGAGGCCGACGACTGCAGGTCACCTCCGTGGGCCCGAAGGACAACGGGGTCTACTCGTGCCGCGCCGTCAACGAGGCCGGGGCGGTCGCCAGCGACCCCAACTTCGCCCTCGTCATAGCAGGTATTGGTTTCCGCCAGCACTCTACGGGGTTGGGGGATGTTACAACCACGACCTACTAGATTATAGCGACCATGTCATAATCGGCAAGCCCTATGAGGAGCACGTCCGCACGATCCGCTAGGGGCGCTGCTCATCGGCCCGCGAAATCTACATCACGATTGGACAATGGAAATTCGAATTTTGAACGCGCAGAAACGGACGTACGACAACCGTAGCAGACGACAACAACACTTCCTATGAAAATGCATAGAATGATGATGATAATCAACTTTAGAAAGAAGCACCTCCCGTGGGACATCCACCGCTTGTACAAAAATACTAAGGTAAGCTAAAGTACAGAGTACTGTAGAAGTTGAGGAAGCAATATCCGGGCCGATGAGTGGCGCCACCGCTAGCCTCCAAGTGCGGCGCTGGGAAGGGGTTCGTATGATATGGTTGCTATAGTCTAGTAGGTCGTGGTTACAACTACCATGCTATGAAGCAAACTACAAAGAAACAACTAGAATACCGCACGTGGTGCGTGCGTGCGTATTGTGACGTGGTCTTATTATCCTTTTCCTTGTGTAGACTTTTCTTTTTCTGCACAAAGCATGTCTTGTTGGAAATATCTCGGTCAGGCGTTTCTTCAGGCACTCTACATCTTCTCCATTGACACCTTGACCCTTAATCCAATATTTTAAATGTTAGCTAATTAGTCTTGTCTGATTACTAGGCAAAAGCAAAAAAAATACTGGGAAATAGGATGAATGACCGCCAATAATATCTGGTTGGTTGGTTCGATTCATTTAGAGCACTCATCAGTCTCTTTGAAAATCTTGGTGCATCAATTGAAGTATGCAACTGGGTGATGTATGCATTGAGGTGAAGTATGCAGCTCGGGGTTGCTAGGCTTCTGTTGCGTTTGTGCTGTGTGTAATTGCCTCATCCTCTATAACATTTCTTGGTGCATGTCACTTGACACACTCTGTAGGAATAGCGACGTCATTAACTTCCTTGCTTTTAAGCCTGCTTCGCCTTCTGCTAGGTTGTTCTAGTCGTTTTTTTTCCAAATCTGAAAATGTGGCCGTTGATACCTTTTCGAACTTAAAAACATGCGTTTGCAATTGAATGAATGGATACACACCACGCGCAGGAAAATATGAATGCGATTTGTTTTGCGTGACATAGTCCTTCTGTCACGCCAACAGACGTTGCTAGGTGGCGCCTATACGTAGTACATAAAATACAGCACATGTACCACACGGCAGGACTTACAAGGTTATAATTAGGGCCCGACTTTTTCGGGTTTTACTTTTGGCCAAATTCGGGGGGTAAATATTGGGTGATATTTTTCATTTGAAAATTCGGGTTAAATCCCGTTACGGCATATTCTGTCGTCAGGAATTCGGGTGATTTTTTTTTTTTTTTCAATAAAAATTTGTCTTAACATGGAAGTAATGCTTAGCGATGTTATCAAGCTTTATTTTAGTGCACGCTTACGAGTGTGCCACGCGACCCGGATGTTTTCGGGTAGATTCGGGTTAAACTTGAATTTTACAGATTTCGTTCGGGGGGTAAATGTCAGGCGGATACGGGTTTAACCCTAAAAAGTCAGGCCCTAGTTATAATACAATCGGGACACCAATATATATGGCCACTCGAGCCATAAAACATATCTTGCTGCTTCCGGGAAGGAGGTAGGCGTGCATGTGCAATAAAGTCGAACCTTCGCAAACTTCTGCAAATTCAAAGCTCAACGGGTTCATGATGTCGTTAATACACTTGGGCGTCAACTTTTTCAGGTGACAACGTTCCCGCCATCACGACACTCCCGTCCGCCGTGACCGTGCGTCAAAACGAGACCGCACGCCTGGACTGCGTCTACAAAGGGGCAGCCATTACGGAGTGGTACTCGCATGATGGAGACGTACCTCTGTCCAACTCGTCCAAGTTAGTTTCAATACCTGCAAGTTGATACAGTCAAACTCCTTTATAGCGAACACCTTTTTAACGAAAATACCACTACAGCGAAATTTTTTGCGGTCCCGCTGGAGCCTATAGGTCCAATAATGGACATCCTTTTTAACGAAAATACCTTTACTGCGAACTTTTTTTGCTGTCCCCTGAGCTTCGTTGTAAAGGAGTTTGACTGTATATAATAAGTACGATTAGAGCCTGAAGTTTTCGGGAAATATTTTTTTCTAAATTCGGGCGGTAAAAATCGGGTAAATAAACGTGTGCACTAAATTCGTGTAAATTTGGGTGAAAAAATTTCCAGCACGCTAAATTCGGGGAGAAATCTGGCTCAGTTACTCAAACTAACTGTATAGTGGTTTGGTACGAACGGTGATGTAACTGAATTTTTCTGCCAAACAAGTAAATTAGTGCATTCTTACAGACATCCCAGTGAGGGCAATTTGCCGGGTAAAAAAATCTGGTTTCACCGTAAAGAGGCAACCTTCAATTCGGGGTGCAAATTCGCGGAAGAATCGGGGTTAAACCCTAAAACTTCGGGCTCGAAGTATGGTCGCTCTCAAAATAGCTCAAAACCGAGCGAAGTTGTCCTCGTGTATTGCATTGAGCTCCTCCATTGTTTCGGTAACAGAAAAAAATAAACTTTGAATTGCAAAAAAGAAAAAAACATGTTCTGGTTGGTGTGTTGCACAGTGATTGGTAGTGTTGCTAGCAGGTTTCTGCTTAGAGATGGCAGATTGTGTACTCAATACCTTGTTGTTGGTTCTGAGGTTTGTCATACTACCATCGATTTGACAGGATCACCATTTTGCCAAACTCGTCGCTGGTCATCCACAACGTCGGCCCATTGGACGAAGGCCTGTATCGGTGCGTCGGCATCGGTGAAGACAAGTCCTCCGCGCAGCAGACATTTGTGGCACCCATCCGCCTGGCCTGTAAGTGCTTCCGCGACGCACCGCGACATTTATTTACATGTACTTCGTTGGTATGGTCAGCCCCCATCCAGGCCGAGGCAGGTGGTGGACAACAAAGTATATATCCATAACATGTATACATAGAGCCTGAAGTTTTGGGGTTTTACCCGATTCTTCCCCGAATTTGCACCCCGAATTGAAGGTTGCCTCTTTAGGGTGAAACCCGATTTTTACCAGGCAAATTGCTCTCTCTGGGATGTCTGTAGGACTGCACCAACTTACTTGTTTGGCAGAAAAATGTAGTTACATCACCGTTGGTACCAAATCGCTACAGTTAGTTTGAATAACTGAGCCCGATTTGTCCCTGATTTTAGCGTAATGGAAGGTTTTTCACCCGAATTCGCATAAATTTAGAGCACAAGTTGATTTCCCCGATTTTTACCCCCCCCCGAATTGGGGAAAAAAAAAAATTCCCGAAAACTTCGGGCTCTAATTACGACGCCCTAAATTACTACCCCTTTCATTTCGTTTTTCAGACCTGAACGACTTCAGAGACGTCTCCATCGAGCCGCCCCTGCAGGACACCCGCACGGCGGTGGTCGCCAAGAACCGCCCCCTGGAACTGATGTGCGTGGTTCCCGGCGGCCACCCGAAGCCCCGGGCCTGGTGGGAGGACAACCAGGGCCACGTGGTCAGCGACGCGGGCCGGATACGCGTCGCTGACATGAGGCTCCTCTTGGACTCGGCTCGTAAAGGGGATGCTGGGAATTACAGCTGCGTGGCCGAGAACATTGCCGGAGCACGGCGTACGTCGGTCCACGTGTACGTCGCCGGTGAGTCCCCGTCTCCTTTGGTTCCTTCCGCGACCTTTACTGCGTATTCACAAACAAGCGGCGTCCTTACGAAAGATTCTAGTGGAAGAAAAAGGGAAAACACTGCTCAGTGAGACGAAAGTTTTGTCCGGTGTTATGTTGAGCATTCGGACGGTGCGGAATAACGGGAGTGGCGTGGTGCGCACTTAGCAGACGACACTTCGCAGACGACACTCAGCAGAAGACATTTAGCAGACGACACTTCGCAGACGACACTTCGCAGACGACACTCAGCAGACGACACTCAGCAGACGACACTCAGCAGACGACACTCAGCAGACGACACTCAGCAGACGACACCGTCAGCGTGTTTTCCTGTCGTCTGCTACGGAATATCTTGTGACTGTGTTGCAGGATATTCCCCCACTGTTAGCGGTGTACGTGAACACTGGATGTTGAGTGCTTGCGCTCACAAGGCAGTGACATTTTTTCCCGTCTTCCACTTCCGTGGGGAACGTCGCTCGTGTGAACGCACGGTTACAGTAGGGTCGCGATATTTCTTACTTCTGGTCAGTTCAAGGTTCAAACAGGTTGCCTAACTAACGTTAACCGACTGACTGACTGCGCTTGCAGTGGACACGGAAGGCACTTTAAAGGGACACTGAATTACAATGCGCGAAACAGCTGTATGGCCTTGAACTGTGGTTCTGTGACCGTTAGTGGTCGGAACTTTGAAATCTATGAATTGTTGTATGGATGGAAGTTCAGGCGATCGAGAGCGGAAACCACTTCGTAAATGCGGGACAAAGCGGAAGCTCCGGCGGCACTCACAATTCCAACAATGTATGTGATTGAGAGAACTAAGAGAATGGTGGGTAGGCTGGTGAAGTTTCATAGTGCTGGAAAACCTTGAGCTTGAGAAGACGTGAAAGAAAATGTCACACAAACGAGCCTTCGTGTCGGAACGAACCACCTGCCGCACCGGTGGTACCATACTGAGTAAAATTAAAAAAAAACGGCAATTTAAAAAACATTAGACATAAAACATAAAGACATTAAAAAAAACTGACAATTGCAACGTGTCGTAATTCGAACAAGTATTAATGACGTTTCCGACGGTCTTTCCCTGACGAATGTCGTCACAGTTCCCCCCGAAGTCGGCCCAGGCTGCAAACTAACCTCTCTGTCGACGTCTGTATGCTGCTCACGGCCATAGTTGCTTTGCGGTGCTGACGCAGAAAGAAAGGGAGTTTAGAAAGGGGGAAAAATTACGTCCCGGAAATAACGGGGGGCAGTCCTTTGTGTCCTGTGGGAACCCGGTGTGAAAAACCTCCGTTCATTTTAACAGTCCCGCCATCCATCACCACGCATCCGCTGGACCTGTCCGTGGACGAAGGCGAAACGACGTCTATGTCGTGCGTCTACACCGGCTCCCCCTACCCCGTGACGCAAGTGACGTGGCAACACAACGACCGGCCCCTGCGAGGTATTCCTCCGCACACAACCATGCACAAGAACGGCACCCTCGTCATCCGCGGCGCCGTCCTCAGCGATGCGGGCGATTACCGTTGCCAGGTCAACACCACGGGGTTCCCGGTCGAAACCTCCAAGGTTGCCACCCTGCAAGTTAGAGGTGGGTGCTGCTGCCGATAGTGTTCACCGTGTCGTTTGTTAATAACAGTGCAGCTACGTTGATGAAGTGAATTTTCGTAAATTGGAATTTTAATTTTAATAAATATATATTGAAGTTTATACTACATGCAATATGTACAGGGTGTGTCAACTATGTCATAGACTAGGTCCAAAGACTGGTGTATAAATAAATAAAAAATTTGCATTGAAAGAGCACACTGCATAAACATTATGACAAACTGCATTTAGCTGTAGGAAGCCTTTGCCACTTACTTCAAGTAACTTTATCATGTTTCAATTAAAAGAAATCTCTTTTTCTTCGAAATTTGCCGAATAAAAGTAACTTCTTGCCACAATTGCATCTTCTGCATTCTCAGAGATGTTGAAGTTTGTCCTTCCACCTGTGAGCAAGAACCTGGAGCTGGGTTCCAACTCCAAGATCCACTGCAAGGCCAGGGGCAACCCACCCCCAATAGTCCGTTGGATTAAGGAGGGCCAGCAGCCTTACCTGGAGTGGCCGCCCCATATCAGGGACGAAAACGGGACCCTTCGCTTTGAAGGGGTGAGGGATGCAGATAAGGGACTCTACATGTGTGTTGCAACGTCAACTCAGGGGCTCATCAATGCTACCATACAAGTGGATGTTATAGGTGCCTTTTTTCCTTCCCTCTCTTTCAAAGTTCTAAGTTGCAACATTATCTAATGAAAGTGCAACATCACATTGCTTGCTGCTTCTCTGATACCTCCTACGGGATTGCTGTGTGACATCAACTTCACACTCTCAATGTAGTAGTAGATGAAGTAATTTGACACAGAAGGATGAACGTAACATAAACCTCACAGTGCCCAGTTGAATGCTTCCGTTGAATAATGGCAGTTGAAGGAAAGGAACGGAATGAAATGGAAGCTGAAGAACCCCATTGCCGATGCTTTTTCTTTTTTCAACTGCCATTATTCAGTTAACACTTTGAAGTCATGTGTGATCCATTATTATAGGCTGAAGTTTTCGGGAAATATTTTTTTCTAAATTCGGGAGGTCAAAATCGGGTAAATAAACGTGTGCTCTAAATTCACGCAAATTCGGGTGGAAAAACTTCCAGCGTGCTAAATTCGAGGAAAAATCGGGCTCAGTTACTCAAACTATAGCTGGACTGGTTTTGGTACAAACGGTGATGTAATTGTATTTTTCTGCCAAACAAGTTAGTGTGCATTGCAACAGACATCTCAGTGAGGGCAATTTGCCAGGTAAATATCGTGTTTAACCCTGAAGAGGCAACCTTCAATTCAGGGTGAAAATTCGGGGAAGAATCGGGTTAAACCATAAAACTTAAGGCTCTATTCAGTATGTACAAAATCTACTGGTTCTTTTAACGATTTCATCTGGCAACGCAAGAAAGCTGCGGTGAAAAATGTGTTTTGTGTGCAGTGCGTTGTGAATTCATGTTTTCTTATTATTTGCGGTGCCATTTGCCAGAAATTGATGCTAGAAGGTTACGTACGTGCAACATATTAGGGCCGTAGTAGATACAACCGATTGATTGAGCTTTTAATTCGGCACTGGTGCATGACAACGGCTAAGATATAGCCTTAGCGCTTAGTAGCGCCCTCATAGCCTAAAACAATACTGGACGCGAAAAATTGAGTCCCACCACCTGCAGGGTACAGAGATGAATAAAAAACAACTTTGTAATTGCAACCCTCCTTTCTTGATTACTTGTGGTGTTTATGTCTGTGTTGTAAAATGTGCTGAAGCACTGTACAGAACAAAGTGTAGGGTGTCGCTACTACAGCAGACTGTGTTGCTTGTTGCCTGTACGCAGTAGCCTAGAATAAAATGCGAATGAGTATGTCTTCTTCTATTTTCAGTGATGCCTCTCTTCAGTGTTCCGCCAAAAGACACAAAAGCAATGGAAGGTTACCCAGCCATGCTTCACTGCATAGCGACTGGCAATCCTGACCCAACCATTCAGTGGGATCGCAACAACGTGCTCAACGACATTGATCCCAAACGCTTCAGAGTACTTGAAAACAATTCGCTCTTCATCTCCGAGGTCTACCGGGATGACGAAGGGAAATATGGCTGCACCGCTGGCAACAGTGGAGGACTGCGCCGTGTCGAAGCGAATCTCATTGTGACCGGTGGGTACATGCCACTGTGGCTTGTGGAATCGATGTATAACAGCGAAGGCTCCGGGTTTTCCGCGAAATTTTGCGGAGTCCTTCGTCGGGCACGGTTTTTCCGCGGTACACGTGACCCCGCGGTGACCCTTTGTAACCCTTCGACATAATTGGGTTTTAGAACACAATGAGGGCGCTTGCTCCGAATTTAGCGTCTATCGCGATCGGGCATTTGCCAATTCGTATAAACTCTGTAGATGCTGAAAGACCTTTCAGCAGGTATAAAGTGATTGTAAGTGACAGACTGCATTCTCTGTCAGAGGAAAACGCAAGATATCATGTAATGCTGAGCTGAGAATCTGTAAGCTTTATAAAATACTTTTTGTTTGCACATTATCTAACAAAATAAAGTGTTTCCCGTTTGAAGTAGTAGTAGTAGTTGGCTCCTTGTCGCGGAAAATCGCAGAATTTGCGAGTCAGCGCCGTGGAATTTAGAATTTGCCGCAGCAGAAGACCACCCCAACAACACCGGACATCCCCTGGATGTACCTACGAATAATGTCATGTTCGTACGTCCAAGGGACGTCCCTCAGACATCCATCGGACGTATAAGTCCGTTAGGACATTATTCGTACGTCTAGAGGACATTCACTGTTGTTGGGGCAGGGGCCTTAATAAGAGCTTCTCCCAGAACTTAAAGTCCCATCCCCGCGTAGGTTCGGACGATTACGTCCCGGGCAGTATGTCCGACCAGGGCGAGAATACGATGACCAAGACAGTGACCATCACACTCGGAGCCGCAGCCATCTACATGATGCTCGTCATGGGTCTGATGATCTGGTGTCGATTCAGGAGGGCCCGGCGGAAAGCGATGATGCTCCTGCAAGCGACGAGTGATGGTAGGTGTTTTTGGCGATTACCCGTTGCACGTTGGAACGTGCAAGAGCGGTGCTAACGTGTTCGGACCCCGTTCTTGCAGTAGCAAAGTCCGACGACGATGGCATCGCTCCGACTGAGCTGCGCGACAAGGGTCGCGAGGCCGCTGTGCGGAGCGACGGCGACGCACAGTCGCACAGCAGTGGGTCTCAGCATCCACGGCGGAGCCGATCCTCCTACGACAAGCTGCAGTTCTCACGACAGGATCTGCAGACGATGATGCTTCTGGGTAAGGCTTCACCATTTCTACGATGGCTGGTTGTAAGCCCAAAGGTATAGAGTAAGCTATAAATTAATTGCTACGGGTGATGCATCACTATAGGGGGGCTCATTCTAGCCAGACCTCAGTAGACCCCTGTGTTTTTTTGTTTTTTTTTCGGGTGTTATGTTTTCTGGAAATGGGGCGGGTGCTAAAAATCGGGTCTTATGTCAAAATGTGTAGGTACGAGGTAAAATCAAGCAATGTCACGCGAAAGGGCAGATTTGCGGTCGGAAACTAAGAGGGCCTTTTCGTAACCCACGTGTACAAGTAAAAAACAGCGGAAAATACCGCAACCTACCGTCATTGAAATCAACAAAAGCAAATTAGGCTTCCCGAGAGGCTAGCAATGCACAGGTGCGAAGAAGCCCTCGCGCCGGTTTCGAAACGTCGACGGCGTGCCCAAAAATTACTGGGCGGCGGTGCACATGCCTACACGCTCCTTTTACCGCGTGCCTACAGCACGTGACAGCTGCAGTAACCAAGGAAAGGAAACAAACTGTCGCGAGGACAACAGAAAGGGGAATGTTCCTCCTCCTCCTCCTCTTCTTCCTCCACTTCTTCCTCTCCTTCCTCCACTTCTTCTTCTTCTTCCTCCTCCTCTTCTTCCTCTTCTTTTCCTTCCTCCTCTTCTTCTTCTTCGTCTTCTTCCTCTTCTTCTTCGTGGTGAAGCCTTCTGGCACGTGTGTTTCACACGTGCCAGAAGGCTCGCATCGCCCAGACACCTCGTTAAATAGAGGATACGATACGATACGGTAAGTTGTCATATATAAGTACAGTTGACCCTCCACTCTGCAGCAACCAGACGAATGTATCTCGTTAAATCGAGTGCAAAAATACATTGGTGTCTATGGGGACGTATACGAGCGACGGAAATTCTTCGTTAAACGGAGGATTTTGTTAAGTCGACGTTCGTTATTGAGAGGTTCAACTGTACATAGATATCACAATTTCCCGTATCGTATCGTATCGTATCGCATTGTATCCGTCGACTGCTCGCAGTTTACTACAGCTCCCTGATAAATCAAGAGCAGTTGCTCGAATGAAGAATGAAGCAGTTGCGTCATTATAAATGTTTGTATTGCCGTAGCTAACCCGAATAGCCCAAGGTTGCTGACGCAATGTGCCCCGCACTTCTCCGGCACAGGTAGGGGAGAATTCGGCGACGTGTTTCTCGCAAAGGCCCACGGAGTGAGAGACGGCGAAGCGGAATCTGTGGTGATGGTGAAAGCGTTGCACTCGAGAGAGGAAGGGACGCACGCGGAGTTCAAGCGAGAAATGGACATGTTCTACCGCCTCAGCCACGAAGGGATCGCTCGGCTCATCGGAGTGTCCAGGGACGTCGAGCCCTTCCTGTCCATCATGGAGTACACTGACTGGGTGAGTAGTAATCGCGTGTTTTTGCAGAATCCTGTCGTATCTTGCAAGAGCTAAATGCTTAAGAGAGCACACCACTTGGCGCTTCAGCAACATCTTACATTGACTCTGAGTTAGCTTTGTTGCCGTTTTTTTTTTAGTCTGCAAGGACTGTGTACGTCTTTAGGGCCTGAAGTTTTAGGGTTTAACCCGATTCTTCCCGAATTTGCACCTCGAGCTGAATGTTGCCTCCTAAGGGTGAAACCCGATTTTCACCCGGGAAAATTGCCCTCACTGAGACACCTGTAGGAATGCGCACTAACTTGTTCAGCAGCAAACGCAGTTACATCACCATTTGTACTGCCCGATTTCTCCCCTAAGTTAGCATACTGGAGGTTTTTCCCCCTGAATTTGCATGAATTTAGGGTGCGTCTTTATTTACCCAATTTTTACTCCCCGAATTTAGAAAAAAAATGTTTCCGGAAAACTTCAGGCTCTATACATCTTGTATATTTTATTTATTTTTGCTTTTATTTTTATTCTTATTTGATTTATATTTATTTTACTTTATATACTTTTTTTTTTTACTGTTTTATGTACTAAAGAACAGTTTTAGTGTTCTGATAGAGGTGCACGAATAGCAAAATTTCCATTTCCATCAGATATTCATTTCATATTTTTCGAATATTCGCACAGCTCTAGCGTTTATCCTTCTACGTTGAATCGCCTCATCCACTACCACATTGCATCAACACGTATTTCTCGTGTCATCCATATCTTTCGACAGACGCCTCTCAACGTGAATAGAACGCACCAAGGATAGAAACAGACGCTTCATCCGTTTTTATCCACCTTTCTAGCACTAACCCCAGCACGCACCCTTTTTTAGGGCGACCTCAAGCAATTCCTCCTCGCCACCCAGAAGGACAGCACCCGCAAGGGCCCCAAGCCTCCTCCTCTCTCCCAAGCGCAGGCCATAGCCGTCTGCCATCAGATTGCCCTCGCCATGGAGCACCTCTCTAACCACCGCTTCATCCTCCGCGACCTCGCCACCCGCAACTGCCTTGTGACCTCGAGACTCGACATCAAGGTGAGCTGCCCCGCGCTCTCCAGGGACACCTACGCCTGCGAGTACTTCAACTACCAGAACCAGGTGCTGCCCCTGCGCTGGACGCCCGCGGAAGCGCTCTTCGAGGACGAGTGGTCGACGAAGAGCGACGTGTACTCGTTCGGCGTCCTCGTCTGGGAAGTCTTCTCAAAGGCGGCGCTTCCGCAGGGCGACAAGGATGACCAGACGGTGTTGAAACTGTTGAAGAGCGCGGATCTGCATTGGACGGCGCCCGACAGCGTGCCGACGGCGCTGGCGGAGCTGCTCTCCCGGTGCTGGCAGCGGTCTCCCAAGGACAGGCCAGTGTTCAGCGAGGTGGTCGCGAGAATAGGCGAGATCTTCGTCGACAGCAACGTGTGAGGATGGTCCTGGACGAGGAAGGTGGTTCCAGAGGGGTGTCTGATCCGCGCGGTGGAGGTCGGACGCTTGTATCAGCTATGTCTCTGAGACGGTGTACACCCGATAGTGGAATGGAAGGCAGGCAGGCACTGTAGTGGCCAGAGAAGAGGACTGCATGAATAGTGGCTAGTCTGCACACGAGATGTCACCGCAATGTTTGCATCTCGTTATGTGGTTCGTGATGGACAGGACCGACAGGGCAGGGTAGCATGTATGCCGGTACAGGGACGAGATGGCGTGGCACCGTACCGGTACTGGAGGTCTGTCGCACCCGGTACGCAAGCGGGGCACGCGCGATTGTGTGCAGAACGCGGAGAGCACCCTACTTCTGTGTAACCTGTTCAACGAGAAATGGATCTGCACGATTTTTAATGGTTTAGGCATGTCAGGTGCAGCAGTGTGGCATGCTGTCCGCAACCACTTCCGAGCACTGATGCCGCCGTCCTCGCTGGTAAGGCACAGAGGATATGTCAGAAGAAAGAGCGTGTCATCCCAGGTTCTGGTCTCATCTCACTTTCTGTTGCATTATCCGTGATCAACGTCACATTTTGAACAGTACCGTACCGCGAACTGTACCGTACGGTACGATACCGTTAACGGTATGCTAAAACGTCAACAGTGTCTCGAGTATCGCGATATAGTTTCGGATCATCGCACTGTGTATCGTACCGGGACTTTGCAAAGCGGCTTACTCAAACTCTCTACTATTTTAAGTTCTCTAAGCTATAGATCAGAAAAAGTACTGTTAACTTTCAAGTCTGTGAACGTTTGCAGACCTGGACGAACCTTACTAGAAATTTGAAAGATTGCCGTACCGCCCGAACTAGCAGTTTTGAATGCGGGCCTCTGGCACGCGAAAAAGTTCGTGACATCACTAGTTGTAGAAGTGCCAGTTACTTTAATTCTGCTCATGCGAAGTGGAGAAATTTGAAAGCGTTTTTGCCGAAGATACTCCTTAACAGAGCCGTATATTAAAAGGGAGTCTGGCCATTAATGGGTCATGCCTATACCTGAAGCTCCACCCACTTTTTCAGCTTTCCGACCAATGAAGTCTTGAAATGTGAAGCACTATCAATCAGCCTATCCCCACTAAATGCCCCCTTATCCAACATGGGCAGCGCAATTTTGGGTGGCGAGTGGATTGGATGGGATTGACATGGATACCTCTCGTAATCTGCAAAATTTAGTGGATTGTTGGTGCAAATTTGATGAGCGCCACCTAGGGAGCGTAAGGCACGTCGGGAATTGTCGTCTGCTTCCGTCGTTGTACTGCTGCCGGCAGAACCACCTGCTGGGACACATTCTGTTGTCGGTATGATTTTTAAACAAATCTACACGAATAGTTGGAATGTAAGAGGCAAGAATGTTTATATCCATGAAATCCAGCAATTAAATATAAGATTGTACAGCACAGCACCGTTTTTGTTACGGTTTCGTTGTGATCGCCGTGCTCACTAGGCCTAACACCGGCGACAAGACGTATGATTTTCAGTTAGATATCGATGGATGAGCATAAGTTGAAACTGATTTCCGAGAAACTTGTATTAGGATGTACATTTGCAGCGTAAAATCAGGTTAGTCTGTGAAAATTTTTTGTGACGAAATCCCGCTTCACTGCGTTTGTTTTCGTCGCCTTTTTGGGTGGCATTATGGGTGTCATGGCGACCCCCTTGGTAAAAAGCAAACCAATCAGAGGAGCGAAACTGTGATTGACAGGTCGAGCCTCTTTTTGTGACTCCTCCCAACGACCAGACTCCCTTTTAATGTACGGCTCTGCTGCTTAATGGATAGCACTGCCACCGTGTGAGCAGTCCACAAAATGGGATAACCTCTCTCGTTCCACGTTGCGTACCAGCTTCGCGAGCTGTGCCGAATTTAAAAAAAAAAATGTTCAACTATCGGCACGCAGCTACAGATTCCACGTGCCTGATGTCTCAGTATTTATTTATCACCACTGTATCACTCATTTTTGCATTTTTTATTGCTACCTATACTCGTATTTAATGTTGTACAGAACTACGCTGGTTTTGTACTGGCTTTGTACAGAACTACGAATAGGTTCAGTATGACTAGTCAAACTCATGAGCAGCCAAACCGACGTTTGCACCAAACATTTTTTTGACCAGGGTTTTTGTGTATGTGTGTGTGGCGTGTCTACTTGTTGGTTTGTGCTGTACCTTTCTACCTTTTTTTTTCTACTTTGCCACTGCCATGATTGAGGCTTTGATTGGCTCGTCAGGTCGGCTCGAAGCCGACTCTGACGGCGGATTTAGGAGGGTAAACTACCGAAACTTACGAGCCCACAGGGTGTTTTCTCTGTTCAGTGCTGTAACAACGCTAATTGTGAATGTCTTTGAGAGCCATTCTTGTCATCTTTTAGATTAGGTGTTGCCGTATATGCTCGCGTAATTAATCTTTTTCCTTGCATATGACTCTAGCCATGACATTAGCAGCACAGCCACCCCGTAATGCTGAGAAAATGCCCGTCGATTGCAGGGACAGCGACGAGGACGTTTTATGACAGAATGAGAGTTTAGTGCTCCTCAAACGCTGTGCTCACATAATTTGCACTGCCCTGGCAGTTATAATGGCACTACCCATTCCGGTAAAAAAAAAACTCTCCAATTACTGTAAAAGTAGAAATTTTTGCGAGGGCCTAATTTTTGCGATTTTCATGATCGAACTTTTTTTTTTTTTTTTCGCGAAATAAAGGTTCTGCGAAATATAGGTAGCGGGGATGAAAAAGTAGGGGCATTGGAATTCGCGATGATATGAGCGTCTCAAAGACAAATCGACTGACTTAACTACCTTTATTCTCACAGATTTGTTCTTGTTGGACACTGCTATAATTGCAATGTTAATTGAAACATTAGTAGTTTCGCATGCTGTATCACACGGCATTCCAGATAGCTGCTTTCACAAAACCAGCACATGTGTAATTGTCACGGGGTTGGAGTTCACCGTAAGCCTGTACAAGCCAGCTGGCATGTAGAGCCTGTACGACACTGCCCCCGATTTCCGCTTCCGTCAGCTTCCACACGAATTCGCAAAAGTAAGGTCCCGCGAATTATTAGGACCGCAAAATTTACTACTTTTACGGTAAGTGAGTAAAAGACGGTATCATGCAGAGCGTGCCTAAAAATAAAGGCCCTCGAAGCGCCTATAAATTCCAGGCATTAAGCGACAGTGAGAAACTTACTTCACCGCCCTACTTCAATGAAAAGCCTTCGAGGATATGTTGTGACACCTGGATATAGGTGTGGCTCATTGCATCATGCAGGCATTGTACTGCATGCCAGAGTATTGAAAAAAAAAAGAAAAATTCGTCTACTTGGAGTAATTCGTGTGATACAGAGCCTTCAACAAACTTCAGCGTCAACCTCTGTCGATGTCGAAGGGGCAAACGCCTCAGGTATTCCCTTTGGTTGTAATTTTTTTTTACGTAAGTGCCCCTTTAAACATTAATTTACGCACCTATAAAGGCACTTCTAATTATATACAAAAGGAGGTGTATAGGAGCATATAGGAAAAGGAAACAGGAGCATATAGCAAAAGGAGGTGTGTTGAAGGGGGTAGTGTTTCAAGTATGGCCGAAATTTTGGAGTCCTGGACCACTTTGGGCCGCTTGTACCAACATCCGCATCATCCGCAAAACATACGTGAACGCCTGCAGTTTGGCTACATCAGGAAAAATGTGGCCCACTTCATGTTGTATTCTGTTGGACATCCATGTCAAAGTCTGGGTATTTTTACGTGGGGTGGCAGCGGGGTGGTTCGCCCGGACTGGTAGTCCGCCGTCATCTTCATTTATGTGACGTATTTTTATTCTCGTCTACAGAGATTCCTAATTTTTGTACATAGATATTTTACTTGAGGTACCATCTGTGTGTTTGTACATTTATATGTACAGATGATAAATAGTAGTGGTGACAGCAAATGGTGTGTGTGTGTGTTGCTTTCGTTTGCATGCCGCACTTTAGATCCCAAAAGAAAAATCAACCAGCAGCATCTCTCTCTCTCTCTCTCTTTTATCTACTTTCTCTCTTTCTTTCATCTCTTTTTCTGTCTCTCTCTCTTCCATCTCTTTCTCTTTCTTCCTCTTTCATCTCTTCTCTCTCACTCTTCCTGTTTCATCTCTGTTCTCTCTCCCCTTCTCTTTCTTTCTCTTTCCGTTGAGCCCTTGCGAAAGAGCAACGAGTGCAGGTGACCTGCAGCCGTACGCGCGCGCGCTCTCGAGGCAACAGTTCTGCACTCGTTTCAAAGATCCTCCCACTCAGAACTCTTGCCAAGAGCGAATCGGAGAATGAGGGAAGGAGGAGAGTACGTCGTGACGTAGCCTGTTCCCCTGGCACGTGACTTACGACGAAGACCGGCGCGGCTAAGAAGAAAGGCACTGGGATTTGCCGCAGATCACGCGACGATCGCGGCTGCTCTCTCTGGCTGTATTTATGAATTTGTTTGCGCAGTAACGATGCACCGCAAAATATTTTGCGGTGCATATTTTCCTGGTGGACAGCTTCGCGATTGAGACGCTTTCGAGCCACTGTGAGTGTTACCTCATTGCTCGCACTTGTGTTCGAGCCTTATGGCGAATTCGGGTGGTCATTTCGTGGCCTTTTTCCGTAGCTTTCCTTCTTTTGTTTACTTTTCTTTTTTGCTAGATCCCGAAAAGTCACGTTCCCTTGGTCAAAGCGAGGCAATCTCGCATGTTCGCGCGGCGCTTTCCGAGCGTCAGGAATTTTCCAGCTAGCACATTTTTCGCCCGGTTTCGAAACGATCGAGCAGCGGGTTGCCCAACCATATCCTGTGTCGTCACATCCGCACCGCAAGGGTGGCGGGTTCCCTCATTGGCACGCACGTCGAAGTTCGCTAAGTTGGTCGTTCGATGAGGTGGTTCAGACGACAGAGCTGACGACTGGAAACGATCATGCATCTTATCCAGCAGGTTCCCCTAAGCTCCAGTCGAGCGCTGTGCGACTTTGGGAGTCCCAGCCGGTTGTCATGTAAACCCTCGCCATCCGACCATGACGGTTAGTCGACTGGGGCTTTCAGTCGGCATATCAGTCCGTGTAAACCGTGTAATCAGTCCATGTAAATGGGACCGTACGGACATGTGGCTAGGGAACCGAGATACCTGTCCGCAAGTCTGTACAGTCTCATTCGCTGGTAGCGTGTGACTCCGAGGAAGGAATGCGCCGGAGAGCGTTCCGTAAACTTTTGTCCAGCACTCTACCATATCCCCAAGAACACCAAATATCCTCTGCACGTACGAATAATGTCCTAACGAGTTCGTACGTCCGATGGATGTCCCTCAGATATCCATCGGTCGTACAAATCCGTTGGGACATTATTCGTACTTCCTGAGGACATTCGGTGTTGTTGCGGATACCATGTCGCAAAAAGCCAGCGAGTATAGCTGTCCATCCTGGGTTACCCCAGTCACTATAAGACAAATGCCGACACCGTTCCGTATGAAGTCGGCCTGCGACACACGACCTCCCTCCCCGGCCAACCGTTCAGAAAAGGCCCGCCACCACCACCAGAGGGCGAAGATGATGGTGGTGGTGGTGGGTGGTGATAGGGCTTGCCGTTGTCGGCCTCACGTATGTGGGCAACGTCACGACTCACGCCCTGGGGGAATGTGCGTCCTGGGCCGACTTCTAAGGGAACTGTGCCGACATATGTCTGAAACCGTCTGAGGAAAACCCAGGAAAAACCCACAGCCAGCACCGGGAAAAACAGACAGCACAGCCGGCACCGGGATTCGAACCCGGGTACCTCCCAGAAGATGATGTACTCGCCCGTGCATCGCTCGTTTCCCGAAATCTGTGGCCAATCTCCGTGGCCTTTGGGCTATGCGCCACCCATTCTAAGCAGAAGACGAAGAAGAATCTGTGTCAGCCGAACCATCTAGGGGCCTGGAGCTATGGCATTTCCAGTCGCAAACACCATGGTGGGCACGCCCAAAGATGCAGGTACGTCCTTCCTACTGTACATGGACGTCATATGTTCCTGCGCATATTGTACCGTACCCGGCACACACTATATCTAGCAAGATTTGGATAGGAAGTAGTTGGTGCGCGTTGGGGCCTTACTGACAATCACAGAAGGAGGAAACTCTTTTCTGTTCCTTCTGTCGTGAGAAAGGCCTCGTTGCACACTCCCTTTGGTTTAGCAAGTGTTGTTCCAACACGACATTACGTTGGTATGCAGAAGAATCGGGGGTAACTAACGACCATACTAACGATCCTTATATACCGTATTCTTTTTTAATAGCGTATATAAAGCAGAGGGGGATTAAACGGGAACAAGTGCTAGGAAACTGTCTATATGCTTGTTGAGAGCCTGGGAAGTGAAGCGGTCACAGACCAGCTGGAGAATGGCGAAAGGAATATGATGAGGATGCTGTTCTATATTTGCATCCGTCTGACGTCACGACACGCACCGCGCGCGACAAAGATGCGTCGGGACAGGCAAACGAGCTGTGTCCAATACAGCATTCTATAATTCTCAACAGCAGCTGCCCAGGAAACACTGGACATCCACTTGAAGAAAGGTCCTGACACGTGTATGGGCATGGGCTTCGGAATGGTGCTCAAGAGAGTCATCGACGAGCAACGGAGGCAGTTCGTCATAGTTGAGGTATGACGCGTCATGGAGGCTGACAGCACAGCGGCATCACTAAGGGGGTGCGTTCCGAACCGGGTGATATGCGACAGAAGGGGGTGACGTGCTGCACCAGTACCGCCTCCTCTCTCTTTCTGTTGCGAGGTGACTCCAAAAACAACAGATCTTGGCGAGCGTGTGATTTTTTTTTTCTGCGTACGATATGATACTGTTATTTATCGTGTATCGCCTCGGATGGAAAGGGACTCATTATTTTAGGAGGCGGGGGGGGGGTGCCCCCCCTACAATAATGTCTGGCCCCACATTGGTTAAAACTGGGAGGCGTGATCCTTTTTTGTGACACTGATGCAGTTGTTGACAACGACGAGCTCCCGGTCTGCTAGGTCCTCCGTTGAGGAGCTAGGTCTTCGGCAGTCCTATAGATGCTCGGCTTGGTCGAGCGCGGTCGGTTAATTGTCGCAAAAAGGCGTACGCTTTCCACCTATTCGGAGTGATAACGGTATCATTCACCGTTCCATGTGGTGAAGAGTGTGATTGCGCAGGTGCCGTTGATGCCTTTCAAATGTGACCTCTTTGCAGAAAGTTAGAAAGGACGGCCCCGCGGAAGCGGGTCACGTCCTCGAGGGTGACATAGTGGTGGCGGTGAATGGTGAGAACATCATGTGGATGGGATTGCCTCAAGTCAAGTCTACGATCGATAAGTGTCAGAAAATTGTGCTCACGGTTCTGACCTCGGGTACCTTCCGCCTCTTCGATCGACACCGAGAGAGACTCGTGCAAATGGTCGCCTCGGAGACCCTCAAGCTCCGTAACATGGGGAGCCTACGTGGGCACTACGGTTTCGGGACGTTCGAGCTCCGGACTTCCAACGTCGCCGGACAGATAATTCGCTGTCACCTCATCCTGAAGGTAATTTCTCACACGATATCAGGGTGTCCCAGCTAAATGTGACCATATTTTTTAAAAATATACATCACTTTTTTTTAGATGAAATCAATTGCAATATAGCGTATGCTGAAGGGCACTCCCAGGAGGGCATTAGCAGACTCATAAGGCAATGTTTTAATTAACTTTCAATAATTAACTTTTTAATTATAAAAGCTACGAAGTTGTTCCAATGAGAACATCTGATCTCTTCGGTCACCAGATACCAAAGCCGTTTTCAGAACAAAAATCCGTTCGATAGGTCGTCCGCAAAAAATTCGTGAAGGAACACCATTTTTTTCTTTATTTTCTTCATTGCGCATCTTCGAAGAAGCGTCTTTCCTTCACAAGACTGAAGAAAGTGCAGAGTGCCGGCTCATGTGTCAAAGATTAGCTTTAACTTGCGGAAGCAAAAGGAAAACAAATTTATCGGGTGACTATATGGCAACTGCCCTTATCTTGGGCTGCATTTTCTGTTTTCTTTCAATCTTTTTCCAGGACGCAAGAGGCGATAGTGTGCTCTTTCATTATTTCGTATTGGGGGCGAAGGAAAGACGTGTCGGTAGAGATGCGCAATGAACAACAAAAACAAAAAAGGTGTTCCTTCACGAATTTTTTTGCGGACGACCTATCGAACGGATTTTTGTTCTGAAAACGGCTTTGGTATCTGGTGACCGAAGAGATCAGATGTTCTCATTGGAACTACTTCGTAGCTTTTATAGGTAAAACAGTTAATTATTGCAAGTTAATTAAGACATTGCCTTAGGAGTCTGCTATTGCCCTCATAGGGAGTGCCCTTCAGCATTTGCTATATTGCAATTAATTTCATCTCGAAAAAAGTGATGTGACCATATTTTTTTAAAGAATGTGGTCACATTTAGCTGGGACACCCTGTATATCCATACCTGGCTTGGCCTCGAACTAGCGAAAGCGTTGAGCCTCGATGACCTGCCCATCCACACCACAGGTCCGAAACCCGCGGGTGGTGACGCCGGGAAAAGGCATCTACCCGAACGATGTCCTGCTGGCGATAGAAGGTGTCTCGGTGGACAAGATGGACACGGCTCAGGTGAAAGCAAAGATGGCTGGCTGTTGCAGGTCCGAAATCTCCATCACCATCGCACCGATCTCGCTACTACGCGTGTCCAGGCCGCCCTTGATTGCGTGAACCAGCTAGAAACGCAGTGAAGACAAAATAGCTATAGCGTCACCTGAAGTTTGCGTTTGTAACTCTGACGAATATTGATTTATTTGCGAATTGAGACTACGATGGTGTCACGGAGTCTTTGGCACCCCCTGACACCACGTACTCTCGGTCGGTGTCCTTGCGGACCTACAGTCTGCTTCGAATGTTCGTGTAAAAAGCGTAAATATTTTTAATTTCGCGCCGCCTATTAAAATAAAACGTATGCAAGTAGTGCGAGGGTTTGTTGAAAGAATCCCTGAAACTGCATGTCTTAATTTCTGTGGCATCGCATGACCTGCAGTTCATGGTGGTATCATAGAGGGCTCTTGATAACACTAGACTATAGACTCGAGGACGGTGACCAAGACATACAGCATGCGCGCGCGAGAAAGCTGGTCTCAAATAGTACGAAGCAATATGTAACTGGCGGGTCTGCCTAGGGGCTGCTGCTGGACGGTAGGTTTGTAGAGAAATTCCGTTCTGGAATGGTCTAAGCCGGTGCAACGCCATCAGCTACATGACTCGGTTGATCGGTTGCGCATGCTAGCATACAATAGGAACTAATGGCGAATACGTCTGGTCATTTCGTGGCAAATTCTTTTTTCTTTCTTTCTCTCTTTTTTTTTTGTTACAAAATCAGTCATGTTCGCTTGGTCAATGCGAAGCAATCTCGCATGCGTTTGCGGGGCGCTTTACGAGCGTATCGGAATTTGCGATTGGGGCAGCGGGATGCCCCATTACCTCCGGTACCGTCACATCCGGATTCCGGACTGCAAGGCTGTAGAGGGCCCGCATATGAAAGTTCAAACTTCACGTGGACTAGCAGACGACGAAGTCCGAAGACGAGCGACCGCCATGCCCCTAGCGTGATTTAAGTGGCTCAAGGCGTTAGATTTCTGGCACTCATATTATGGCGGGCTATACTCATATTCGTGTTGCAACGGTCACGTGATTCATCGCGAGCAATTTCCGATCGCTAGGCCGCGTTGCGTTGAAATGACCTGAATTCGCCATAAGGGAAGAAGAAGAGTCGTCCCGGAAGAAGAAGAAGAACAAGAAGGTTCCTGCCTAGCCACTAACGCGTGTTCTGCGGTACGAGTAACGCTACCCGTCGTGCACGAGATCCTAGACGTGGCAACAGCAGCCCGCGGTTGAACATGTCCTGGAACGATTCAGCGACAGTTCTTCAACAGTCCAGTAGGCTTGCTTGCTGTCCGAATCTCATTCGCCAAAAAGGGGACATGATACCGTCGTTACTAATAGTTACATTTTCACAGCGCAAGACACAGATGAAGGTTTCAGTAACGCAGGCACTGACAGAGGCAAGTACGACATGCCCAATGCAGGCCTGTAGCCACCCGAATTCCCAGGCTGTGTTCTTGCCTTGCTGTTCTTACGTTAAGCACCATCTCGGGAGTAGCTCCGTATCGGGACCACTCGTTTTTAAAAACTTGTGAAAGGGTTAGGAAGGTAAATATTGCATAGAAGTGGAAGAAGTTCATATACTGAATCTAAAAATGCGTGAAATTCTGTGGGTTAGCAGATTTTTTATATGCATTTCAAGTTTCAACAACCCCATCTGATCCACTTTTGGCGCAGGAGAAACACAGGAATGCTAAGCCTAACGGATTCGAAACTTGCCATCTTGCAAGAGGTAGGGTCGTTGAATTGGACTCCATCACCTCACTTTAGTGAGGTTAGTCTAAGTTACGTTCTACAAAGTGGGAGTCCCCCCCCCCCCCCAGGCACGCACTAGGCGGAGCGGGCGTCGAGACTGTGCCTCGGGTTAGGTCAGTAAGGTCCTCAGCCAAGATGGCGGATCGCCATCAAGAAACTGGCGATAAAATTTAATTTTTATACGTTTTACGCAATATACGAGGGACATTCCTGTTGAATTTCGTTACTAATTACTTCCTCTTTCATGTAAAAGCGTTTGATTTTTGTTTTTATTCTCTTTCTTCAAAAAAAAAAAAAAGCCAGTGGTCCCGATACGGAACTACATCCGTGAATCTCTAACTTAGTTGTCTGCAATGATTCGTTGAAGCAGGCAATACCGGCTCTCGTTTAGTCAAGACTGCGTTGGGGCAGTGCGTCATGCTGCCGAGTGCTTTTCGAGACGGTTAAACTCCTCCTCCTCCTTTTTTTCAGAACAACGGTAGGTATATATGACTTGCATGATTCTAGAAAAGATGACCTTTCTTGTCATCCCATATCGCGTGCGAAACAGCAGTCTTTCTCGGTAAGCTCAGTCGGTAACATGTTGGTTGGCTTCCTGAGCTCGCTGGCGTAGTTTCACTGTTATTCGACGGAATACACGAGAGGAGCAGATGCCGGATGTTGAGAGTATGCCTGATCTCCCTCTCAGGAAAAACGAGGAAACGTCGCTTGTCGACGTCGGGAAACGTGAGTTGAACGTGCGACGCTCTGACACCAGCGTGACCAGCGTTTCCTTCGGTCTCTCATGTGTGCTTTGAGGTCACTGTTTACAACCCGGAGATTGTGTTCCAGCCTCAGAACATCGATTGCCATCAGGTTTTTTCACAATTTTTCTATATAGTCCCCCCTTGACATCAATGCACTTACTCCAACGACGCTTAAGCATTGCAATCCCATCACGAAAAAAGGTGGCGTCCACGTCCTCCAAACACTGACCAAAATATGACTACAATATTGTTTCCAAAACGGCGACCACATAGGTGGGAATTGAGTTTAGGAAACAGATAGAAGTCTGATGGAGCTAAGTCTGGTAAGGGGCAGGGGCAGCTAATGGGCATGGGGTAGCAATTCAAAACCACAGTCAGCTACTGCAACCTGAGCTGAGTGAACGGGCGCGTTGCTTTAGAGCGAGACCACACCTGCCCTCTGCGTTTCGACTTGATTGCTTCCTTCAGATGTGTTCATTCTGACGCATAGCATACAGTCCATTATTAGTTTTTTTTTCCTTTTCCAGGTAGTGTATCACGATTATATGCCTTCAGATTCCCCCGCCCCCCCCCAAAAAAAAAACAGAAGCCATGACCTTGTCAACAGACGCTGCCCGCTTGACCAGGGTGTTTCAATGGTATAACAACTGTTATAACAGGGCATAACAAGTGGTAGTGTGGTACAACAAAAATGTTCAGCTCTTCTTTCTGGGCGAGGCTTAGGCAACTTTTTGAACAACCCTCGTTACTTTCCCCGTCACACGCGCAGACTTCAATAATCTTTGAAACCAAATAACCAATGACCATTGAAGATATGCACGAAGCGTGTAACCGCCAAGAAAGGAATACGTCACCGCATCTTCGAGCGATGTAGCGAAGTCTATATACATGATATTCTTTCCGCAGCCCATGGCTAACCACGCAGACTTGCATCTCCGCCATGGTGCTGACCTTTGCACTTTGCCTGGGCCTTGTCGCGACCGTCTACTATGTGCTGAATCCCATGGAAGGTAAGGGTACCTTCTAGGTGACGGAGAGGGCCTCGAGAGGCTTTCAATATAACGTCACGCACTTGGCCCGACTGCCATACATTTTCAACGAATGAGCTTTTCTATTTTTCGCTCTTTCGGTGACGTCGCGTGTTCCTATGGGCAGTAGTGTGCGTGTATTGCACTCCATGAATTTATAACTCCGAACCGCGCCATACTGGAACTGGAAAGCCCATAGGGGGTGACACTGACCTCCGGACTTACTCGAACTCGCCTTAGGCGCGGAAGGCGGTGACGGGACGGCGGAAGCCAGGGCAGACTATGACACCAACCCTACCGTGGGCGACCTCTGGATTGTAGCCGTCACGACCGATGATGAAAGGCTGCGAGGAAGGTCTGTCACAGAGGACGACGACGACTTTCCGGAGCCAGACAGTTCCCTGAATTCCTCCAAAGGTGTGTCTCACAGCTGTCCTGTTGAGGACATAAAGGGGACAGACTTTGAACCACAGGCTCCGGTGCGAAGCCAACGGGCGACCACCGACCGGGGCGCGTTCTTGGGGCTCTTCAAACAGCACCATCTACAGAAGGTATCGTAGTCGTCTGAGGTTCCAGAGTTCAGTCGTCTTGTTTGAGCAGCTGAGTCTGAACCGAGAGTCAAGGTTCTTAGCGCACACCTGAAGTGGCAAACATTTTTGCTCGACGACCGTGCAGTTCAGCTGTCGACGGACGCCGTCTCCTCGTCGAAGAAGGAACTGCTGTTGTGCACGGTGACCGGGAAAGTTCGAGGCTGCCATAGTGAACTATCCGGATGGATTGTGCGACTTCCTCTTCTACACCCACGTCGCCTATAATGGCCGCAAATTCAGCTTCACTCCCACGGAGTACGGAAAGGGCTACCCTCTCTTTACGGCCAAAGCTGTTGGAGCAAAGAAGACTTCCTACGGAGTCTCCTTCCACGTTGAGTACGTTCAGGAAAAGGAGCAGTGAAAGCTCTCTTCCTAACTGTTTTTCGTTTTAATGCGTCAGCATTAGAGTCCTCGGTACGCCGGAATCGCGGCGTGGTCTGTCTGTAGCCGCGGCGTGGCGGTGAGTGAAGGGGGAAGGAGAAAAGCAGAGGGCGCGTGGAGAGCGGGGCGCGCCATGGGTTATGAAAGCTGTGCGGAGGGGCGGCGGCGAAATACGGCTGACTGCGCGACGGCGCCGCCAAGCTGAATCTGAGGAAGCCCGAAAGGCTGAGGATGCTGTCTTGCGTTAGCGTTGTGTAAGGTCGTGTGGAGGGTTGCGTAGCGTCTGTGAAGGGTCGCTGAAGGGTTGTGTAGCCTCGTGAAGAGGTGTTCCCAAAGGGTTTTCATTGCAAGTTTTAATGCTAACTCATTTTTTGACTGCGTTTGGTTGTACAAGAGATAACGTGTGATGGTTCTGTATGATACGCTGGGAGAGGGCGCTGTCATCTGTCTGTTCCACAACGACCTATTTCCAGCTATGCGGAGAAACTAGAGAGTGCTCTAAAGACAGTGTACGGCAACAATGCCTTCTCTCGCCTCTTCAACGGCAACGTGCAACACCACGGTATCCTCAACGTTATCGGAGACACGGCCAGGATTCTTGGGCACATGGCCCGCATGCGGACTCTGTTACCGGTAAGTGGCCCGTGGGACGTCAGTGTCTCGTCACGGACAGGGAGTACACCGGTGGACAGTAGGTTTTAGATCATATAAAGCGAGCAATTGTAGGTCTGCGTGGTGTCGTACGAATAGTTCGCTAAAACATCCATTTGGTGCCTGTCGGTACAGGTTGGGACAAACGTTTACGGAACACACGAGCGACGTACTTTTTCTTCGGTGCGACACCCTAGCGGCTGCCGGAGGCGGGTGAGTTCACTTGTTTCGGAGGGGTGGAAGGGTGCGCCGTCAGCGACACACGGTGGTAGTTCCGACGTCGCTTGGAAGTGGAAGCTGCCGCTGTGTGTTGCCTACAGTGCACTCTTCCACTCCTCCGAAACAGTGGACCAGACCTCGGTAGTAATGTTACTACTGTAATGAAATTATACTAATGTATTACTTTTTCTGGTAATTTGTAACGTAATGCATTACTTTTGACATTATGTAATTTGTAATGTAATTTAATTACATTTGGGCAGTAATTTTAATGACATTATTCATTACTTTTTACAAAAGGATCCAGTGTTCAGGGTAACGGTTTGCGGCATTGGAGAATCATTGTATGCGGGCCCCATCCTCCGGACAGTCTTCCTGTTGCCGTGGTACATTGTGTCATCTTTGTCTCTACATTGCGGAACGATACGTCACACGTGGCACCCTGACATGTAGAAGAGACAAATAGGAGAGTGTGATTAAGCTCGCAGTAATGACTTAGTAATGTCATTACTTTTTCGAAGTAATTGTAATGTAATTTCATTACATTTCAATTACAGTAATGAGTAACGTAATTTAATTAATTTCCAACTGGAGTAATGTAATTTGATTACATTTTAGAAGTAATTTACCCAGGTATGCAGTGGACACACCCGCTTCCGGCGGCTGCTAGGGGTCGCCGGGACTTTTGTCACGACCTGCACAATCCCTTGACGATAAAAGCGCCAAAAAGACGATCACAGACGACGCAACACGGAGCACTCACTTTTCCACAATTTAATGGACTATCAAATACATCTTTATCGTTGCAGCAGGAACTCCCTTTCCCTCTCCGGTAGTATGATACTCTCTGTACTAGCACATGTGTCACCACCTCTACCTGTCAGCAAGGCCTCCCAAATATCTCTGTCTGCTTTTGCTTTTTTCCCAGGCAGCACAATGCACTGAAAGACGAGTGCAATAGGGTTGGACGGTATGTGTCTTATCAATGTTCTTTAGTTGCAAGAGTCTGTTCAAGGCCTTCCACCTACCCGTCCACCCCTATGGCACCCGACTTTCAGTCAGCTGCTTGGGTTCTAACACCTTTTACTCTTTTTGGAATCTCTTTTTGCATTCCAGAGATATTGTGGGTGCGAAGCAACCCGCATAACACAACCACAGTAAAGGGGCATTACAAAAAAGAAAAAAAGAAACAGAGGGGAGAGAGAGGTTGGGGAAGTCCCGCTAATTGGTAAAGGTGGTGACACGTGTACAGAGACTATCATGCCATCGAAGAGGGAGAGGGAGTTCTTCCTGCAGTGATAAAGATGTATTTCACAGCCCATTAATTGCTGAAACTGATTGCTCTAATGTTGTGTCGTCCTGGGAACTTAATCTGGGAGCAGACTTGTACTCTCTTCGCCCATCGTTGGCTTCGACTTTGCTTGACAAAGACATTACAACGAAAATGTTTCAATGCTACGGAGGGAGAAACATCTTAAGGAAAGTTCTTCGTCCCATCCCTTGTTATTATTATTATTATTTTCTGTTCAGCTGCTGAAAAAAATGGAGAGAAATTACGCCATGTCTCGTCCGGGTTTGAAGAGCAGCCTCGCCGTTGCGGTGGAGATGACCAAACAGGCTCAGCTTAGAAACCTTCCCGGTCTCCTTGAAGAGATTGCACGGTGAGCCCTGGTTGCTAAGCAAATTAACGTGACGCCTTAGAAGCTCCGAAGTTTTTCCATGTCCCCGCCCGGGGATGTTCTTATGGTGACGACACGACTCGCAGCTTGATAAGTTTTAATTTCAGATGACGCATGTCTATCAAGGCAACACAATTCCTTCTCCCCGCTCCTTCCTGTAGATAACAAAGCTATATAAGGAAGCGATGACCAGTACTCAATCTCTTGCGGCAGCAACGAGATGCATGGCCTGCTGATAGTTATCTGCTGGTATACAGTTACCTTTGTGGCATTACCTTTATAAACATGCGCCATACCCTTTTGTCCTTTTCTCGTGCGCGGTTACGATGTGATAATCTTAGGACGTGCCAACCATACCTCAGTTCGGAACTGTTGTGCCCGAAACCCTCCAATTTTCATAACAGTCCCCCAAGCGGTCGCTCATGGCAAAATCATCTCAGCTTATTTATGACCATGCGATACGTGTAACACTGGGTAAAAAGGGACTGCATCACGGCAAGCCCGTGATGTAGTCCCTTTGATCGTTCGAGCAGTTTTGATCATATGTCGTAGGTCTAAAGTCATTTAGATATCACATGATTTATTTCTTTTCTCTCTCTTTTTTTTTTTTTTTTTGCGGTTGCTGAGATTTTTGCACCGCTATTACACTATTGCTCAGTGCTTCTCACTCGCCGTGGCACAACTTCCAAAGCAATCCAATCCGTCCAAAGTGTCCTTGCGTCGCATGAACCGTCATTGGCATCGTCACGCCGCATTTACGAGCCTACTTGTTTTACTGGAAGAATATATATGGGATGAAACTAATTAGTGGGGATCGAAACGTGACCACAACGCGATGCACAGAAGAGTAATCGCGTTGTTTCCCTGACGACCAGCTCCGGTGGCCTAGTGGTTAAGCTGATACAGCTTTCCACGCCGAGACTGGGAAGTGACACGGGTTCGAGTCCTGTCACCGGCTGTGCTCTCTGAGGTTTTCGCTGGGTTTTTCGAAGACTTTCCAGACGAAAGTCGGCCCAGTTCCCCCTGAAGTCGGCCCAGGACGCAAACTTACCCCTGTCCCCCACTCCTTCCTGCTGTCCTCTCTCCATCTGTCCATGTCTGTACGCCGCTCATAGCCACAGTTGATTCGCGGCGCTAACATGAAATACAAAAAAATGTTTACAGACAGTAACATTAGACTGCATTAACACAACCTTGATAGACACGTGAATGATGACGTCACACCGGCCCAGAGTGCATTACGCGAGTCGATCACGAGAAAGGGTATAGGTCGTCCCTCTGGTACCAACGGTAACGTGCCGTGCTCGGGACCGACTCTCTGTACGCGATTGACTATTGGTTGTTAACCGTTGACGCACAAGAACTGTCAACCAATGCAGCATGGGCGTTGATATCCTGGTGGCACGAACGCACATCTCGTTCTGGGACATCGACGAGCACAAGGCCATGGCAGGAGGCACGATGTGGAAGAATCCCAGACTAATAGACAAACCTTCGCTGGTGAGTCTTCACATTTCATGAGTCTTCACGCGTCAGCTTCACGCGTACTCTTAACCGGCTTTCACGCAATGCGCCAGTCCTCCACTCTGGAACAACTCCAGAGTCTGCTTCCCATTCCCAAGACCCTGATGCTCTCCATGACCTGCGGGGTGTCTTCCTTCACGTTGTCTTCAGCGGTCGAACAGAACGACACCGGCAGCAACGTGATTCAGCAGAAACCCGTCGGCTTCACTGTGGAGAATTACAACCAAGTAAGGCAACCAGCCTGACGGTATTTTTTTTTCCTGTTTTGCTCGATTTTATAGCGAAGGCTGATTACCAAGCATCGTCGTAAGCGGTCTGTGGAGCATTTTTACCGAACTGAGGCTTCTTTGAAGGAGCAATGGAAAGACATTTAGCGCTCCTGGAAAGCCTGCTTCACTTTTCAATCAGTCTATCCGAGGCAAAATATTTTCGCTGAGCGGACCTTGTCCCCGCGCATTTTACTTTTCAAAGAACGCTCTCAAAAATCTCACACCAGCGCGATCTTTTGAGACCTGGCACGGTCTCCTGGCGTGACATACCTGATAATATCAGTGCGACGTTGGATAAGCGTAATGAACAGCAGCGAGGTCTCCCTTTCCACAGAAAATTCGCCCGCTCGTTACGGACACGAAGCGGCGCTACCTGCTGCGTACTCTATACGTCACGGAGTGACGTGAGCATGCCGCACTCACTTACGAGCTCTGCGAAAGAGGTGAGGGGTTTCTAGAGGGTGTGCAAGTAACAAAAAATCGTTTTTCGCGAGAGCGCACGTTATTTGTCAGAGAATCCGCAGCAGATTTATGCAGAACTTTCACCGCTCCTTTTTGCGTTGGGTGAAATTTCAATCATCATCATCAACAACAACAACAACATAACGAGGCCCAGTACTTAACATCCTCCGCGCAGGGATGCAGATTTTTCTGCTCGTCCATTTCCCCTTGGCTGTAAAACACGGTTTGCAGGTTGACATGGATGCACATAACACTGAGGCGTCGCGACAGCGCCCTCTGTACGCATCCAACCAGTTACCTGCACGTGAACATCGTCCGCATATGTTTTTCTTCCGTGTCGTTTAAGGTGTGTGGACGGACACGCACGATCCAATATCCAGAGATCTTCGCCGTGAGTCAAGGGCGAGACGTCAGACACGTCTACATCTACGACACACCGGAATCCATGAGTATGAAGGTGAGGAAGACCCGTGTCTAGATCAGCGAGTTCAAAGCAGGTTCCACTTGCGGTGAACTTCAGTTCAGAAAACGCAAGAAAATAACTGCGTTAAAGTGCCACACCGGACTAAAGTTCGCGTAACGTATTCGTAATTCTGCTTGAACGATTTAGGTCGGGGGCAATTCGTCTTCCCCATAGAAATAGTCAGTTATTCCGCTTACATACGTGAACCGTAGCAGTTGATCATCTCGGTGGCCATGGCCCCGTATTCAAACGTGAGAACGTCCCTGGAGTTCTATGTCAAGAAGACGCTATTGTTGCAGAAGAAAAATGCGATGAACGACTCTTCTCGATTAGAAAGATTCCTTCCGCAATAATGAGAGGCAAAGTGCAACTACACGAAGGGCCTTTCAAGGCTGTCTCCAAGCGTATCTGCGCCTCCATCCCCAGGGAACAACGTACGCAGAGAAACGAAGCGCTAAACGATATCGCCAGTAGAATGCCGCATGAAAGAAACTCCGTGAGATGGTGCATGTAATTGCCGGACGTTGCTGCATTCACCAGGGGGGTAGACTGAGGTACACAGCAGATGCCTTCTGGAAGGAAAAGGTCGCAGACAAAACGTATCTGCCTCAAACAGCAAGCGAGCGCATGTTTGCGTATCACGGACAGATAAAAGACCAAAATGATAACAGTTTTATTGCAGTCCCCAAGCAGCAAAATGTACTGAAAGTCGAGTGCAGTGGGAGTCGACCGTATATGTGTATTATCAATGTTCTTTAGCTTCACGAGTGTGTTCAAGGACTTGCACCTACCCGTCCACCCCTATTGCACTCTACTTTCAGTGCATTGTGCTGCTTGGGACCTTGTGTTCTTTATGATATTGTTTAATTTTGTGTTTTTGATGCATGATATTCTAATATGATGTGATGATATGATGGTACTATATCATATCATTTTGATGATCTATAAACATCTATCTCTATCTAATCTACCTATAAACATTTGCTGCGTTCGCACGGGGCAACTTTTCCAGCAACCCGAACCGACGTCTTATGAGCAACTTCGAGACTTCGTTCACACGTATAGCAACTCGCTAGCTCCACCCACAAGGGGCTTACATCTTTTTTTTGTGTGTGTGTGTTTGTATATATTGACTATGATCTCAAGTACTCCAACGAAGCAGCTGCTGAGTGGTTGTTTTTTCCAGGCGAATCTCACTTCTGGCAACTTAATCGAGCGCGGTCTTGCCCCCGATTTGGGCTGGGCTGTTTTTGACCTGCAATTTGACGACTGCGGGAACGACAGACGATTCGAGCGACTCTGGCGTCTACGACACGCGATGAGTCGAAGAGGTTGCCCCGGCAGCACATGTCACGGACACCGTGATTCTTTGAATGTCACGACGGTCACGTAGAACGTATTAATCAATTAACCCTTCCCCCAATTTAGCCACAAGGATGATTCGTATTGACCAGTGTTAGGAGACGCATCAAGTTTATTAATAAAGAAATGTACGTGTTTTGGTGTTTTGGCCAAAATTCGCAGGTCTGATTTCGGGCCCAATGACCTGCTCGAATTAAAGTTCAGCTCCTGCTGAATATCTGTGCTCAATTTCTGGTCGATCTGAGCACTTTTATTTTTTCGCCAAAAATGGGAAAAAAGGTAAACCCTTGGTGTTTTTCATGGAAAAATTCGAAGGTCTGATTTCGAACCCACTTCCCGCTGAAATTAAACGGCAGTTCCTGCTGATCATCTGTGCTCAACTCCGGCTCGATGGGAGCACGTATTTTTTCGCCAAAAATTGGAAAAAGGAAAGCCTCCTCGGTGTTTTTTCTGGCTAAATTCGAAGGTCTGATTTCGAACCCGCTTTCCTGCTGAAATTACAGGGCGATTCCTGCTGAGTATCTGTGCGCATTTTTAGCTCGATCTGAGCACTTTTATTTTTTGGCTTAAAAAAAAGGTAAGCCTAACCCCTTGGGGTTTTTTCGGGTCAAAAATCGAAAGTCCTATTTCTGCACAAATTTTGGGCTAAAATTAAAGGGCGATTCCTGCTGAGTATCTGTGCGCATTTTCAGCTCGATCTGAGCACTTTTATTTTTTGGCCGGAAAAAAAGGTAAGCCTAACCCCTTGGGGTTTTTTCGGGTCAAAAATCGAAAGTCCTATTTCTGCACAAATTTTGGGCTAAAATTAAAGGGCGATTCCTGCTGAGTATCTGTGCGCATTTTCAGCTCGATCTGAGCACTTTTATTTTTTGGCCGGAAAAAAAGGTAAGCCTAACCCCTTGGGGTTCTTTCGGGTCAAAAATCGAAAGTCCTATTTCTGCACAAATTTTGGGCTAAAATTAAAGGGCGATTCCTGCTGAGTATCTGTGCTCATTTTTAGCTCGATCTGAGCAGTTTTATTTTTTGGCTTAAAAAAAAGGTAAGCCTAACCCCTTGGGGTTTTTTCGGGTCAAAAATCGAAAGTCCTATTTCTGCACAAATTTTGGGCTAAAATTAAAGGGCGATTCCTGCTGAGTATCTGTGCGCATTTTCAGCTCGATCTGAGCACTTTTATTTTTTGGCCGGAAAAAAAGGTAAGCCTAACCCCTTGGGGTTTTTTCGGGTCAAAAATCGAAAGTCCTATTTCTGCACAAATTTTGGGCTAAAATTAAAGGGCGATTCCTGCTGAGTATCTGTGCGCATTTTCAGCTCGATCTGAGCACTTTTATTTTTTGGCCGGAAAAAAAGGTAAGCCTAACCCCTTGGGGTTCTTTCGGGTCAAAAATCGAAAGTCCTATTTCTGCACAAATTTTGGGCTAAAATTAAAGGGCGATTCCTGCTGAGTATCTGTGCTCATTTTTAGCTCGATCTGAGCAGTTTTATTTTTTGGCTTAAAAAAAAGGTAAGCCTAACCCCTTGGGGTTTTTTCGGGTCAAAAATCGAAAGTCCTATTTCTGCACAAATTTTGGGCTAAAATTAAAGGGCGATTCCTGCTGAGTATCTGTGCGCATTTTCAGCTCGATCTGAGCACTTTTATTTTTTGGCCGGAAAAAAAGGTAAGCCTAACCCCTTGGGGTTTTTTCGGGTCAAAAATCGAAAGTCCTATTTCTGCACAAATTTTGGGCTAAAATTAAAGGGCGATTCCTGCTGAGTATCTGTGCGCATTTTCAGCTCGATCTGAGCACTTTTATTTTTTGGCCGGAAAAAAAGGTAAGCCTAACCCTTGGGGTTTTTTCGGGTCAAAAATCGAAAGTCCTATTTCTGCACAAATTTTGGGCTAAAATTAAAGGGCGATTCCTGCTGAGTATCTGTGCTCATTTTTAGCTCGATCTGAGCAGTTTTATTTTTTGGCTTAAAAAAAAGGTAAGCCTAACCCCTTGGGGTTTTTTCGGGTCAAAAATCGAAAGTTCTATTTCTGCACAAATTTTGGGCTAAAATTAAAGGGCGATTCCTGCTGAGTATCTGTGCGCATTTTCAGCTCGATCTGAGCACTTTTATTTTTTGGCCGGAAAAAAAGGTAAGCCTAACCCCTTGGGGTTTTTTCGGGTCAAAAATCGAAAGTCCTATTTCTGCACAAATTTTGGGCTAAAATTAAAGGGCGATTCCTGCTGAGTATCTGTGCGCATTTTCAGCTCGATCTGAGCACTTTTATTTTTTGGCCGGAAAAAAAGGTAAGCCTAACCCCTTGGGGTTTTTTCGGGTCAAAAATCGAAAGTCCTATTTCTGCACAAATTTTGGGCTAAAATTAAAGGGCGATTCCTGCTGAGTATCTGTGCTCATTTTTAGCTCGATCTGAGCAGTTTTATTTTTTGGCTTAAAAAAAAGGTAAGCCTAACCCCTTGGGGTTTTTTCGGGTCAAAAATCGAAAGTTCTATTTCTGCACAAATTTTGGGCTAAAATTAAAGGGCGATTCCTGCTGAGTATCTGTGCGCATTTTCAGCTCGATCTGAGCACTTTTATTTTTTGGCCGGAAAAAAAGGTAAGCCTAACCCCTTGTGGTTTTTTCGGGTCAAAAATCGAAAGTCCTATTTCTGCACAAATTTTGGGCTAAAATTAAAGGGCGATTCCTGCTGAGTATCTGTGCGCATTTTCAGCTCGATCTGAGCACTTTTATTTTTTGGCCGGAAAAAAAGGTAAGCCCCTTGGGGTTTTTTCGGGTCAAAAATCGAAAGTCCTATTTCTGCACAAATTTTGGGCTAAAATTAAAGGGCGATTCCTGCTGAGTATCTGTGCGCATTTTCAGCTCGATCTGAGCACTTTTATTTTTTGGCCGGAAAAAAAGGTAAGCCTAACCCCTTGGGGTTTTTTCGGGTCAAAAATCGAAAGTCCTATTTCTGCACAAATTTTGGGCTAAAATTAAAGGGCGATTCCTGCTGAGTATCTGTGCGCATTTTCAGCTCGATCTGAGCAGTTTTATTTTTTGGCTTAAAAAAAGGTAAGCCTAACCCCTTGGGGTTTTTTCGGGTCAAAAATCGAAAGTCCTATTTCTGCACAAATTTTGGGCTAAAATTAAAGGGCGATTCCTGCTGAGTATCTGTGCGCATTTTCAGCTCGATCTGAGCACTTTTATTTTTTGGCCGGAAAAAACGGTAAGCCTAACCCCTTGGGGTTTTTTCGGGTCAAAAATCGAAAGTCCTATTTCTGCACAAATTTTGGGCTAAAATTAAAGCGCGATTCCTGCTGAGTATCTGTGCGCATTTTTAGCTCGATCTGAGCACTTTTATTTTTTGGCCGGAAAAAAAGGTAAGCCTAACCCCTTGGGGTTTTTTCGGGTCAAAAATCGAAAGTCCTATTTCTGCACAAATTTTAGGCTAAAATTAAAGGGCGATTCCTGCTGAGTATCTGTGCGCATTTTCAGCTCGATCTGAGCACTTTTATTTTTTGGCCGGAAAAAAAGGTAAGCCTAACCCCTTGGGGTTTTTTCGGGTCAAAAATCGAAAGTCCTATTTCTGCACAAATTTTAGGCTAAAATTAAAGGGCGATTCCTGCTGAGTATCTGTGCGCATTTTCAGCTCGATCTGAGCACTTTTATTTTTTGGCCGGAAAAAAAGGTAAGCCTAACCCCTTGGGGTTTTTTCGGGTCAAAAATCGAAAGTCCTATTTCTGCACAAATTTTGGGCTAAAATTAAAGGGCGATTCCTGCTGAGTATCTGTGCGCATTTTCAGCTCGATCTGAGCAGTTTTATTTTTTGGCCGGAAAAAAAGGTAAGCCTAACCCCTTGGGGTTTTTTCGGGTCAAAAATCGAAAGTCCTATTTCTGCACAAATTTTGGGCTAAAATTAAAGGGCGATTCCTGCTGAGTATCTGTGCGCATTTTTAGCTCGATCTGAGCAGTTTTATTTTTTGGCTTAAAAAAACGGTAAGCCTAACCCCTTGGGGTTTTTTCGGGTCAAAAATCGAAAGTCCTATTTCTGCACAAATTTTGGGCTAAAATTAAAGGGCGATTCCTGCTGAGTATCTGTGCGCATTTTCAGCTCGATCTGAGCACTTTTATTTTTTGGCCGGAAAAAAAGGTAAGCCTAACCCCCTGGGGTTTTTTCGGGTCAAAAATCGAAAGTCCTATTTCTGCACAAATTTTGGGCTAAAATTAAAGGGCGATTCCTGCTGAGTATCTGTGCGCATTTTTAGCTCGATCTGAGCACTTTTATTTTTTGGCTTAAAAAAAAGGTAAGCCTAACCCCTTGGGGTTTTTTCGGGTCAAAAATCGAAAGTCCTATTTCTGCACAAATTTTGGGCTAAAATTAAAGGGCGATTCCTGCTGAGTATCTGTGCGCATTTTCAGCTCGATCTGAGCACTTTTATTTTTTGGCCGGAAAAAAAGGTAAGCCTAACCCCTTGGGGTTTTTTCGGGTCAAAAATCGAAAGTCCTATTTCTGCACAAATTTTGGGCTAAAATTAAAGGGCGATTCCTGCTGAGTATCTGTGCGCATTTTAGCTCGATCTGAGCACTTTTATTTTTTGGCGTAAAAAAAGGTAAGCCTAACCCCTTGGGGTTTTTTCGGGTCAAAAATCGAAAGTCCTATTTCTGCACAAATTTTGGGCTAAAATTAAAGGGCGATTCCTGCTGAGTATCTGTGCGCATTTTCAGCTCGATCTGAGCACTTTTATTTTTTGGCCGGAAAAAAAGGTAAGCCTAACCCCTTGGGGTTTTTTCGGGTCAAAAATCGAAAGTCCTATTTCTGCACAAATTTTGGGCTAAAATTAAAGGGCGATTCCTGCTGAGTATCTGTGCGCATTTTCAGCTCGATCTGAGCACTTTTATTTTTTGGCCGGAAAAAAAGGTAAGCCTAACCCCTTGGGGTTTTTTCGGGTCAAAAATCGAAAGTCCTATTTCTGCACAAATTTTGGGCTAAAATTAAAGGGCGATTCCTGCTGAGTATCTGTGCGCATTTTCAGCTCGATCTGAGCACTTTTATTTTTTGGCCGGAAAAAAAGGTAAGCCTAACCCCTTGGGGTTTTTTCGGGTCAAAAATCGAAAGTCCTATTTCTGCACAAATTTTGGGCTAAAATTAAAGGGCGATTCCTGCTGAGTATCTGTGCGCATTTTCAGCTCGATCTGAGCACTTTTATTTTTTGGCCGGAAAAAAAGGTAAGCCTAACCCCTTGGGGTTTTTTCGGGTCAAAAATCGAAAGTCCTATTTCTGCACAAATTTTGGGCTAAAATTAAAGGGCGATTCCTGCTGAGTATCTGTGCGCATTTTCAGCTCGATCTGAGCACTTTTATTTTTTGGCCGGAAAAAAAGGTAAGCCTAACCCCTTGGGGTTTTTTCGGGTCAAAAATCGAAAGTCCTATTTCTGCACAAATTTTGGGCTAAAATTAAAGGGCGATTCCTGCTGAGTATCTGTGCGCATTTTCAGCTCGATCTGAGCACTTTTATTTTTTGGCCGGAAAAAAAGGTAAGCCTAACCCCTTGGGGTTTTTTCGGGTCAAAAATCGAAAGTCCTATTTCTGCACAAATTTTGGGCTAAAATTAAAGGGCGATTCCTGCTGAGTATCTGTGCGCATTTTCAGCTCGATCTGAGCACTTTTATTTTTTGGCCGGAAAAAAAGGTAAGCCTAACCCCTTGGGGTTTTTTCGGGTCAAAAATCGAAAGTCCTATTTCTGCACAAATTTTGGGCTAAAATTAAAGGGCGATTCCTGCTGAGTATCTGTGCGCATTTTCAGCTCGATCTGAGCACTTTTATTTTTTGGCGGAAAAAAAGGTAAGCCTAACCCCTTGGGGTTTTTTCGGGTCAAAAATCGAAAGTCCTATTTCTGCACAAATTTTGGGCTAAAATTAAAGGGCGATTCCTGCTGAGTATCTGTGCGCATTTTCAGCTCGATCTGAGCACTTTTATTTTTTGGCCGGAAAAAAAAGGTAAGCCTAACCCCTTGGGGTTTTTTCGGGTCAAAAATCGAAAGTCCTATTTCTGCACAAATTTTGGGCTAAAATTAAAGGGCGATTCCTGCTGAGTATCTGTGCGCATTTTCAGCTCGATCTGAGCACTTTTATTTTTTGGCCGGAAAAAAAGGTAAGCCTAACCCCTTGGGGTTTTTTCGGGTCAAAAATCGAAAGTCCTATTTCTGCACAAATTTTGGGCTAAAATTAAAGGGCGATTCCTGCTGAGTATCTGTGCGCATTTTCAGCTCGATCTGAGCACTTTTATTTTTTGGCCGGAAAAAAAGGTAAGCCTAACCCCTTGGGGTTTTTTCGGGTCAAAAATCGAAAGTCCTATTTCTGCACAAATTTTGGGCTAAAATTAAAGGGCGATTCCTGCTGAGTATCTGTGCGCATTTTCAGCTCGATCTGAGCACTTTTATTTTTTGGCCGGAAAAAAAGGTAAGCCTAACCCCTTGGGGTTTTTTCGGGTCAAAAATCGAAAGTCCTATTTCTGCACAAATTTTGGGCTAAAATTAAAGGGCGATTCCTGCTGAGTATCTGTGCGCATTTTCAGCTCGATCTGAGCACTTTTATTTTTTGGCCGGAAAAAAAGGTAAGCCTAACCCCTTGGGGTTTTTTCGGGTCAAAAATCGAAAGTCCTATTTCTGCACAAATTTTGGGCTAAAATTAAAGGGCGATTCCTGCTGAGTATCTGTGCGCATTTTCAGCTCGATCTGAGCACTTTTATTTTTTGGCCGGAAAAAAAGGTAAGCCTAACCCCTTGGGGTTTTTTCGGGTCAAAAATCGAAAGTCCTATTTCTGCACAAATTTTGGGCTAAAATTAAAGGGCGATTCCTGCTGAGTATCTGTGCGCATTTTCAGCTCGATCTGAGCACTTTTATTTTTTGGCCGGAAAAAAACGGTAAGCCTAACCCCTTGGGGTTTTTTCGGGTCAAAAATCGAAAGTCCTATTTCTGCACAAATTTTGGGCTAAAATTAAAGGGCGATTCCTGCTGAGTATCTGTGCGCATTTTCAGCTCGATCTGAGCACTTTTATTTTTGGCTTAAAAAAAGGTAAGCCTAACCCCTTGGGGTTTTTTCGGGTCAAAAATCGAAAGTCCTATTTCTGCACAAATTTTGGGCTAAAATTAAAGGGCGATTCCTGCTGAGTATCTGTGCGCATTTTCAGCTCGATCTGAGCACTTTTATTTTTTGGCCGGAAAAAAAGGTAAGCCTAACCCCTTGGGGTTTTTTCGGGTCAAAAATCGAAAGTCCTATTTCTGCACAAATTTTGGGCTAAAATTAAAGGGCGATTCCTGCTGAGTATCTGTGCGCATTTTCAGCTCGATCTGAGCACTTTTATTTTTTGGCCGGAAAAAAAGGTAAGCCTAACCCCTTGGGGTTTTTTCGGGTCAAAAATCGAAAGTCCTATTTCTGCACAAATTTTGGGCTAAAATTAAAGGGCGATTCCTGCTGAGTATCTGTGCGCATTTTCAGCTCGATCTGAGCACTTTTATTTTTTGGCCGGAAAAAAAGGTAAGCCTAACCCCTTGGGGTTTTTTCGGGTCAAAAATCGAAAGTCCTATTTCTGCACAAATTTTGGGCTAAAATTAAAGGGCGATTCCTGCTGAGTATCTGTGCGCATTTTCAGCTCGATCTGAGCACTTTTATTTTTTGGCCGGAAAAAAAGGTAAGCCTAACCCCTTGGGGTTTTTTCGGGTCAAAAATCGAAAGTCCTATTTCTGCACAAATTTTGGGCTAAAATTAAAGGGCGATTCCTGCTGAGTATCTGTGCGCATTTTTAGCTCGATCTGAGCACTTTTATTTTTTGGCTTAAAAAAAGGTAAGCCTAACCCCTTGGGGTTTTTTCGGGTCAAAAATCGAAAGTCCTATTTCTGCACAAATTTTGGGCTAAAATTAAAGGGCGATTCCTGCTGAGTATCTGTGCGCATTTTCAGCTCGATCTGAGCACTTTTATTTTTTGGCCGGAAAAAAAGGTAAGCCTAACCCCTGGGGTTTTTTCGGGTCAAAAATCGAAAGTCCTATTTCTGCACAAATTTTGGGCTAAAATTAAAGGGCGATTCCTGCTGAGTATCTGTGCGCATTTTAGCTCGATCTGAGCACTTTTATTTTTTGGCTTAAAAAAAAGGTAAGCCTAACCCCTTGGGGTTTTTTCGGGTCAAAAATCGAAAGTCCTATTTCTGCACAAATTTTGGGCTAAAATTAAAGGGCGATTCCTGCTGAGTATCTGTGCGCATTTTCAGCTCGATCTGAGCACTTTTATTTTTTGGCCGGAAAAAAAGGTAAGCCTAACCCCTTGGGGTTTTTTCGGGTCAAAAATCGAAAGTCCTATTTCTGCACAAATTTTGGGCTAAAATTAAAGGGCGATTCCTGCTGAGTATCTGTGCGCATTTTCAGCTCGATCTGAGCACTTTTATTTTTTGGCCGGAAAAAAAGGTAAGCCTAACCCCTTGGGGTTTTTTCGGGTCAAAAATCGAAAGTCCTATTTCTGCACAAATTTTGGGCTAAAATTAAAGGGCGATTCCTGCTGAGTATCTGTGCGCATTTTCAGCTCGATCTGAGCACTTTTATTTTTTGGCCGGAAAAAAAGGTAAGCCTAACCCCTTGGGGTTTTTTCGGGTCAAAAATCGAAAGTCCTATTTCTGCACAAATTTTGGGCTAAAATTAAAGGGCGATTCCTGCTGAGTATCTGTGCGCATTTTCAGCTCGATCTGAGCACTTTTATTTTTTGGCCGGAAAAAAAGGTAAGCCTAACCCCTTGGGGTTTTTTCGGGTCAAAAATCGAAAGTCCTATTTCTGCACAAATTTTGGGCTAAAATTAAAGGGCGATTCCTGCTGAGTATCTGTGCGCATTTTCAGCTCGATCTGAGCACTTTTATTTTTTGGCCGGAAAAAAAGGTAAGCCTAACCCCTTGGGGTTTTTTCGGGTCAAAAATCGAAAGTCCTATTTCTGCACAAATTTTGGGCTAAAATTAAAGGGCGATTCCTGCTGAGTATCTGTGCGCATTTTCAGCTCGATCTGAGCACTTTTATTTTTTGGCCGGAAAAAAAGGTAAGCCTAACCCCTTGGGGTTTTTTCGGGTCAAAAATCGAAAGTCCTATTTCTGCACAAATTTTGGGCTAAAATTAAAGGGCGATTCCTGCTGAGTATCTGTGCGCATTTTCAGCTCGATCTGAGCACTTTTATTTTTTGGCCGGAAAAAAAGGTAAGCCTAACCCCTTGGGGTTTTTTCGGGTCAAAAATCGAAAGTCCTATTTCTGCACAAATTTTGGGCTAAAATTAAAGGGCGATTCCTGCTGAGTATCTGTGCGCATTTTCAGCTCGATCTGAGCACTTTTATTTTTTGGCCGGAAAAAAAGGTAACCCCTTGGGGTTTTTTCGGGTCAAAAATCGAAAGTCCTATTTCTGCACAAATTTTGGGCTAAAATTAAAGGGCGATTCCTGCTGAGTATCTGTGCGCATTTTCAGCTCGATCTGAGCACTTTTATTTTTTGGCCGGAAAAAAAGGTAAGCCCTTGGGGTTTTTTCGGGTCAAAAATCGAAAGTCCTATTTCTGCACAAATTTTGGGCTAAAATTAAAGGGCGATTCCTGCTGAGTATCTGTGCGCATTTTCAGCTCGATCTGAGCACTTTTATTTTTTGGCCGGAAAAAAAGGTAAGCCTAACCCCTTGGGGTTTTTTCGGGTCAAAAATCGAAAGTCCTATTTCTGCACAAATTTTGGGCTAAAATTAAAGGGCGATTCCTGCTGAGTATCTGTGCGCATTTTCAGCTCGATCTGAGCACTTTTATTTTTTGGCCGGAAAAAAAGGTAAGCCTAACCCCTTGGGGTTTTTTCGGGTCAAAAATCGAAAGTCCTATTTCTGCACAAATTTTGGGCTAAAATTAAAGGGCGATTCCTGCTGAGTATCTGTGCGCATTTTCAGCTCGATCTGAGCACTTTTATTTTTTGGCCGGAAAAAAAGGTAAGCCTAACCCCTTGGGGTTTTTTCGGGTCAAAAATCGAAAGTCCTATTTCTGCACAAATTTTGGGCTAAAATTAAAGGGCGATTCCTGCTGAGTATCTGTGCGCATTTTCAGCTCGATCTGAGCACTTTTATTTTTTGGCCGGAAAAAAAGGTAAGCCTAACCCCTTGGGGTTTTTTCGGGTCAAAAATCGAAAGTCCTATTTCTGCACAAATTTTGGGCTAAAATTAAAGGGCGATTCCTGCTGAGTATCTGTGCGCATTTTCAGCTCGATCTGAGCACTTTTATTTTTTGGCCGGAAAAAAAGGTAAGCCTAACCCCTTGGGGTTTTTTCGGGTCAAAAATCGAAAGTCCTATTTCTGCACAAATTTTGGGCTAAAATTAAAGGGCGATTCCTGCTGAGTATCTGTGCGCATTTTCAGCTCGATCTGAGCACTTTTATTTTTTGGCCGGAAAAAAAGGTAAGCCTAACCCCTTGGGGTTTTTTCGGGTCAAAAATCGAAAGTCCTATTTCTGCACAAATTTTGGGCTAAAATTAAAGGGCGATTCCTGCTGAGTATCTGTGCGCATTTTCAGCTCGATCTGAGCACTTTTATTTTTTGGCCGGAAAAAAAGGTAAGCCTAACCCCTTGGGGTTTTTTCGGGTCAAAAATCGAAAGTCCTATTTCTGCACAAATTTTGGGCTAAAATTAAAGGGCGATTCCTGCTGAGTATCTGTGCGCATTTTCAGCTCGATCTGAGCACTTTTATTTTTTGGCCGGAAAAAAAGGTAAGCCTAACCCCTTGGGGTTTTTTCGGGTCAAAAATCGAAAGTCCTATTTCTGCACAAATTTTGGGCTAAAATTAAAGGGCGATTCCTGCTGAGTATCTGTGCGCATTTTCAGCTCGATCTGAGCACTTTTATTTTTTGGCCGGAAAAAAAGGTAAGCCTAACCCCTTGGGGTTTTTTCGGGTCAAAAATCGAAAGTCCTATTTCTGCACAAATTTTGGGCTAAAATTAAAGGGCGATTCCTGCTGAGTATCTGTGCGCATTTTCAGCTCGATCTGAGCACTTTTATTTTTTGGCCGGAAAAAAAGGTAAGCCTAACCCCTTGGGGTTTTTTCGGGTCAAAAATCGAAAGTCCTATTTCTGCACAAATTTTGGGCTAAAATTAAAGGGCGATTCCTGCTGAGTGTCTGTGCGCATTTTCAGCTCGATCTGAGCACTTTTATTTTTTGGCCGGAAAAAAAGGTAAGCCTAACCCCTTGGGGTTTTTTCGGGTCAAAAATCGAAAGTCCTATTTCTGCACAAATTTTGGGCTAAAATTAAAGGGCGATTCCTGCTGAGTGTCTGTGCGCATTTTTAGCTCGATCTGAGCACTTTTATTTTTTGGCCGGAAAAAAAGGTAAGCCTAACCCCTTGGGGTTTTTTCGGGTCAAAAATCGAAAGTCCTATTTCTGCACAAATTTTGGGCTAAAATTAAAGGGCGATTCCTGCTGAGTATCTGTGCGCATTTTCAGCTCGATCTGAGCACTTTTATTTTTTGGCCGGAAAAAAAGGTAAGCCTAACCCCTTGGGGTTTTTTCGGGTCAAAAATCGAAAGTCCTATTTCTGCACAAATTTTGGGCTAAAATTAAAGGGCGATTCCTGCTGAGTATCTGTGCGCATTTTCAGCTCGATCTGAGCACTTTTATTTTTTGGCCGGAAAAAAAGGTAAGCCTAACCCCTTGGGGTTTTTTCGGGTCAAAAATCGAAAGTCCTATTTCTGCACAAATTTTGGGCTAAAATTAAAGGGCGATTCCTGCTGAGTATCTGTGCGCATTTTCAGCTCGATCTGAGCACTTTTATTTTTTGGCCGGAAAAAAAGGTAAGCCTAACCCCTTGGGGTTTTTTCGGGTCAAAAATCGAAAGTCCTATTTCTGCACAAATTTTGGGCTAAAATTAAAGGGCGATTCCTGCTGAGTATCTGTGCGCATTTTCAGCTCGATCTGAGCACTTTTATTTTTTGGCCGGAAAAAAAGGTAAGCCTAACCCCTTGGGGTTTTTTCGGGTCAAAAATCGAAAGTCCTATTTCTGCACAAATTTTGGGCTAAAATTAAAGGGCGATTCCTGCTGAGTATCTGTGCGCATTTTCAGCTCGATCTGAGCACTTTTATTTTTTGGCCGGAAAAAAAGGTAAGCCTAACCCCTTGGGGTTTTTTCGGGTCAAAAATCGAAAGTCCTATTTCTGCACAAATTTTGGGCTAAAATTAAAGGGCGATTCCTGCTGAGTGTCTGTGCGCATTTTTAGCTCGATCTGAGCACTTTTATTTTTTGGCCGGAAAAAAAGGTAAGCCTAACCCCATGGGGTTTTTTCGGGTCAAAAATCGAAAGTCCTATTTCTGCACAAATTTTGGGCTAAAATTAAAGGGCGATTCCTGCTGAGTATCTGTGCGCATTTTCAGCTCGATCTGAGCACTTTTATTTTTTGGCCGGAAAAAAAGGTAAGCCTAACCCCTTGGGGTTTTTTCGGGTCAAAAATCGAAAGTCCTATTTCTGCACAAATTTTGGGCTAAAATTAAAGGGCGATTCCTGCTGAGTATCTGTGCGCATTTTTAGCTCGATCTGAGCACTTTTATTTTTTGGCCGGAAAAAAAGGTAAGCCTAACCCCATGGGGTTTTTTCGGGTCAAAAATCGAAAGTCCTATTTCTGCACAAATTTTGGGCTAAAATTAAAGGGCGATTCCTGCTGAGTATCTGTGCGCATTTTCAGCTCGATCTGAGCACTTTTATTTTTTGGCCGGAAAAAAAGGTAAGCCTAACCCCTTGGGGTTTTTTCGGGTCAAAAATCGAAAGTCCTATTTCTGCACAAATTTTGGGCTAAAATTAAAGGGCGATTCCTGCTGAGTATCTGTGCGCATTTTCAGCTCGATCTGAGCACTTTTATTTTTTGGCTTAAAAAAAAGGTAAGCCTAACCCCTTGGGGTTCTTTCGGGTCAAAAATCGAAAGTCCTATTTCTGCACAAATTTTGGGCTAAAATTAAAGGGCGATTCCTGCTGAGTATCTGTGCGCATTTTCAGCTCGATCTGAGCACTTTTATTTTTTGGCCGGAAAAAAAGGTAAGCCTAACCCCTTGGGGTTTTTTCGGGTCAAAAATCGAAAGTCCTATTTCTGCACAAATTTTGGGCTAAAATTAAAGGGCGATTCCTGCTGAGTATCTGTGCGCATTTTCAGCTCGATCTGAGCACTTTTATTTTTTGGCCGGAAAAAAAGGTAAGCCTAACCCCTTGGGGTTTTTTCGGGTCAAAAATCGAAAGTCCTATTTCTGCACAAATTTTGGGCTAAAATTAAAGGGCGATTCCTGCTGAGTATCTGTGCGCATTTTCAGCTCGATCTGAGCACTTTTATTTTTTGGCCGGAAAAAAAGGTAAGCCCCTTGGGGTTTTTTCGGGTCAAAAATCGAAAGTCCTATTTCTGCACAAATTTTGGGCTAAAATTAAAGGGCGATTCCTGCTGAGTATCTGTGCGCATTTTCAGCTCGATCTGAGCACTTTTATTTTTTGGCCGGAAAAAAAGGTAAGCCTAACCCCTTGGGGTTTTTTCGGGTCAAAAATCGAAAGTCCTATTTCTGCACAAATTTTGGGCTAAAATTAAAGGGCGATTCCTGCTGAGTATCTGTGCGCATTTTCAGCTCGATCTGAGCACTTTTATTTTTTGGCCGGAAAAAAAGGTAAGCCCCTTGGGGTTTTTTCGGGTCAAAAATCGAAAGTCCTATTTCTGCACAAATTTTGGGCTAAAATTAAAGGGCGATTCCTGCTGAGTATCTGTGCGCATTTTCAGCTCGATCTGAGCACTTTTATTTTTTGGCCGGAAAAAAAGGTAAGCCTAACCCCTTGGGGTTTTTTCGGGTCAAAAATCGAAAGTCCTATTTCTGCACAAATTTTGGGCTAAAATTAAAGGGCGATTCCTGCTGAGTATCTGTGCGCATTTTCAGCTCGATCTGAGCACTTTTATTTTTTGGCCGGAAAAAAAGGTAAGCCTAACCCCTTGGGGTTTTTTCGGGTCAAAAATCGAAAGTCCTATTTCTGCACAAATTTTGGGCTAAAATTAAAGGGCGATTCCTGCTGAGTATCTGTGCGCATTTTCAGCTCGATCTGAGCACTTTTATTTTTTGGCCGGAAAAAAAGGTAAGCCTAACCCCTTGGGGTTTTTTCGGGTCAAAAATCGAAAGTCCTATTTCTGCACAAATTTTGGGCTAAAATTAAAGGGCGATTCCTGCTGAGTATCTGTGCGCATTTTCAGCTCGATCTGAGCACTTTTATTTTTTGGCCGGAAAAAAAGGTAAGCCTAACCCCTTGGGGTTTTTTCGGGTCAAAAATCGAAAGTCCTATTTCTGCACAAATTTTGGGCTAAAATTAAAGGGCGATTCCTGCTGAGTATCTGTGCGCATTTTCAGCTCGATCTGAGCACTTTTATTTTTTGGCCGGAAAAAAAGGTAAGCCTAACCCCTTGGGGTTTTTTCGGGTCAAAAATCGAAAGTCCTATTTCTGCACAAATTTTGGGCTAAAATTAAAGGGCGATTCCTGCTGAGTATCTGTGCGCATTTTCAGCTCGATCTGAGCACTTTTATTTTTTGGCCGGAAAAAAAGGTAAGCCTAACCCCTTGGGGTTTTTTCGGGTCAAAAATCGAAAGTCCTATTTCTGCACAAATTTTGGGCTAAAATTAAAGGGCGATTCCTGCTGAGTATCTGTGCGCATTTTCAGCTCGATCTGAGCAGTTTTATTTTTTGGCCGGAAAAAAAGGTAAGCCTAACCCCTTGGGGTTTTTTCGGGTCAAAAATCGAAAGTCCTATTTCTGCACAAATTTTGGGCTAAAATTAAAGGGCGATTCCTGCTGAGTATCTGTGCGCATTTTTAGCTCGATCTGAGCACTTTTATTTTTTGGCTTAAAAAAAAGGTAAGCCTAACCCCTTGGGGTTTTTTCGGGTCAAAAATCGAAAGTCCTATTTCTGCACAAATTTTGGGCTAAAATTAAAGGGCGATTCCTGCTGAGTATCTGTGCGCATTTTCAGCTCGATCTGAGCACTTTTATTTTTTGGCCGGAAAAAAAGGTAAGCCTAACCCCTTGGGGTTTTTTCGGGTCAAAAATCGAAAGTCCTATTTCTGCACAAATTTTGGGCTAAAATTAAAGGGCGATTCCTGCTGAGTATCTGTGCGCATTTTCAGCTCGATCTGAGCACTTTTATTTTTTGGCTTAAAAAAAAGGTAAGCCTAACCCCTTGGGGTTTTTTCGGGTCAAAAATCGAAAGTCCTATTTCTGCACAAATTTTGGGCTAAAATTAAAGGGCGATTCCTGCTGAGTATCTGTGCGCATTTTTAGCTCGATCGGAGCACTTTTATTTTTTCGCCAAAAATGAAGAAAAAAAAAGGTAACCCCTTGGTGTTTACTACGGCCAAACTTCGAAGGTCTGATTTCGAACCAACTTTCCTGCTGATCATCTGTGCTCCGTTTCGGGTCGATCAGTGAAAATCCAGGTGAATTGACGTCCCAATCCGAGGTCAATGGTGTGTGACCAACTTGTCAGAACCAAAGCACGGGATCGCTGGAGGAGAACGGTGGCAGATGCAGAGGTGGCCACAAGGACAAAGGTGGATGAAGAACAGTGAGGCGGAATTTTCGTGAGCCACGATGGTAGCCTTGAGCTGGCGGTGGAAACGTCCAACCAGAGGAAACTTAGGAGGAAAGGGTGTGAAGGGGGTTCACCTCGGACTGTGGGTCACGATCGGTTGTAACAGTGGGAGGGACACAGAACAAAGATACCTCATAGCGATGAAAGTCCGATATTGGGGTCCGCCCCTGGCCAACGCGTAAATCTGTGGATGGCCAGAAGAATGTGGCAATAGACCAGCTATGTCGTGGTGCAAGTGGTCCCATCTGGTGGTCAGGCTGAGCAAAACGCCCAGCGAAAGTACTTCCAGGGGAAGGACGAGCGATGCTTCTGTCCAAGATATGTTGGAATTCGGCTCTCGCAAGCTTCTCTGGAGACAACGGTCGTCTGGTCCTTTTAGGCGTCCAGTCTCTTCTGGTTTTGCAGCGAAAGAAAGAGCCGACCAGGTTTCATAACCGTGGTGAGAATCCCTGAAATGACGCCGCGTCAGTTACCGGATGAGGCAACTAACCGGGGGGGGGGGGACCCGGTCATCGGTGGCCCCGAGGGTCACGTAACACACCCCCGGGGCCTCCTCGCGAGCACTCCCGCCAGACCTCCTCCTATCGGACCCACCCTCTCCTAGGCTTCCCCATTAACCCTCCTTTACATCTAACCCTCACATTTAACCAGCTTCTACCCCCCGAACCTTACTCAGAGAGATCCTGTTTCGAACCAGGGTCTTTCTGTGCAGAAAGGAAACGTCGAACCCACTGAGCTACCCACCCACGAGCGAAACCGTGTCACAAATTCCTTATCAACTGAGGCTTATCAACGCAACCCCTTGCCTCTATCGCGAAACTTAATTCTTGGCATAACAGATGGCGCTCGCTACATAGCCTCCTGAACGCCCAAGCGGGGCTTTTTCTTCTAATTTACACGATTTATCTACAGAGAGCAACTGACAATTCTTATTCGAGACCATAGTACGGCAGCCGCGTACTCCGTATATTCTGTAGTTCCCACACCCTCTTTTTATTAAGTTTTTCCTCATTACCAATCCTTATTAAGGTCATATAGAACGTGATTTCCTTCCTTCAGGGTGAGAGACTCGCCACTGAAAGCGCTGTGCGCCCTCTCCATGCAACTAGGTGTATACGATAACATATAAGTCTTGTTTCTTTGAAGCAGGTGAAGGTGAGGGCGAAGGTCTGATTTCGAGCCCACTTACCTGCTGAAATTAAAGGGCAGTTCCTGCTGATTATCTGAGCTCAATTTCGGCTCGATCGGAGCACTTTTATTTTTTCGCCGAAAATGAAAAAAAAAAAAAAAAAATCTAAGCGTTGGTGCTTTCTCAGGCCGAAATTCGAAGGTCTGATTTCGAACTCACTTACCTGCTGAAATTAAGGGGCAGTTCCTGCTGGTTACCTGTGGTTACTTTCGGCTCGATTTGAGGACTTTCATTTTTTGGCAAAAAAGGTAAGCCCTTTTGCCTTTGGTGCCAATTGTCAAAATTAAGGCGTCCAGAACCGATACAAGGCCACGTTAGAGGTCAAACAACGAATTCTTTATGGTTACTTTCATGAGAATTCTGGCGATTGTCCCGAAAAGGAGTCTACGTAGTTTTATTATCATGTCGGAAGGTTTAATCTCTGTCTAATAGCAACAGACTTTCGGCAAGTGTAAATACTTATACCTACTTACTTCCTTGTTACCTACTTACCTTTACTTGTAGCTCCAAAGCGGGATTGTCTCGAGTCTCAGTACTCTTGAAGCTTTTTTGGAGTAAAAAGAAATCCTTCTTCGCACTAAGTCAGAGGGAAAGTGTGAATTGAAACCAGTTGAAAATGAATTTATTTGTCTGTGAGTTTTGTTGAATTTATTTGTTAGTTTCGGTGACCTGTTGCTTGGCAGCAATCTTGAGAAGTGTTTACTTTCGCATCACACGGCACCAAACGAACTTCGATTCTTGGCCCTGGAAAACACAAAAAGCTGGTTAGACTCGCTATTTTCCCAATTTTTGGCAAAATATAAAAATAAAAATTCGACTCCCGTAACGCGAATTCCAGCGTCATCTGCGTGTGGTTGAGTGAGGACGGGCTAAAGTTCGTACAGAAAATGTTTATATATCCGCGTGATAACTATTGCATTGTGATCGTTGAAATGGTGCGACGTTGTCAGAGACTGAAACTCCTCAATGTTATGGCTATTGATTTCGACGGACCAACTTACCTCTTACCAACTGAGCTAAGCTAACACACCTACCCAGTGATTTGCAAGGGTGCGCGTCATCTGAAGGGACAAACACATACACTCACTCATTGCACTTTCACTCTTACATGTTTTCTCACTCATTGACACATTCATACGACGGAAGCCGCGCAAGCAGCATCTGTAAGATGTGGGCTCGAGTCCTACAGTTCGCTAACTTTTTCAGTGACCTCCCTTGTTTCATCATTAATTTCTTAGGCACTTGAGGCTTCGTATGTATTTGTCCTTTCTATGCGTTCCAGCCTCACAACATCAACTGCTATCGTGCCGTTCTTGTTTTGGTCGACACCGGTGCTGCTCTCCCTGTTGTCACACACAGTGACTACTCCTTTCACCAATCCCCTAGTGAGTAATGTCGCCAGCGAACCTATTTTGCCTGTCGCAGTTATGCACCGCCCGACTTACTAAGCGTCTGTTACCCGGCTGTGTCCCTCGTTCTTCCTGCTGGTTGTTACGACGTCATTCTCGGTTCGGACTTTCTATCTGATAACATCGCCACCGTCAGCTTTTCCCGCCACAAGGCGCTTACCTACGCTGGACCTTCAACGACATTGCACAACCTCCTGCGTTGCCAAACTACGCGCAATCGCCAACACGCCGCTCCGAATCCGGTTCGTTCCGAGTATAGCCGTTTTTTGCGGAGCACGCGGACCACGGAAGTAGCAGTAGGAGGTCTGCACCTAACTGGTGCCGCTTTAAAATAAGAGTGATTCATATCGAAGTAAAGTTACCCACAGTTGCTCAACAGAACCCGCCCCACCAGCTCCCGTGGCATAGTGGTTATAGGATGATCGCTTTCCACGCCGAGACTGGGAGGCGGTGACAAGGGTTCGAATCCTGTCACCGGCTGTGCTGTCTGAGGGTTTCCTGGGGTTTTCCGAAGACCATCCAGACGAATGTCTGCACAGTTCTCCCTGAAGTCGCCCCAGGACGCATACTAACCCCTCCTGTCCCCACTCCTTCCTGCCGTCCTCTCTCCATCTGTCCACGTCTGTACGCCGCTCATAGCCACAGTTGCTTCGCGGCGCTAACACGGAATTTAAAAAAAAACCCGACCCTTTATTCTCCACGCACATAATAGACCTCGAAAAACAACATTTGGTTCTGCACCGTAAAAACACTAAGAGCGGCAGAGGCTTACCCTTTCTGTGCCTTCGAATTCTGACCCTGTCCGCCACTGGTTACTGCTGCCCTCGCTCCACGTTCCCCTGCACACGTCGCTCATAGCAAGAGTTGCTTCCCTGCGTGATGAAACGGCATAGAGATAATACGGTATAATAAGCAGACCACGTTTGCACGTTAAAGTAGCATGAAAGACACGTGGAACAAACATTCTTTTTTTACTGCGTAATATGAACATAGTAGCCGTAGTATCCTGAACTATCACGCGATCCCTCTCTTTTTTTGGTGGTGTTGTTCCCTGCGTGTTGTCATGTCAGATCCATCCGGACACCTTTACTTGTCCGCCACGGCGCGAGAGCAAGGTGACCGGTCGACTGCACTGCATAGGCAGGGGGGGGGGGGAAAGAGGAAGGAAGGAAGAACAATAAGGAGACTATGAGGCCGATGGGGATGACGTCGACTGCACTGCTTTGGGAGGGAACGAAGGAAGGAAGGAAGGAAACAAATGAAATGCGATAGCATAAGCCTTTGATTCCTTCTAGCCAGGGAACGGTAATGGCAACGGGAACCGAAACGGTATATGTATTACCGAAATTAGAGACGGTAACGATAAGGGAAACGCATACAACGGTTCTCCGTTGCCGGAAACGCACTGAAATTATCGTCCGGTATTGAAATCTGGTAATGGCTATTCCTGCTGTGCGATGACATTTGTCTTTGGATGACTCCATTCCCTGTAATGCTCTAAATACAACACGACAACGCGGAAACGCGGAAGCGCAGTATTGGATCTCAAACACTGGTTCATCGCAGTCCTCCATGACATCAACACATGACAGACTCTACTCCGCCACAGCACGAGGATGAAAGCCTACGATTTTTATTTGTCGGTTTTTGTACTTTTTCTTCCGTTTCACCTTGGCTATGGCAGTATTGTTTACTAACGAGAGTGTCCGCTTATATGAATGAGACATTGATGAAGGTTACGCCCATCTTTGAGTTGCTGGTCGAGTTGTGTTGAGGGACTGAAGATGTGCGCATCCCAACGGCGTAAAATTACTTGTGTAGTGTGTATACGCGTGACACTAAAGCAGCTCTTGGGCAAAACAAAGCCAGCCGTTCCATTACCGAAAATAGAAACGTGACGGAAACGCAATTGAAAGGGCACCAGTATCAGAAGCGGATAATCTTGCAGCAACGAAAATGGAAACGGTAACGAAAATACGGTTCGTTAACCTTACGCGCATTACGCTAACGCAACTGGTATCCGATGGGAGGGTTGGGTCGATTCAATGCTCCTCTAACGGACCAATCCCACAAGAGCATCGCCGCTGCGAACTTAGCGTTGTTTAATCAAGCATTGGCGTATAACGTCTGTCATTAAAACCATTAAATGAACCAAAGCGATACGTCTGGCCAGCGTCCGTGGAGTTTTGTATTTCTGAATATACTGCCATCCAATGCTCTGAATCCTATTGCAATCTTACATATCAATGCTCGCTCAACACGACTAGACTACAAACAACTAGAAAATAGAAACAGAAACAGAAATAGAACTAGAAATATATAGCTCTCAACACGGAAAGTCGTCAGAGTTACACGTCTTGTTGGGGCAAGACCTCAAAGGTATCTCGAAGACCGCCTCCATTAAAGGGAAGACGCCTTCTTCGCAAGAATCGGCGAAGTCATCAGCGTCAGAATCCCACAACCCGAAGCAGGTGAGTCCCGTCCGACGTTGAACAGCACATATAAAGTCCAGGAGGAGATCTGGAGTCGGATAACTGATCCAGGTGGCGTTGCAGAGGGCCCACATGAAGTACAGCCAACTGTCCCTCGTCGCGCAAGACTCTACAGCGTGGCACGTCTCGTACGACGCCCAGTGCCCTCCTGTTCTAGTCGTCGGTCCTCCTGGACCAGGTCCCACACTCGCTTGAGTTTGTCTGATTGGATACGTGGCGTTCGTCACGTGGGATACCAGCGACCAACCGGGAAGGAGGACGCAGACCTTGGTCGCAGCGCCGTCCACAGTGATGTCCGCAGGAACCGCCATCTTCGCAATGTTCAGCCCGTTGTAGTATCTACACAGTCAGAAAAGCTGTTGACAGGCATGCTTTTACACCTGCATTTCGTTAAAGGAGCATAGAGGGAACCTTGTTTTACGGTTTATATAAACACGCTGATACATAGATGCATGGAAGTAGAACATATGGGAATATCACGCGGTAACCAGGTAACCTCCTATAAATATTAAATAAATAAATATAAATAAATTTTTCTCGAGCACCGCAGTTTTTCTCTCTACAAAACTCGACCTAAGCTTGAATATGCACTATCTGTAACTTAGTCAGTTCAAAACAGAGGCCATCCGCATCATACTAGGCAAGTACTCACGCACAGCCAGCATAACTGAAGTGAGACATTAAAAAATAATCCGTGTGTCTTTTTCATAAAAATATACTATCGGAATGCGTTACTTTGCAACATATATATCCCATCCCCCCACTACATCTCATCTCTAGTGGACCAGGGGTCAAAGGGTCGGCGTCCCATACTGCAGAACAAATGTATTTTCCAACCCTTCCATCCCACCCCAAAAATGGGAATCGAATGGAATCGCCTTATTCCTGGTCCACTTACTGCCATCTCTGAAATTCGCTGTATGTTCATGCCAATGTGTTCTCATAACAGCAAAACAGAAACAGGAACAGAAGAGTGAAAACAGCTTACACAAATGTAATTACATGATAAAGTACATTTCATATACCATGTAATTGTCACATCCGTGTGCAATCTATTTTCACTTTTATACTTTTTATACTCACTGTACCTTTTTCCTCTTCGATGTCGTATTTCTTCGAGACAACTAATATAAAGTAAAATAAAAATACCGCCTTCAGGAACTGCCACGCAAAATATTTCATTGAGAGGCGCGCATTTCCCGAGAAAATTAGTTTGCAAAAAAAAAAAAGAAAAAGCAAAGCAGAAGAAAGAAAGAAAAACTCCAAGATCATTCTGGCGTGTTGTGGCGTGCGGCCGTCTAACACGTTTGCTGTGACCTGTCCAGAATGCATTGCGTTCGCCCAGCACGCTTTCGTCTATGCAGTAACACACTGGATGGCACCCCTGTGGCGACCTGTCTGCTGCTGTGCGTCAGACGGGGCGCCAAATACAACCGCGAGAAGGCGCGCCGTAAGGTGCGCCGTCACTAGTGCAGGCTGGAAGACGGGGCAAGGAGTTCCGCGAGCCTTTGACCCATGGACCCAAAAGGCACTGCACTTTTTGCGCGCGAATGTGTGTCCTAGGGCTGTTCCTCCATCGGCATTTTTTGTTTTCAGACGCTACATGCTTCTTTAGGAACATATGAGCACGCAAACAAGACTCACGTAAGCACTCGAGGCCTAAAGTCACCAGCCACGTAAGATGGGGGGACGACCAACAAAGACGCATGTCCCAGGGAGTCGCCCAGTTGAGCTGCAACACTGTAAAAGCCGTGGAGCTCGAAGCCCTGTCGAACTACCAGACCCATGCTGATATTGGCACGTGACATAATGGCATGCACCCTGTTGAATGCGTCCGCAGCGTTGTCGACTTTGAAGCCCGGAGACATGGGCCAATAGAGGTAGATCCGTTGGAACTTTTTGGCGACGGCCAAGTTTACAGCGTGCTAGAAGAAATGGAGCAGTAAACATCTCAATATATGTCGGTAAATATCTCAACCTATATCGCCAACCTTCGTAAAGTGGTCCTGGGCTTCGTCCACGGAAGCTTCAAATAGTCTTCGAATAAGTGCATCATCTTCGAGTCCTCCCACAGCAGCGCCGACACTATTCACGTGACGGCTTTTCGTGGCGGTAACACGGAACTTATCGAAGCTAGCCTCCTGGCCCTGCCGAGGAACGATCCCGTATCCTGAGACCACGTTCAGACAGCAGTAGATGACAACGTCGCAGTACTCGTACATGAAGTTATCGGCACTGTACGCACGGCCGTTAACGGCGAGACCCTCACTTCGCGACTGAAACACACACATCGTCGTGCGGTTATGCGTCCCGGAGCTGCTGGATCTCGACGACACCGTGGTGGATCTGGAAGGCTGGGGCATCTTCCCTCTTCGTTTAAGAGCACGGTCGGAATGCGTCCTTCGGCGCCTGGCCGACATCGTGTAGACTGGCCCGTAGCCGCTGTTTTCGTCGCGCTGCATACGTTTGATGAGAAAAAGAGCGTTTAGACACGTTTGGACGGGTCGGAGATTCTAGAACTCGACAATCGACCCTTCGACAATGTCTTACGTAGTCTATGGACAAACTGAAGACACCAGCGCCACATAGAAACAGCTTGATCGCTTCAGCGAGACCGTGCTATGGAATCTCTATGCAAATGGGCAGCCATGCGCTTCTAGCTCCAGAAAGCCAGTGTTTGAAATCGTCAGCGACAATATCGGTAAGCAGGCATCTGGAGGTGTCGCTGGCACTATCACGATTCAAGCAAGCACTCTACGCGGCTTCAGAGGAGCGCGTGGTTGCCCAACTCAACGCCAAAAGAACCAATTTCTTACGCTAGGATCGGCCGTACGATCGTACGATCCCGCTACCGTGCTGGCAGTGTCTTCACGAAAGAAGTTCTGCAATGCATAGATGAACAGGGCGACGCCAATAACTTGAGCGAGGATGACTATTAGCGCCACGAGACACTCTTTGTTCAATGACGAGTGCGTCCCGTCCGGAACCCGTCCCTTAATCGCGCGCATCTCTTGTTTGCGCTCTTCGAGCCCTCCTATGTCCGGGTAGAGGGCACGCAGCCGAACGGCTGCGTCGGGGTCCTGTTTTGCCAGCTGAAACGAAAATGCCATCAGACAGCATACCGCAGCCATGGAGGAGACCTTCCAATCTGTGTCACTAAGGATCTAAGCGAATATCACACGTTTCATTGCGAACATCTGCATTGGACAGCCTCGCATCTCTTAAACTCAGATGACAATCGGGCAGACTTGTGCCCGTTACTCGAAAAAAGTAATTGATTACCGTTACCGTTACTTGTACGGAAAAAGTAATTGATTAGCGTTACCAATTACAGGGCTTCAAATGTAATTGAGTAACGAGTAGAAAAGTAACGCGTTACTCCGGTCGTTACTCTGCATTCACGCAAATTATACCCGTCTTTGTGTGCCTCAGCAAAAAAAAAAAAAAAAAGAAGTAGAAGAAGAAAGGAAAGATCAACAGTGGAACAGCTGAAATAACCCAAAAATATGTACGTCTACTGCAGTTATCGCCCGGGTAGACGTTGACCCGACTGTCGAAGATCATGCGTGGAACTTCCCCATGACTCACTAAACCTCCAAAGCTACCACAAAGGTACCACAACACTGGTGTAGGACCAGATTAGAGGGAGAGACCCTGAAATTCCAGAACAAAGGCTGACGGCACAAGATCTTGACTTGGGGCAGAACATCTAAAGGATGAGTTAGTCTCTGCCGGGAAAGTAATCAATTACTGAGTAATCGATTACTCAGAAAAGTAATTGATTACTCGATAAATTACTTTGACTTTAAAGTAACTGATTACTCGAAAAATTACTCAAAAAGGTAATTGATTACAAGTAACGCAATTTATCTATTCCCTATATTTAAGGGTCAATTTTTGGTACCCTAGATACCCCACGTTCGGTGTAGTAAAAGAAATACCCATTACACGTAATTACATTCACGAACCAGTTTCAATCTGTCCGCGATTATGAACGTTGACGAATTTACGAAATGCTGCATCCCTCGAGCTTCAGGACGGGCACTAAATGAAATTACAAGTTACAACGTAACAGGTGAAAACGCCTTGCGCCCCACTTGTCAAGGTTGAAACGCGCCTGGAGCATAAACTGTCACCAGCTTATATTCCAAAATATAAGCTCCTGAAGGTGGGGGGAGGGGTAACGTCGGGTAGACGAGGAGTCCGCCTGCCTAGGCTGGAGACAAGTTGCTCCTACGCTGTCAATAATATTCACCTCCCGGAGCTGCGCCTTGATATCAGCATGGTTCTCATCTTTTCCACCTGCAGCCGCGGTCTGTTGAAGATATCCCGTCTTGTACGCCTGGTCAGCCTGCTTAGGAGACACACCTGTCTTTGGAAACGCTGTAGTCTTGAACTGCTGAAAGGCACTTTTGCCACCAGCGGCCGTTCGGGCACCGAGCGGCGTCTTCGGGTCTTGTCGGTGATGTGAAAAGTCAGATAACGAAAGAGAGTAGCGGTACAAGTTGCCCTGGACGTTCGCCACCTCTAGTTCCTCCTGACGTCGCTTCTTCTCGTCGGCTTTCTTTCTGGAACCTCGCGGAGGAGTCCTGGGGCGGCTAGGGGCCACCCTTTCTGGTGTCCCGGCACGGCTCTGTCCTTTGGCGACCCTCGTTTTAAATGCATTGGCGTCCGTCTTAGGGTTCTTGTCGGCCATGGGAAAGACGAGCGTGGCGTAGCAGACGATCCGTTGCAAAGGTTTGGAAGGTATGTACCGCGTGCGAGCTGCGTTGGCCTCGTGGCATGTGTTCACGAGACAGGTTCGCTACGGCTAGACCAGCGCCACCTCTACGAATCTTCCGCCAGTCCAATATATGTTCCTCCTGCTGCCACTCGTCCGTGTGCCATATATCCACTGAAGAAAAAAAATGCGTCGGAGAGGTGTCGCTTGCGATCTGCGTAATTCTTTACAAAGCTGAGCTTAGGGGTTTATTTCGTGCAAGTATGTCGGGTGTTCCTACTTTGTCCGTGACAAAGGTGCAAGGGATGTTGTTCCGTATCGGGACCACTGGCTTTTTTTAATAGAAAAACGAATAAAAACGAAAATGAAATGATTTTACGTGAAAGAGGAGCTAATTAGTAACGAAATTAAACAGGAATGACCCTCGTATATTGCGTAAAACGTATAAAAATTAAATATAGCCGGTTTCTTGAAGGCGATCCGCCATCTTTACTGAGGACCTTCTGATCTAACCCGAGGCACAGTTTCGACGCCCGCACCGCCTAGTACGTGCCTGGGGGGGGAGACTCCCCCCCCTAGCGAAAATACAGCCAAACGTGATGCTATCCCCATGGCTGCACGCGCGCCGCGAAACAACTGCGGCCATGAGCGGCGTGCAGATGTGAACAGATGGAGAGGAGGACAGCAGGAAGGAGTGGGGGACAGGGAGGAAAAGAGAATGACAGTCAACGCCATCTAGATTGAAGGAGGTCAGAGTACCGATGTAAGGGAATCGGCAACACAGTGTCTGCGACTTCTATAGTTGCTGAAGTTGTAATCGTAGGGGAGGTATTACAAACGACATGTTCAGTAGCGTGAATATCTCCTTTAGATGGCGCTGCTAGTCTAGTCTAAACGGTTCACTCTGTATGGTGAGTGACGTGGTCCCCTATTTCAGGCAAAAGTGATATTTGAGGCACGTCATGTAGCGTCAGGTGTGCAACAGACTATTGTCGAAGCATACTCTGTCGGGTAGCTTTAGAATTCATGGACGCTTGCTTCACTTGGCTGTCGCAATAGCCGCCAAAGGTGAACGTGCCACACACCCGACCCGAACACCCTTTCGGACGACTTTTGGTTTTCTACCTGTTTCCGCCATATTGTTTCCGAACCCAACCGGCACCATCCACAAGATGGCGCTCCTGCTCTCCCTTGGACCTCAGTGTCGGTACTTTGAAGCGAAGCTTATTTAGAGACTCTACTTGTAACTGTACCAGTGACCATAGCGCACGATACCCCGGAAGCAAGTCTTTGAACTGTCAGTGTACAACTCGACATGGCTGCCAAAGGTACCAGTTTCAAGTTTGTTGTATCTGGAGAGGGACACGTTACATTTTGGAGGGGGGATGCCATGGAGTAGATGAATGCATACCAGACGATACAGCGCGCGAGTCGTTAATATAACACGTGTTTAATCCGGGTACGCGGAGACATAAGCAGTACTCTGCGATATTGCGATCTATTGGAATAAAATATCTACATCACACATTGAATGACCACGACAAATCGTTCTACCAGTTAGACAATGTAAAGGAGTAATCATCAACATGCAAAGTCATTACTATGGCACTCGTCACATGACTGTAACGGCCAATGGAATACCGCCGTCATGATCGGATAGCGTCCTCGCCCACAATGATTCGCAAAGTCGTCCCAGTCCGTGTCCCAAACACCGAAGCAAGAAATTCCGGTTCGCCTCTGAACCTCGCAGATGAAGTTGTGAAGCAGATCCGGTGTGGGGTAACTGATCCAGGTGTCCCCGCACAAGGACCACCGGAAGTAGGTGAAGTCTGCCGTCTGACATCCGGTGACGACATCGCAGGTCTCGGAGAAGGAGAAATGGCCGGCCTTCCTGGTGAGCGTACCTCCCCGCCCAGGGCCCAGACTGGGTTGGGATTGCTGAATGCGGATCCCTGGCGTCTTGGTCAATTGCGACTCGAGCGCGCAGGCAGGCAGGAGGACACACGCGGAGTCAACCCTGCTTGACGTCGCGTTGTTGAGGAAGGCCGCGATATGGTTGATAGTGGATCCATCGTAGTAACTGGAACGTGCAAGGAAAAGGGTAAGGAGATATTAACTGGCTAAGGCTAAGCGGCTGAAGAACGGCGTTGATGGAAACATACCAGCAGTGGAGGGTGACCCAGCACCCTCCCATTTCATGTAAAGAACAAGCTCCCAAAGACAAGGACTCTCTTTAGACGTCCTCTCCCACATCAGATACATCATTCTAAAATTCTAGCCTGGCGGCGTGTACTACGTCACCAGGAGCTGAGCGCACCAGAGGCGAAATGTCCCATAGGTACGGATCAAGGTTACTCTAACGTAACTTTTAGGACGTCTCGTTTACTTTGATGAGCTATATTTCTTTTACGAGCAATGTTTCTCGAGCATATACGTCACTGAGCTGAACAGGGGACAGTAAGAACAGAACTTCACCGCATAGCACGTAGTGCACCAATCATTGCCGCGAACGATAGGGTTATCGCTTTTGATTCGAGGAGAGAGAGAGGCGTACGTCTTCTTATGGTAATTACCATATACCCAATTTGCCACAAAAAGGCGTACGCTCCCTTTCTCTCCTCGAATCTGATGCGATAACCCTATCATTTGTGGCAATGGTTGACGCACAGCGTGCTATGCGGTGAAGCTCTGTTTTTAGAGAGTAGTAGCCTTCAGGCAAATATACGGGGTGCCTATTTTTATTCGTTACATAATTTTTGTTGAAAAACTACCAGCTCAAAATAGATGCTGTTTTTGAAGTAGAGACTGACTGAGCCAGGCTGACATCATGACACAAGATGACTAATGACCTAAAATTAATGAACTCTTTAATTATGGGATTTCGAACAGAAGCGGGAGGTCAGAATGAGAGACCGTCCTCATTGAAAGCCATTCCACGTTTAAAAAAAAAATCCGGAAATACGCACTTGCGTGAAGATGTCCACCCCCCAAACGTGGCCACACCAACACTGGTGTGGCTACTTTTGTGACTACGTGCTGCCAGGTTCGGCTTGGGCCAGCTTCCGCTACATTAGCCCCGGTGTATATATATATATGAGTAGCCTTACGTGAGGATAGTTGGCCGAAAATCCTGGTCCGTAAACGACGGCGGCAGGAGGAGGAAGGAGAAAGGGTCCAAGAACTGGCTTAGTCGACCCGCGTCGTAGGCGGCGAGGTGATTATCTCTCTGCTCAGATACCAGGCCCAAGCTGATGTTGTACTGAGACAGCTCGGTCCACATCCGCGTCACCTTGTCAGTCATTTGTGCGGTGATGTTACCCAGAGGAGATGACCAGAAGAGGTACACCCGATGGTATGTGTTGGTTTCGCACCATCTTCTTGCGTTCTGCGGGATGTCGAAAAGTATTCCCAACAGGTATGGCTATACGCTCAAAAGGGGGAAAAAAGGGAGTACTTTTGGGAGCAATTTGAACAGTTCCTTCGATTGCTTTTACTTCCCATTTTAGTGCCCTGATCCCGAAAGTTAGTGTCTTTTGTATGAACTTCCGCGCATTAATTAGGAAAGGCATTATGGGAACAAGTCAGTCCCCAAAAAGGGATAAAATTACACAGTGTAATGGAGCATCCATAAAGAACGCAAGCTTCAGGTCCCTACGAAAACGCTGACACTGACGCTCCCTACCCCTTTGATAGTGGTAGGTATGGAGAGGTCCGCTTCATCTACTATCTAGCTACCCCTTCTGCATCCTGTCGTGCCCCGAAAAAGATATCGTCGACAGGGACATCTTGCCATCGGAAGGGCTTCGTACGAAAAATCAGCGAAAACCTTTAGGACTGACCTCCTTGGCTTTTATCGCCGTATTCTCGCTCCGCTCTCAGAGGTTCCTGGAGCCTAGTGCGCCTCCAGGGGTCCTCTTTTACTCTGGAAGCGTTCCAACCACGATCCAGGGAGCGTTGGAGCATGTTTTGAGCTCCCAGAGTGAGCTTCAGACAGAGTGGAATACGTCAGATTGTACGACGGAGACAGTTGAGAGACTGAAGCGAGCGTACCTCTTGAAGCGAACTTTGGCCTAGGTATCCCTAAAGGCGGAGCGAGATTACGGCTGGTAAATTTATCTTGATTACCCTATACCTGCGAACGTAATGCCTCATACGTCGCTTTGAAGCCATGCCCTGCTTATCTCCTTTGCCTCGCGCAATCTAGATTCACCTTGTCTCAGGATTTCCTCGCGCCCAACCCTATTAGGCATCCTTGCTCCCACTTCAATGATTGAGAACTGGCTCCTCATACATGGAGACCAGCTACTTCATGACAGGTACTCACTCAAAGTCCAAGATATACCAATCCCACTTACTTCAGTGAAATTCATCCGCGCACGCTCAGCCTCTGCCGTACTGTCCGTGAAGAGCGTCCGAAACCTCTGGTCTTCCTCGGGCGTTCCACCGACTATGACGCCAACAGATTCGATGTAGGGGTTCCATCCGGTTATGATGGGAAACGGGTAGAAGGCTGACTGTTCTCCTTGCCGAGGTACCAGACCATACTCCTCGCTCATCTTCAAGCAACAGTAAACAGCCAGGTGACAGTACGGATAGGGGAAAGTGACGCTCTTGTAGTCACTGCCATACACGTGGAGGTCTTCGCTTCGGGACTGGAACACGCACATCACGGTATGGTTCTTGAGACTGTAAAGGGTGTTATTGCGGTCGAAGGGAAACAGAGGCGGAGCAGGAAGCGGGCTGCTGTCGTAGGTAAACTGAGGGTAGGTTCGACTTTCGGTGGTGGAGTCCTATACAAAAAAGAAAACTATACTTCGATGGGGGATCTGTTCTCCCCAAACCACACCATTAATCGCTCCGCGCACTATATTCGGACTTTAACCATAGATATTCCGTGGAGTTACGTCACGAGACACCTACAATCACGGGACACGTCACATGTTACGTCGTGGCACGTGGATTAATTTTGGTTCTTTGATATGCATCGAAAATTCAGTACACATAACCGCGTGCTTCATGAAACTTGCCGGGGACGTGAGACGACGTGTCCACACCAATTGTACCGCGCCACAAATTCCCGTGGGTCGAAGCCGACCTAGGCCGCAATCTTATAGGATCAGGACGATACGTCAACTAACCACAGAGGTCGATTCCTGGCACTTTGTCACGCGGCCCAGACTGCTGTCTTAGAGGCGTGCGCTTAAACACGCATCACACGGCTTGCGTTAATGGATGGCCTATGGCGTCATCGACAACAATAATACAGGCAAATGCCAATCGTCTACAGGACAGCTGGGTTAGAGGTTAGTTCAAAATAGTACCCGCGGTAAAACGCATTTACTACGGTTTACGAATTTACGATATCACCATCATCATTGTTACCGCCGTTAGTCTACTGAATGGTGTCCGTTCCACTGTCTACTTATTACACACACGAAAACCACGGTCTTCGTGCTAAGAGGATCTAAAGTAAGGAATTTCCTGTGGCGCACATTGAAACACAAGTCTCGGAGCCGTCAGTATTTCGAACAGAGACTGTCGGCGACCTCCGACCCGAGGGTTGGGTCGCTGAATCTTACGCTTTTCTTTAGCGCAACTTTGCAATCGCACTTTAAGCTCGCGCTGCAGCCCTGAACCCTTCGAGCCTCTAGAAACGCTACGCACACATAACCCGAAATACTGCTTACATAGTTTGGACTTGGTTCTGTTTCCTCTTCTTCGTTTTCTTCACGGAGCAGGTGGGAGATGTAAAAGGTGAGGAAGGCTATGACGGCCGCGAAAAGAAAGAGCCCAACAGACTCCAGTACCAGAACCCAACTTATCGCCATAGGTGACATACCTAAGGGCAAAGCATTTGGATCACCTTCGTCTTCCTGTAAAGAGGGACGACACGCATGAGTCGCGACAAGCAGAAACCCTCGAAAATTACACATGGTACAATTGGACAGTATAATCAACAAAGTGGGGTTTGCAATAAACCTGGATCGCGCAGAATGTCGTTGAATAACATGAAAGAACGTAACCGTCACAGCGAAGCAACTCTGGCTACAGACGTGGACAGATTGAGAGAAGAGAGCAAGAACAAGAGGGGCTAGTATGCGCCCTGAGGCAGGCTTCAGGGGGAATTGTTCAGACATTCGTCTGCAAAGTCTGCCGAAAAATTTTTTGAACGTGTGTCAATCAAATCGTGTGCAAATCCCAAATCGTGTTTAAACCCAGGAATTGTAGCTTTATGCCCCGCCTCCATGCTTGTTAGCCGCATCTCTCTGCGTCGCGACAAGTAATGCGGCCGGGCGGCACCTGGTGGCGCTGCAGTATAATTTCCTCGGCGGTGTAACATCTATTAGGGTTGACTGACTACATTTCCTGCTGCTCTTAGGTGGACCGCGGGTATAGGGACGTCAAGAAAAAACATACACGACAGTTTCCATGAATGGGATGAGTACGCCACGAGCCTGCAACATGGGTTAACACCGCGATGCAACGGTGGCTACGAGCGGTGCGAAGAGGGACTGACGGCAAGAGGGCAACGGGGGGGGGGTATGAAGTGGGAACAGTGGGTTAGTGTTGAGTTCGTACTTCCGAGTTATCCATAACTGCACCTCAACATTGACACATAAAAAGTGCGGCTATCAAGCGGTCCTAAGAATGTACCCTTAATACTCACGGCAAGCTCTTTGATTGGCTCATTGATTGGTTCTTCAAAAGGCTTAGCTTCACCACCGTCCTCATCGGAAGCCTTCGGCGCCAGAGTTCGTGCTGGACCAGGACGCCCAAGCCCAGGCGGTTCGTCGTCCTCGATACCTCGGTAGTCCATAAGCTCCTTCCTAGACGGCGACCGCCAACCAGGTGGAAACGGGGGCCGGTGGAACAGAGGTCTCGGGTAAAGTCCAGGCGTGGCCGCACCATAAGGAGGCTTCGACCCCGGGACGAGGGAAGGCGGTCGTTTACGCGGAGGAGAATAACGGTAGAAGTCTTTCTCGACGTTTGGTTCCAAGATCTCCGGAAGGTCTTCGAAATCATCTTTCGGGATTTTTGGAGTCATTGTGGTCTTGGTGCCGGGTCTTGGTGCCTTTTGGGACATAGCGGGCACCGTCTTCACGTTGCCCTTGCGTGATTGGAACGTTCTTCTTCGAGGCTGGCGTGACAATGGGTGGCGCATCGCGTGACAGCGAACGTGGTACTAAGACCGATGGATGGGTGTGGGCACCATGGATGGCACCCGTGGTGATGATGACGATGACATTTCACATACATCGTGTCGCGAACGTCCTGGTCGGTGGGTGTATTTATTTTTCTCATTTTACTACGCAGGAAGAACATGCTGTCTTAAGAAACTGAGCTGCGGTTCCAGAAGGTCCTGAAACAACCTGTAAAATGAAAAAAAAAGAAAGAAAGAAACTCAAGATTCCGATGAGTTCGTTGAGCCTTCTATAATTCTGGTAAGCTTGTTGAAGTCCAGTAATTCTCTCGTCCCCTATTTCCAGGTTATCTAGCAGAATGGACCTCTACACAAGAAACGTCATCATGACGTTGGTAGACAGACTGAAACCGAAACAAATCGGAAGGAGAGGGCTGGGTTTAACGAATGGTTACTTGTTCGCTGCCTCCTATTGGAAGAAAAGTAGGACCGAAGGTCGTGTCCCTTTCAGGGATCATCATAATCCCCTCAAGAACGTGGCTTTCGGACGGAGACCTTGTTCGCCTCTAGCTCCTAGAGTAGTTCAAGTCTACCAAATTGGTGGCGCTGTCGAGCACTATGACGTCATTTGTTTAGAAACAGGGTGAGGTCTATTGCGCTGTAAAGTCTGTCGGAAAACCCCGGGAAAACCTCAAACAGTACATCCGGAGGTATAGGATTCGAACCCACCACCTCCCAGTCTTGCTAATGACGACCAACGAGCGAAAACGTTCTCTGCACTAAATCACGCTACTTCTTGTTTTCTAGTGTCATTAACAAGTGTTCCCAATATTTTAAAGGAACCTGTATCTCAACCGAGGCGACGTCCAGAAGGCAGGTAGCTAGCTTCTAAGCGTAACCTCTTTTCTCCTTATCCGGGTTTAGACGATCTGCGTTTACAACACAAAAGAACTTAAACGGCTACTGTCACTTACGATGGCGCTGCAGTAACGCAACACTGAACGTCAGCAGGTCCTGGTTACGGTCGAAGACCACGTAAGCGTTACATAAGATCCCTTCCCCCATTGTCCCTCTATCATATTATATATATACTCTTCTTGCATGGTGATAACAAAACACAACCACGATCCAGAACAAGCATCATAATCAAGTGACGTGACGGGACTTTGCAATCTGAACGCTCTCTTTCGTAAATGGGACACAGTCTACCAACGCGGACTCATTCCGGGCTACGGACCCTGTAGCGCACTCGGATCAAAAGACATTGAACTAAAAATGAAACGGCGCATAAAAGAGGAGGACGCTTTCAGAATTCGAAATTGCGTTTGTGTGTACGACCCTGAACGAATTAGGGTAGGTTCACGGTATTGTCTGCGGTGGCAGTATTGATTTCGTGGAAGCAAACGTAATCCAAACTCCAACAACAACAACGTAAGTCCGACGGATGTCCCTCGGATATCCATCGCACGTACAAATCCGTTAAGACATTATTCGGACGTCAGGGGGATATTCGGTGCTGCACGCTAAGAAAACAAAAAGGAGTAAAATGGGGAGTAATTGCAGCTTCTAGTCCCCTAGACTGCAATTACTCCCCATTTCGATCCCCGACATTTACTCCCCAGGACTTCAAATTGTCACTGAACTTCACAAATGGTCTTCTGAATGCAACAGTCTATGTAAATATGTGATCTTGGTCAATTTGAAGGCATAAGGCTGTGTAACTCACCCAACTTAGCAATTTTCCACTACCACAGAGTAAGAAACAGTTAGCGCTTCTTTCTTCGCAAATTGTGCCCTATGTATGCCGCAAGATTTTATATGACTCGACGTATCACTGTTGACTGTTTGATTCGAAGTATTTTCATGCATGCACACTAATTTTGTTCCTTTGGACTCTTAGAACAGAGCGTAAAATGCAGTCTCCATTCTGTCACATTAATTTACTTCCGTGCATTTACTCCCGAAAGGGACTATTTTTGTGCCAATGCATTCACTCCCCAAAAGGGGTAAAATTACTCCTTTTTTTCTTAGCGTGTGTTGGGGAAGAGGATAATTTGGGGTTTCACGTCACAAGACGACTAAACTCTTAAAAAAAAGGGTGTACTTTAACTCCTTTTTCTGCCACATATATGTAACACCCTTTTGCAGAGTACAATTACGTTCAAAAGGGTGTCTTCTCACTCCCTCAAGGGAGTAGCATAACACATTTCTCCCTACTGGAGAGTAATATTACTCCCCGGCAGGGAGAAGATGTTATGCTACTTCCTTGAGGGAGTGAGCAGACACCCTGTTGAGCGTAATTGTGCTCTCTAAAAGGGTGTACCGCGGGATGAGTGTATGCAGACACGTAATACTAACCGATTTAGATGCACAGATGAGGAGCCTTAGGATATGAACATCTTTCTACTGCAAAAGATGTGTCTGTCGGTGTCTCCAGGACACATCTTTTCGAGCACACACCGTCATCAGCAACGGCTGTATCAGTCAGAGCCTACAACAGAGCCTACACAGCTTACTGTAGCTGTCAGTCAGACTGGACTGGACCGCACGCCTCTGGATGTGACAAGCTCAAGGAACTGTACCTCCAGCTGTACAGGCGAAAATGTGTGGTTTTTAAATAACTCACGGGTGCCGGCCGGCTGTACCCTAATTCTGGTCGCGCAGTTCTAGGGCGTTGCGCACGCAATAAGACAACACATAGATTACCATTAAGTTTCATAGTGCCACTTTATCTCCATTCATTCTTTCTATCATTTTTTTGTTTAAAGATCAACACTCTTCACGAGTGGACCTGCAAATCTGCTTATATTTCCTCTTCATCCCGTATCCGCCTGTCAAGCGCTGCAGCGCTTAATAATAAAGCGCAGTTTAATAAATCAATAAACAATGAAAGTCCAGTTGAATAGAAACGATCGCACGCGTCTGCAGGAGCTCATCAAAGCACAGAGCAAGTACGAATATAAAAAAAACGCGACCTTCGTCAATACGTTAGCGTCCATATACCGCAGTTAATTGGTTGCGCAGAACTAGTGGGCAAGGTCGACCACGCCCATGCAAACGAGATGTAAGAAGAAGAGAAACGAAGCAATGCAAGGCACATACCGCTGGTCAATGGGGAAACGCAGCCAGCCGCGATTGTCTTGACGATCCACGAATCGAAAGGGGGGAGGGAATGGGGGGAGGGGTTAAACTGCGTGTTCGTGGCAGAATGACAGTACGATACAATGAGTGTTAAGAACACGACCCAGAAGGCAACAGGTGTAACGACATTTCAAGGAATGCAAACTGAGTACCAGTGGCGGGAACGGAACCCACACGCCTACGTGTTGACGTCTATTTGTTTCTTAATTCCGTGTCAGCGTCGCTACTCAGCTGTGGGCATTCAACGTTGACGTGGTCAGCATGGAAAGAGGCAAGGCGGGAGGATAGCAAGAACGAGTGGGTGGCGAAAGTCTGCCGAAAAGTCTAGGAAAATGAAAACCTGAGACAGCACAGTCGGGGTGAAGCTATCCCATCACCTTGCACAGTCTCGAGCTCGACCTTGCAGCTGCCGCCACCTGGCGGATGGTAGAACATAGCAGAACTTCTCAGAAAATGGATTACATGCAAGTCTAGATAGACATGGTTGTAGCAAAACTAGTACGTATAGTTTTCGTTCCATACTCATACGGATCATCCACATTATCTCCCGTTTCCGCAAGGTATATATGAGCATATAGCGGAACGTACTATAACAGTCACTGAACCGTGAGCACTTTCGAGAACATTCTCGGAAAAGAAAAGTGTCCTCTGGTGGGAAAACCCAGCATGATAACAAAAAAATTCGTTCGAAATTAGTCGCCCCCCGTTTAAATAAAATACAAAATCGCACACTAACAGAAGCCAAGTCAGAAAGAGCCAATTCTTCCCGCCTCGCTCCGCATGAGATCCCACACACTCACAGAAGGCCCCGTGGCCTAGATTTGAACACGGGGCCCACAGATTCCGGGGGCCATGTCACCATGACAACGTCCGTGCGACGTGATGCCCAGTGTGCAGCCAATCGCGAGTGACCTCGTTTTCTTTGTTGTTTTCGGTTGTCGTACCTGCGTGTCGTCGTCGCCGCCACTGTTTTGGTCGACAACTGAGATTCCCCCGAAGCAGACGACAAAGGATTCTGCCTTGCAGACGGCACTTGTTTGCAGACCCGAGTGGTCATTGGTTGAGATTTGTGCAATGGAAGCCGGTGAGGATTACGAGCTGGCTGCGCTTTTGGTTCCGAGGTAAGCGGCTCGTCTTGGCTCGTTTGTTAATTGAAGCAGACGATTTTGGGAAAGCAGGAAACAAGAACTGGATGTAACGTTGTGGTGGATGAGGCAATTAAACGTAGAAGGACAAACACAACACAACCCCCACTGCTGGTGCCTTTCCTGCAACTGCCATTATTCAATTGAAGAACTGGATGATTTCGTCACTGACAGTAATGCTGTACAAATTTTAAAGGAGGTTTTGAAGCTAAGCCTTTTTCACTCACGTAATGAGTGACCGTTTGTCATCAAGTTGCTCGTGGCCACGAGTGTCTTGTCTTATTTATTTGGTGTCGTCATCGAATATGTGACACCTGTAATGCTATCTTGTGGGCCGCTTGACTACAGGTACTGAAATGTCGCATAACATCAACATCAACGTAACGCATTAGAATGAGCCGGGCGCGATACCTGACAAGTCCGTCAAGAAATACTCAAAAATAACCTCATGTCGAAGCGAAACATTTGAATGAAACCTTTCAGAACAGTTAACCAAACGCCTATAGCGTGTGGAAGTAACCTCCTATAGTAACAACGCCGGTTTCTACATTTGGACACTGAGGCGAAAACACAGAGTTCTAAATCTTAAAGTTTCTTAGCGAAGCAAAACGGAGATTATCGGACTCGGACGCTTTTGATATAGTTTCGCACACTCTCGAGATAATATAGTTTCACTCTTTCACTACATTTTCGTTTTATCTTACTTCTTCTTTATATTCGAACTCTTTTTTCCTTCATTCCTCCTTCAGTCCCAAGCGGTCAATGATCTGTGAGACTTCAGTATAGTACTAGCAGGATCCACATTTCCGGAACTACATATCATTCTTTAAATATATCCATCTATCCATTCATTACACCTACTTCAGGCGTATACCGTAGCGAGCTGATGGTATCTCCGAAACGTAGCAGTTTTTTTTTATTCTGTAGCGCCGCGAAGCAGCTGTGGCCATACGAGCGGCGTACAGATATAGACACATGGAGAGAGGACATCAGGAAGGAGTGGGGCACAGAGGGGAATGCAGTAGTATTTTGCGACACGTAAAAGGGAATACGACCAATGCAGCGGTATGACTACAGGTAACTAACCGCCCAATTGCCCAAAGTCAGAACACATCGGAACCGTGTACAAGCTGCTAGAAAGTATCTTGGCTACGATGCCCGAGTTATGGTGGTCGTCAAGCCAACAGTGCTCTACGGGCGATCGCGTTACATACCTGTCATGTGACTATGTTACACCTTGCGCCTAACTTGAAACCGAAACCTCAGTAACTGTCAATCAAGCATAAGAGACCCACCCACACACAAAAAAAAATAAAAAAAAATAAAAATAAAAACGTGTAATGTGCTGGACGCTGCCTTCAAACTATATGTACATAGTTCAGTGTGAAATGCGGTTGAAAAATTACGAAACGTACGCCGTGTTAATATGTGTTATACCGCTGACGGCGGTAACTGCCTCGAAAGCGGCGTTTGGTCCTGCTAACTCGTTTGACTTCGCTTAATAAACTTGGTACTGCTTGAAGCTTGTAACACGCTGCAAAGCGACAACGCAACATGGACCGTTTTATTGTACAACGTAGAGGTGTATGTGAAATGTTCTTTTCTCGTTGTCACAGACGATGTGACCCAGACCGGCAGTGTTGCTAGACTACGTGAAGGAGGTTACGCTGTCAGCTGCTGACTGGGATGCAAGGTGAGCACGCTTTGGATAACGATACCGCTTATAACGGTGCCTTTTAAACGCGTTGTTATATGCCTTAGAAGAAATTATTATAACTTCCGCGGAAGGAGGAGACTTTGCGAAAGTATAATGCGGGAGACGCAGATCTCAACGGCACGAATTATCTGGGATTCTAACGATAGAGGGCATCCTCCACACCAGGGTAGCACTTGAAGATGCCAAAGTTAGCATTACAAAATAACGCTTCTTGGGAAGTATTTCCGTGCTTAAAGATTAATTCGGTAATTCAAGTAAGAAGCGTTCAAAGATAAACTTTATACTTGCCTTGTGCAATGTCCAATTACTTTCGCCGGTAAAACTTGGCTCAGAATATCCATTTGTGATCTGATGCGAGTGATAACACAGTGGTGGGACCTCGTTATCTGATGAGGCAACTATAACCGTGTTCAACCTACGAACGGTACGAAATGTAGTCTGTCAACCTTAACAGGGTTACCCCACCGGACAGCGACACCATGTACCGCCAATAGGTCTACTTGTCACGACGTAGAGTGATATGGCTAGCTATCGCAGCTAGCTTCCACGTGCAGTTCTTAAGTTGAAATTGTGGGCTAAACGCATTTCTGTAACTAAAACTTCTAACTACAACAAATATATAAAAAGTAATATTCAATATTATTAAGCTTTTAATAATTTTTAATTAATTCAATAAAAAAATAAACAAAACTAAAACGATATATAAAAAATGACCTGCCATAGCACACACGGCTTCGCGAGCTCCGACTCAGTCTGCAACCGGCTTCACGCTATATAGCTTCGACGTAAAGCAGCCCTGAAGAAGATAAGAACTTGGTCGTGGCTAATGTGGAACGTTTATTAAATACACGACGCTATGGCAGGCCATTTAAGGGCGGTGTTGTTCATGTACGAGGGTGGTTCCATAAGTTTCCGGCCCGACCAACTTGTAATAGTCATAGAGACGAAACAAGTGTATCACTTTTCGACATAGTCACCTTTAACTTCGATGCACTTTTGACACCTTTCAACCAGCATTCTTGTACCCTTGAAAAAATAGTCCGAAGTTTTGTCCGCTAAATGCTGGAAAACTGCCTCGTGCACCTCACTATCGTTTTGAAATCTCCGTCCTCTGAGATCCCCCTTCAAGTTTGAGAACAGGAAGTAGTCACTGGGTGCCAAGTCTGGACTGTAGGGTGGGTGGTGGATTTCTTCGAAGCCGTACTCCTCCAGTGCAGCCTTGGCAACAGAAGCCGTGTGGACAGGGGCATCGTCCTGGAGCAACCGGGCACCTCGACTCAACCTGCCGCGCCTCTTTTTCTTGATGGCGTCTCGCAGTCGGTACAGGAGTGAAGCATAATAAGTCGCATTCACTGTGGTGTGCCTCTCTTTGAAGTCGATGAGGAGGATCCCGTGACAGTCCCAAAATATTGTTGCCATGATCATCTTTGTGGATTGTGTGTCCTTTGCTTTTCTTGGGGTGCTTCTCCTGGTTTGTGCCATTCTATCGACTCCTTTTTCGAAAGGGTATCATTGTAAAGCACCATAGTCTCATCCCCTGTGACAATTGACCTCAATATTTCTTCTTCGTTCTCTTGACAAAGCTCCAAAAACTCTTTGGCACAGACGACGCGCTGTTGCTTTTGAATTGACGAGAGAAGTCGTGACACCCATCTCGCGCTGAGCCTTTTCATGTGAAGGCCCTCGCCGATGATGCGAAAAGCGGTTGTTTTGGAAAGCCCCAGCCTTTCTGAGATTTCCTTCACCTTCAGACGCCTGTCGCTCAGCACTTCCTCCTCGACAAGAGACAAGTTTTCTCGTGTCACCACTTCCACTGGACGACCATCGCGTGGATCATCTTCAATGGACTCTCGCCCCAGTCGAAACTGCTTAGCTCAGTTGTGTACCGTTCTGTACGACGGAGAGGCTTCCCTGTACACGTTGTCCAGTCGCGCTTTAATTTCCTTAGGCGAAAGTCCCTCTTTTGTCAAGAATTCTATCACAGCGCGGTACTCGATTTTTTCCATTTTAACCGAAGAGTGCACCCTCGCTGTTTGAAATGCCGCTCTCCAACCCACAAAAGCATGGAGGGGTTTGAGGGAGGTGCTCCAACAGATGGCGCTCAAGTTCGCGCGCATTTTCTACCTCGGGCCGGAAACTTATGGAACCGCCCTCGTAGAAATACACTTAGCTCACTTATTCGTCCAACGCTTCTGGACAAGGCGAATTTCCCCATTCATCGTGATTAATTTCTCTGTTGTGGTTATGCGGCGACATTAGCCGCTGGCAGAGGTATGTTTGTGGGACTGCAGCTGCCATGTTGTCTCGGAGTATAGTTGATAGAAAACGGTGCCGCGAGAGGCTTTTTTGTCACTCAAAATAACCCGGGAAAAACGAGACTTTGTGCAAAGTTTGACGCTCGAAAGTTGACATTGCCTATCCGGATCGGATTGGACTTGAAGGGAAAATAATATGAAGATTGTGGCTCCACAAATGGAACCGACTGAGCGCAATCTCGAAATGCGTATACCTCCACACTTCATATCAGCCACATAAAAAAAAAAAAAAAAGGAAAAACGAAACAGTGTAAAAAAATCGTGTCAAGGCCGAACAACCGACACACATCCCCCACGTCCAAATCACACGTGTCAGCGCGTTGACGACGTGGACAGCTCGACAACCGTCACCAGCGCCACCTGCCATACTTCACAGGCCACTTTATACAGCCCCGCTGCTTGTGACTGGTGCAGGAACGCACGTCGCCCTAGCCTTGAGGAGAGTCCCGCGGGAACGCTATACGTGTTTAGGACGCGTGTGCCTCATCCAATAAACACTCGAATGGACCATTAAAAATGCCGAGACGTCGCTGACCGCTTTTCCCGTAATGAAGATCGCACCTGACAAGGTGACAGCGAATACGAAAGCGAAACTAACTTTATAGCAGACGATTTTTTTTTTGTAGCAGAGGTTGTTTGTTGCAGACGAACAGCGTGATGGGATTATTTTGCTTTATGTACGGCGCCTCAATTATTAGGGAAAGAGGGGAGTAGTACTGTTCTCTTCCCCTTTTTTTTATAGTTTCTGTTCGTTACAAGGGTGGAGCGGCGTGCGATACGTGATCGAACGCTGATTGGCTCGATCGAATTTAATTACTGGCTTCCTTTTTTTTTTTTACGCTGCGTCCCTGCGTGTAAGCGCGTGGGCTAATTGATGAACGAGTCTGAGTGAGTTGTGAAAGTGCGAGAGAGGGGAATTTAATGGAGTAAGCGCGAGAGAGGATGCGACATGTGTGTGTGTCGGGTACCAGGTCTGGGCGGATCTGGATAGGGATTGCGTACGTGGGGTACTTTGCAACAATGAAACGAATCGTGCGAATATCGTAGTGGGAAAGCGTGGGTTATATTCAGTGTTCGAAGAGACACGGTCGAAGTCGAGACAGTAGTAAAAAGCAAAAGAACGTGAAAAATTCGAAGTAGGTGCCGCGTGAAATGGTCTGAGAACTTATAAAATTTTCTTTATAAAATCTGTTCGAAAAGCGTGAATTGCGAGGGCTATTTAGATGGAAAAAAAAAAGTCTTTTCAGAGATGTCCGATATCAATTCGGAAATATGCAACTTATGTGACCTTAAAATTCAGCTAATACGCGAATAACAGTAAACAGTAACAGTAAAAAAAAAGAAAAGAAAAGGGGTTCGGGGCTCTCACTTCTGGAGAGGTCCACCAGGTTTTGGGCTTAGATTTGCGTTTTATGCCGTTTAACTTAATTTTGTTAATTAGGTAAATTTATATGTAGTAAAATGTAATTAATTCATACTTACGCCAAAACGTTACATGAAATTTCTTACTATGCTTCAGCCACATAACCCTTCAGCTCTACGTCAAAAAATTAATCCCAAGTCCGTCAAGACCGTCAAGAGTGAAATTAACCTTGAAAGGCACTGCATGGTCGGGACAATCTGACCGAAGTTTCCATCATTGCAACTCAGAACTTTGTTCGTGAATATTAAAGAACCAACTACGAAAGTTTAAGCGATTCCCCTGAGTAAGATGCCACCACACCGGCAAGGCAGACCCCATGGCAAAAACACGCCACCGAATAACCGATCAATCAAACAACTCGACTCAAAAAATGAAGTTCGGCAGAACCGCGAAGTCGTCGGAAGCCACGACTCCCTCTGAGAATATATCGGTATAAATTTAAATATTTCATCTTATTGACAGCAACAGGACAACAAATATTAAAAGGAGAAGTGGAAAAAAAAACGGAGTAAGTGAAACACTCCGAAGAGGTCTCCCTCTCACAGAGAGGGACCTTCTAAGGGGATCCATAAAGTGTTCCAACTTTTTCGAAGAGCGTACCATGCTTCGGTGCGCTACAATGCGGTAAAATCAAATGGCAAAAAAATAAAACATAAAACATTTCTGTACAAGGGTTTTGCACAATTTTTACTGCGCGCATCTCTGATTTTTTATTGAAAGTACTGGCCGCGTTTGACGGCCACGTGACGTAATAATAAAAAAAAAGACAGCCAATACAACTCTCACACTGCCAATTGGGAACGCTCACCAGAAATAAGACAAAGAAAAGAGCCAGATTCTCATACTAATATATGTGTGACATAACCAAAACAAGAACCTCATCCATCAAGGCCCATCCGTACCAAACACTCGCTCACAGCTTGTTGCACAAAAAAAAAAAGACAAAAAAAAATCGAATCGTCCAAGCGTCCCACATCTCCCCTTTCACATGATTATCACCGCCCGTCTCTAACCCGTTTTTCCTTTTTTTCCCTTCCGTTTCTTTCAACCTTGAACGTTGCCAGAAACCAGCTCGGAACGAAGAACAAAACAAACATACCCCCCACCCGCACCCCACCCCACACACTCGCTTCTTCTGAATACCATTACCTGCTTCCTGTTTTATTAATCAAATATGGAAATGACCCGGTCAAAATTCGACACGCATAATCCCCTAAACGCTAGCACAAAAATTGCATGAAACATGGGACAGGCGCGCCCCAATTGGACAAAACATGGCGCCGGATCACGTGAAGGGGTCCGCCCCCTTGTCGCTACCCTCAAGGTCAGTTCTCTTCCGTTATGAGAGCATATGAGACATCACTGGTTATTGGATCGAAGTATCGGAAGTGTCTTCCATCGAACGTTCGTCGGCGTCTAATCGCCTGTCGTATTTCCCGTTTATCAACGTGCGATAATAGCAAGATGGTCACGGAATGCCTTTACTGGAAGAGCCCATCTGCGTTGCTGGGTGACGAAAGTTTTGCGACCAAGATATGGGGCGTTCCTTCGGCGGCGCCATGTTGTGAGTTTGTTTCGCTTTGACGTTTTATTGGTTGGACTCTAGCAGCAGTTGGAACTGCTCAGACAGTGAGGGGGATTTCGCGGTGTACTTTCACGTAATGGGGCGTCTGTTAGGCAATTAGAACTCGTTGGAAAAACCGCTTTATTATTCAGGGCGTGGTAATTGCGAAATAAAAAAATAAAAAAAGGGCCTCGTTTTTGTTGTTGGTGCTCGTTTTTATGGCCGGCTTTATTACGATAATGAGATGATTACATTGATGAGTTTGGGCATCTGAAACTCCACCCTGCTTTTGACTCTCTTTAAAAGGAGCGCGTTTTCTCAAAGCAGGTGCTCGTTTTCTTTGTACTGTAGCGTATTTTCTTATTATGTGTGTTCTTTTTCGAAGTAGAACATATTCTCTAGTAATACCTGTATTTTCGCTCTTCCTTTTTTCGTCCGCTTCTTTCCTACAGGGTTGCCCACACTGTTATTGACCGAGAAACGCGTGACCCCCTTTTGTCGATGGTTCTCCAGTGTCATTCAATTTCCAACCCATGCGACGTATCGTGGCATATATTTCAATTAGGATAATGTACGAATAATGAACCCTGAATATAAAAAATGTCAGTCAGTGAGAGAGAGAGAGAGAGAGATATTTTAAATAGTCGGTCAGTCCGCGTGCTCCACTTCAAACTCTCATCCATATTTAAATGGCGTCAGCCATATTCTCGACCGCTATGGTCGTGTTGTCGGTACAGTACTGATACGTCCGTTATCGAAGTGATTCAAGCAAGGGAGTGGCAGAGGCAGCAACGACTGGTTACAAGTATTGTTGGTACATGTACCGATAACTAGGGCTAAGCCCGGGTGGCATTGACAGTATCTGAATTCGCACTGTAACCGCAAGCATGCTACATGACATAAGTGTATCGAAATCCGCGAGGACACTGGGTATATCCGCACATTCATTGGCATTCGTAAGAAAATAAACTTGGATTTTTTTTTTTTTTTTCACAGCAACGCCACGCATGGGATACTTGCGCATGACATTTTGGATTCACTAGGCACTCGCATATTGCGGATGGTGACACGCGGTTCCATCCGCATTTCATCCGCGTGTATTTGAAAACGTTTGATTTCCATCCGCGAATCAACATGATGTCGCGTGGATATCCGCGCGGATTTACGAACCTCCGGTGTATATCACGGCATCATCGCTGAGGAGCAGGGTGTCGAACCGGAACCAAACTGAACCGAACCGAAAACGGGAACTGAACAGGTATTTTTTCTGAAACCCGAACCGAACCAAACCACTATTTTTTGCAATCTTGAAACTCAACCCGGCTGAATTCAAGCAATAGTAGTGTTCGGACCGACGTCATTGGAGTCGATTATGAAGGAAGGTTGCCAGGCACAAAATGCGCTCTTCCGGCTCGCAATCTGCTGCCGGACGGTCGCTAGAAGTATATCTCCGTTCATGCTTTCGGTAGTATCGGATCGCAACACGCCTGGCGACGTCGTCAGCCGAGCGATTGGGGAATCTCACAGGCAATGCCAACAGACACTCTCCCTGTTTGTAAACAAATGACGTCATAGTGTTCGACAGCGCCACCAATGTGGTAGAGCCGAACTACGCTCGAAGATAGAGACGAACAAGGTGGCGCCCGAAAGCCATGCAGTCTTGATGGGGTTATAGATGGTCCCCGAAAGGGACGTGACCCTCGGTTCTACTTTTCAATAGCAGGCAATGAACAAGTGGCCATTCGTGGAACCCAGCCCTCCCCTTCCGATTTGTTTCGGTTTCAGCCTGTCTACCAACGTCATGATGACGTTTCTCGGGTAGAAGTCTATTACGTCACCGGAAGAGGCGAAGCAGGGAAGGGCCGTTTCAAGCGGAAGCCGGAAGTTGGGTTTCAATGCGATGTTTATGATGTTTTATGGAAAAAAAAGAAAGAAAAACACGAACGAATTTTGGAAAATTTGATGTTTTCTTCTCGGAAAGGTTCTCCAAATGGATATCACGTTAACTTTAGAATTTCGGATTCCACACGCAATTTCTGTTCCGTAGAGCATGTTGGCACAACTTTTTCTGAAATGCTCTGAACCGTTATGAACGCCAATAAACCGGTTCGAACCGTTATTTCTGCGCGCCGGAACTGAACGGGAACCGAACCAAAATCCCTGAACCTATAATTTTGTTTCGGTTCAATGCCCCGCTGAGAAGTCCAGGTTCGAGTACTGGCGCAGGCATACTATTGTTACGGAGAGGGTGAGGAGGAACAAACTCGCGGTCATTCATCACGTTTGGCACTTAACTTCTCTTTTAAGTAAGGAGTGTCTTAACTTCTCTATTTCTCTTTCTGCGTTTTTCTTTTTTTTTTTCAGGAGTGAAATTTGCCGCATTGGCTGAGCAGGCAGATCTCACTCTTTTCTTTTTTTTTTTTGTTAGTGAACGCTATCCCCCCTCCCCCCTTTTCACGAATTGGTCGATGTGCTTCATCCTCATCTACGAGTACCAACAGTTGAACCTGTTTATTTTCTTCAAGAACTATTTCGTGAACATTCGCGAACTTATTTGCTAAATTCCAAGAATAAAGCCAGACTATGAACTTCTAACGACCAGCTCCCGTGGCATAAGTGGCTAGCATGATCGCTTTCCACGCCGAGACTGCAAGAGGACACGGGTTCGAATCCCGTCAACGGCTCTGCTGTCCGAGGTTTTTTCCCTGCGCTGTCCGAATACTTTCCAGACGAATGTCGGCCCAGAATGCATATACTAACACCCCTGTCCTCCACTCCTTCCTGCTGTCCTCTCCTCATCTGTCCACGTCTGCACGCTGCTCATAGCCACGGTTGCTTCGCGGCGCTGACACGGAATACAAAAGAGCTTGGACGTTCTGTCGCACTGTACCACAATAAAACGGTGTGCTCACAAAGCTACGCTCTTAAACAGAATGTCACTGCATAGCACACTACTATAGGGTGCGTTTTTTTTATTCTACCCGGGTTACGCACCACTTAACCGAGTGAGATGTCACGTGACCTGTGGGTAGGTACCCCCCCCCCCCCCCCCGTTTAGAAATTTTCGCCCATTACGAGTTACGCCCGTCTCGCCGAACATGGCGGCAGAGGCAGACGACGTTTTTGACGAGGAAGTTGCGGCACTTGTGCTGCTCGACGCGTTTGACGAAGGGGAAGGTGATGACGAAGGAAGGAAGAAAAAGGCACGCATCCAACGAAACAACAGTCGTGCTAAAGCCACCGAAATATGCTCGGAATCCGAAAGTTAAAAGAGGCGGGACTCTCACTTGACGTCGTGGTGTGACGTCATAACCCTCTGTTACCCACCTGCTGAGCTGGGTCAGTTAGAGTATAGGTACCCGGAGCAACCCTCGAGGGGTGGTTACCGAAACAACACGGTTCCAAAATAATTTCCCAAAAAGCCTGTACCAAAATAACACATTCTCGAAATCACACGTTTCTGAATAACACATCTCATTTCAACATAAATTAAATGGATACAGTGCCAAAATAACACAGAACCGAAATAAACTCGCGGCGCAATGACACGTTTTCCAAAATTACGTTTCACAATTGGAATGATCCAAATGTCAATAGCAAACAAGTTTACGCAGAAAAATACCTGTTTATTTTCTTTACACAATGCAACTTATATGCCACAAAATTGTCTACATGCACTAAGGTACGATTCAAGGGTAAGCGTTCTTGACTGTAGCTGTTGTTCCAGGCTTGCAATGTTGGAATCCTTCCTTTCCCACTTCTTCTGACGCTTTCTTTGCTCTGCTCCATTGCGTGCTTGCAGTAGCGCTGTCCTGACTTCCGCCTCGTCGCGCTTCAGGATCTCCACAAACTTGTAGATGTTCGGGTGGCCCGTTCTCGCGACGTTGTTGATTTTCCTATGTGCACAAGTAAAATGCCAGTTAACAAAGAACATCCGTTGGTAAGTTGGGACAAGGAAAGACAAAATCGCGATTATAAACCTACCTGTGCCATGCTTCCTTCATGTTGTTGGTCCGGGCCCCGCGGTTCCCATACTGATTCCATTGGGTGGTGTCATAGCGGCCGATCATCCAGGTGTCCTCAAAATACCGTACGAAGTCTGACCCTTGGTCCGTTGTGGGTGCTTCTTCCTTCACCATTCTCCATGCCGCGTGTACCGACGGCGGCGGAACGAAGGCGATTGCGATGCACTTCCTGATGAAGCTGCGTACACTTGCATCGTTCATGTAAGCTGCAGACAGGCCTAGACGCTGCACATTTCGCCACACAGCCTGTGCGAAATGAAAATGACACCCCCGATGTCTTGAGTTGGGGAAAGCCCGTGTCAGTCAGTGCCTGTATGAGGGCTGTTTCGAAGTCGCTTCGCACAAATGTCGGTGCAGGACAGGAAAATCCGAGCCCAACCATACAGCGCACAAGCTCAGACAGGGCAGCATCATATACATCCCTCCATTTTCCTGGGAGAAGAATGTACGCTACCGTACAATGGATACCCCCCGCAACGACGCTGACGGTCGTGAGCTGGGAGAAAACTGATGGGCAAACGAAGAACGTCCCGTCTACGAACAGTTCATTTGCTTCCTCTAAGTGCTTCAGTCCATCTTCGGTCGCAAAGCAAATCATGCGTCCCACGGCACACGCTTCGTCAAAAAGCAGAAAAGGCTTGCCGTCTACTGTCTTGACGTTGTCACCCTGCAGGCGAACCTCCTCAGCCGTTGCAGGTAAGGGGGGAACGTGACGCCGCTTTACCCTGTACATACTTGACTTCAGCGTGGCAAAGCTGGGCATTTCGGCTAGGATGCTTTCGTCCACCTAAATTACGGAATTCAGTGTGTGTTGTACTATTATTCATTGCAAAACCGCCAAAAACCGAGTTCGCGAGCCACTTACGTGATTCCGGACTAGAGAAACAATTTCGCTCTTGTAGGCTTCGGGAGCAGGCAGAGACGGCTCTTCTGTTAACGTCGACTTCATGTCTTGCTTGGCTCTTTCCACTATTGCGACAGACGGGTCAGGCGCATGACCGTGCTCTCCTGCAAAAAATAATAATGATGTTTGTGGGGAAATTCCCACTAACCAGGCCAACTGCCCGTTCGCCCCGTAGGTGAAGGAGCACCAAGACAACCGCAGGTTCAGCAGCAAACAGAGGTTTCTTTACGTCGGCAAACAACTAAGCAGGCCAAACGTTCCCGGGAAAAAGCCCCAGTATCGCCGGGTGCCCCTCGCTTAACCCACCCACGACCACCGGAAGTGGGTGAGGGAAGATTATTTATTTATTTATTTATCACAATACCTCAAAGCGCCCCAGCCGGTTAAGGCGCTGCTGATAACGCTAGTGGGCAACCCCATTGGCTTGATACGTGTGGCACAGAACAGCAGCAGTTACACATATAGCTTTCAAAGCACTTACCTCGCAGTTCCGGCGTGTCAGAAGATGGCTTGGTCAGAGCGATAACCTTACAACCGCCCGTCGAGTACCTTTGGCACCGCCAGACAACAGTACCTGACTTGTTATTCCGCAGAAACAAGTACTTGTATCCCTCAAAAAACAAGGCCATTTTGCCCTTTTGCGTCGCGATGATCTCCATTACGGACGGGTGGCGAACATACGTAGATCACTGCCAAGAGGTATAAGAGCCTTAGGTATTGTCCGTGGTTGGCGCTACAGCTGCGTAGGGGTCAGCGGGAAGAGTGTCCTATTCCTGTCGACGTCATCCAGAAGTTGGAACTGACCTGGTTTGTGACCTGTCTTGGAGCTTGGCGTTGTTTTCAATATTCGCGAAATCCCTTTTGGAGGACACAGTCGACGAAAAGAAAAAGATATTTGCCCAAAAAAAAGAAAGAAAAACTGTAAAACCTGGTCCACATGTTATTTTGGCACAATCATTTGAGCGATTATTTCGGCGCTCGTTATATTGCAGCGTGTCATTTCGGCACGTTTATAAAGGCACTATGTAATATTAACGCATGTTATTTCGCACTCGAGTGTTTGGCAGCTGGGATTCTGGGAAGTTATTTCGGGACTATGTTATTTCGGTCCACACCCCCCCTCGAGCGACGAGAGTTGAATTTTCGCCGGTAAGTTATGACGTCACTTCCGTCACCCTCGATTTTTTGCCATCGCCCTCATTTGCCAGTAAGGGTTACCCCCGAGTTACTCGGGTAGAATAAAAAAAAAAACGCACCCCTAGTCAACCATAACCCTGAATGACATCGCTCTCTCCTCTGATTTGTGGAAAGCGCGGGAGGTACGCCTTTTTGTGACAGTCGACATAGCCGCGCAAGTGTCACAAAAAGGCATAGGTACGCACTCCCGTTATCAACAAATCAGGAGAGAGAACAATGTCATTCGTGATGATGGTTGGCTAGGAGCGTGCTATGAGGCGAAGTTCTCTTTTAAGAGTATACAGGGTGTTTCACCTAAAGTGATAAAAAAATTCTAATTAGCGACGTACTCGCCGGAGGATTGTGGGACTTTAAGCAATTACCTTCTGGAAATTTTTGTCGCCGTTTAGGAAGGCTTCGGACGATTTTTAATTGAGGGAAATTTATTTTTTTGAATTGAACTTCGAAAATTGCCAAGCGAACTTCACTTTTTTTTTCTCGCAGAAATATGAAGTCCTCCACGGATAACCACAGACCTAAAAAAAACTATGCGCAGTATCGCAACAGAAACAGTCGAAAAAAATTAATAGAAATTCGGCTTTATCCCCGCCTACTTGATTGTCGCAAAGAAGAGCGCACGGAAGGTGCGCGGAGAGAAGGAAGTGCTCATGCCTCTCGTTTTACCTTTCTTTCCCCTGCCTTGACCCTGATGCTGTTGACAACCGTCTTACCACAAAGAAGCAAAACAAGTGAAGGCGGGGACACTTCCTCCTCTAGACGCACATTTCGCGCGCGCTTCTTTGCGAAAATCAAGCAGGCGGGGAATCAAGCAGCGCAATTTTTACTAATTTTTCTCGACTATTTCTGTTGCGATACTGTGCATAGTTTTGTTGGCTCTGCGGTTATCCATGGAGGACTTCATATTTCTGTGAAAAAAGTGAGGTTCGCTTGGCAATTTTCAATGTTCAATTGAAAAAATAAATTTCGCGCAATTAAAAATTGTAAAAAGCCTTCCTCAATGGCGGCAAAAGTTTCCAGCAGGTAATTGCCGAAAGTCCCACAATCCTCCGGCGGGTACGCCGCCAGTTAGAATTTTTATCACTTTAGGTGAAACACCCTGCATACTTGTACTGTGGTACTTTTCGTATTTGTGAACGTGTATATTACGCGTTACGACTATATATGTAGACCACTTTGATCTCTCGCACTATTTATGACCCCTTTCCCACAACTTATATTGCCAAACACGACTTGGATTGGATTGGGCACCAGGAATACAGAGGCGGCGCTGAAGGGCTGTAGCAACGGCACCCGGACAGCTGTCGTCTGCTGCCGCAGGTGTCTTCTGCGACATCCCCGAGGATGTCGTCTGCTTCAGCCTATCGCAGCAGACGGTTCCAAACACAGGCTTCCTGTGGCTATCTATGGCTACTCATGCGGCTGCTTGTGGCTCGTATGCATAGCTACGGCCGCCGAAAGCGCGGTCGTAATTGGCGGACTCTTAACGATTACGTCACGTCGTTGAAGCGACTAAGCTTTCTTTATCGTCCCCTTAGAAATCCTCTCCTTTCCCCCTTTTCAGTCTTCCCTTATGCTTTCTATGATTTACGCCGAAGAACTACGGCCTCGTCGAACCGCAAGTTCCACAACATGATGCTTATTTATTCCTCTCAGCTTACTATACTCAGCTATACTTCTCACGCTTATCACGGTATCTTTTTCTTGCCATTTACAGCCCCTGCTACACCCTTTACCACTACTATTTCAATCTAATGACCCTCATACCGCTGCAAATATATATATATAAAATAAAACATCGCAGACAACAGGACGACACCCTGTGGTCTCTACACAACCAAACTCTCACAACGTTCCAAAAAAAAAAAGAGAAAGAAAAAAAAACACACACACAAGCGGTCACCACCCCGCGTATATGGCCGGAATTACTGACCCGAATCCCTGTTCTATCTGCGCGACTCCGGAGTCCACAGGGCAGCGGAACTTAAGCAGATACGTGATGTCATCCAACTACAGCCAGCGCGACAACCTGGATATTTTCTCATGCGCAAAGTCAGACGCCGTTGGATTTTTCGGGGCTCATCGATTGAGCCCGTGTTTTAGACACGATATGCGTTTGGGAAGGACGAACGCAGGAGTTGTAACTAATACTGGATTCATGCCGGTCGGCGGGCGGGCGGGTGTTCCACTTGTGATGATTGAAATCTCTGATAGGTATTTTTGGACTCTCACATTTTTTTTTCGTGTCTCTTACACCGCAAAATGCTGCTCTATTATGCATTATCTAAACGCGTCATGCGAGTGCTTATCTATATTGCAGCAAAGTAGGTGATTCGTGATGGTTGCCTTTTTAGAATAGTTCGTTATCGTTCTTTCACCCGCGTTATAATTTATACGCTGTTGCTAATGCTTTCAATTCTGTCAGTGCTCACACGTTCTTGTGCTTCCTGCACGAGTGCGTATTCAACGCGGAAAAAAACTCTTTAATGCAGCATGCAGTTCTTAAAAGCACACGACCTAAAAAAAAAACATTTGACATGACACCAGAAAAGGAACACGGCATGTCAGGAAAAAAAAGGACACCGCACGACATTACGTGAAACGGACATGACATGACCTGAAAAGAGATATGACATGGAGCAAAAAAGAAAAAGAACACGACAAAAAGAACTGACTGTCCTACTCGGACCTGAACATCCTTTTTGTTACGTAGTCCTTGGTCTGGTGTTTCGTCCTTCTCTCCCTATTTTCTCTCCCCTTTCTCCTTTTGTGTTTTAAGTCTTTTTGACATGCGCAGTGCGTTTGGCTCGACACGAAAACACCGAACGGAGTGGGTCACATGCAAAGCAGACGTGTTGTGTCATATTATAATATGAGGCCTTTTTGTCAGCCCTAAAACGTCATTCAGCCCTGGGGCTGAATGACGTTTTGAGGACGTGTCCTAGTTTAAGACTGATACGTGCGGAGCGCGTTTTGCTTTTAAATTTTTTTTCCTACGTCTTTGCGGTATAAATGTATATCTGTATCAGGACCAAAAAATAGCAAGAGTTGAAACAGCTTTCCTTCCTACGCCAAAAAGCAAAATGTGACGGACAAATATACGGAGTAAAATACATAAACAAATACAACGGAGTAAGGTTCGAAGCTGATCTCTATTATTGATGACTGACTGACATTTTTGTACTCGTTTACCATTGTGCATAGTGTTGCATACATTGTGATTATTTAATGTGCTGCTGTAGGGGGTAGAGGCCTTGTCAAGTCTCCTGTGACTTTTTAGCCTCTGCTCCTAATCACTTGTGTCATGAAATAAATAAATAAATAATAATAATAATAATATACCCACCGGAGTGTATAGCACCTAGGCTAGGGGGCACCGTAGACTGCAATATGTGGCAACACTAATACGATAATGACCCGAATCGAACACCCGGTGTCTCTACAGGGTGTTCAAAATTAAGCTTCCACGAGCGCTACGTAAACACAGCGACGACAGGAAACCGGACGATAACTTTACACTACTTGTGTAAGAAACAGGTGCTGCTAGTTATGTAGCACCTGTTTCTTACTCAAGGAACAGAAAAAGTGGCACCAGTTTTCTTTTGCTGGCCTACTTATAAAGCGCTAGTGAAAGCTTAAATTTGAACACCCTGTATAGACGAAAACTAATACATGTGTTGGACACCCACAGAGCTACAGACTCAACAAGCTCAACTTTTATCCCCGCGTCTTGCAACCGTTCAGCAAGATGATGTCCGAAGAAGTTATTCATCAACGCACTAAACAGTCGACCGATGCATCGCGGGGAAAACCCCGTCGACGTCACTGACTATGTTTCGACGAAATTCGACAGGTTCTCGTGAACCACGCGAGGTCAAAATCCTACGGAACTTCGACGAAATATTCAGCATGCGGCCCCGCACGGGTAAACATGCGCAAACACTGACGCTTTCGCGTTGCACGATCACGTCTCCGGAGAAGAGCGGTCAACGGTTCCGCTCTGGAGAACGGACTCCATCATCTGCAACAGCACTACATAACCTCGTTGTCAGCTCGCAATCTATCTATCACCTGGTTATGTGCCACATTACGAGGGGAATGCTTACGGTGTATAAAGAGAGTGGAGTCAACTAATTAGCTCGCAGTTGTAATGCTTTTGTACTTTTCTTTCGCAGAAATACGGTCGTGTTGTCTGTGGCCAAGGCAACGGGGGCCTCATTTGAATGGGGATCTCTTCGTAATAGCAAAAATCGGGTTTCAATGAACCGCAAAGAAGGAACTCCCTTTAATCGAACTTCGTTTAGGGGGCTTTGCATTTTGCAGGCACAGACGGCAGCTGTCGACTGGTTTCGAGATTAGAGTCGCGTTCCACTGCAAGTTACGTGTAGATGCCAAGTGCCAAATTTTATGCAGCAGAACGTCATAGTTTTTTTTATAAACACGAACAAACAGATGGCAACAACAAGAAAAACTTTATTTATAAGATGAAGAATGAGGAGTTTCATCGCAGGGACGATACTCTACTCCATTGCTGGTGGTGATGTGGGAAATGAAATAATGAGCCCCTTCGCAATAAGGTTATGATGTTCAAATGGTGTCCGAAGGTGTGTATATGGTGTCCTAAGTCCTATGGTGTCCAAAATTTCCAAAGAGCATTGAGGGCACAGCGTTGGTGGGCTGGACTTGGCCAGGGACCATGTTGTGGCACGTTTACTTTCGGTTTCGGTTTCACGGTGGCGTAAGCCTGAGTTACCGAACTTTCGCGGATGTGCGACCGAAATAAAGATGATTAAGGAATGCTTCGAGACACGGTAAAACATAATTACGAAGCTTTAGTATCGAAACCGGTGGCTCGATTGCTCAGCAGAACAGAAACCGGAAGTGACTGACAGTGACGACACAGCAGCGAAAGTTCTGGCTACAAATTCAATTGCGAATAATTAGCCACGAATTTAACTGACATAGTTTTCACAGCGTTTGTCTCGCTTCAGAATGGGTTCAGTCTGTTTAGGGGGTTACGCCTTAGTGTAGTGCCCGCCGTGACGACGAGATCGCGATCGGACGAGTCTCATCTGTCAACCTTTCTCGCAAGCCCAGTCCTTCATTGGTTTAAAAGGACGCCCTCTAGCAGACCGTAAGACGTAATTCGCTTGAAGCATGTGTTCCCTCCCCCCCCCTCTCTCTCTATCTCTCAAGAACTTAGATCGTAAAACTACCACTGGCAAGATTCAAACCTGTACCACTTCCGTGTTTATGAAATGCAGTGTTTATTCGCAACCGTCCCTGCTGATCCAGAAACTATAGCGCCGTTTTACTCCCTGTTCATTACCCGTAATAACGCCGAAAATCCGACGCGAATTAATGGAATAGTTTGTGTAATTTGAAGTAATGCATGGCAAGAGCAGACGCCGGATGTTGAGAGTATGACGGAGTTCCCTCCCTGAAAATCGGAGAAAACGTGACACGGACAAGACCAATCAGGATGCGCCTTTTGGCGACCGGCGGGCTCGCGTGCGTCTGGAAGTCGAGGACATCTGCGATGAGGTTGTGGAATGTCGGGATATCGTTTCTGGGTTAGCGCAGCGTATTCGTAAAGTCACGAAGGTAGCACCGTGTTCCGTGCGACATGGTCGCGTCAGAACCCATACTCACGAGCGAAAATCGGCGTATTTACAAAGGACCTTTCGCACAGTACATTGCGGTGCGAGCGCGAAGCAGACGACCGGGGAGACAATCGCCCGCGCTGCGCTCCTATTGGTGCACCTGACCTACGTTATGATGATGTTACTATCGCTGTGGCTTCCTCAGGTGCAGAGGCAATCTTTTGAAACTCGTTTATTTAATATGTAAGCTGTTTTTGGAGGATAAAATTAGCCAAGTAGAATGTTTTATTTATTCGATGTTGACGCCGCGACGCAACTATGGCTATGAGCGGCGCACAGACGCTGACAAGTGGAGAGAGGACTGTCAGGAAGGAGCGGGGGACAGGGGGGTTAGTATGCGTCCTGGGCCGACTTCAGGGGGATCTGTGCCGACATTCGTCTAGAAAGTCTGCCGTGAAAACCCAGGGAAAAACTCCAGACAACAGAGCCGGTGCTGGGATTCGAACCCGTGTCACCTCCCAGTCTCAGGGGCTGGTCAAAATAGAATGTGAAGGCGGTGCCAAACATTTCTGTATCGGTCTCATACACACACGTTCCCGGATGCGATAGTCCCCTTGACGTGCAAGGGAAGACAACGTTACAGTCACTGGTCACACATTGGCGTCTCTTATCGAGAACGCAAGCTTTCAACGCTATGCCGCTGTACCATCCTCTCTGGCCAATGCCCTTTCCCATAATCCTTTCCCGCCCTTAAAAAAAAATAACCGCAAAAACCGCAAAGTGATTGAGATGAATGAAAACAAAAATGGCGCCTGTTTTGCATCCTTTCCCGCCACTGCGTCCCACACGTGCTCGGCGTGCAAATCGTCAATGATCGGTACTCCAGTCCGTGGCGATAATTACTCCAAATGGCCGGGCATTAAGCAAACGGGGCGAACAGCGGCCTCGCAGTCATAATTTCGCCGAAGTTCACCAGGGGGCAGTGTCGACTGACATCCTTTTTTTTCCCCTTCTTCCTTCTCTCCCGCCCTTGTGGGTAAAAGATAAACTCGGGGAGTAATCGATGTCAGTGTGTCTACGCGCAAGGTTAAAAAGAAGAAAAGGAAAAAAAGAAAGATCGCAAGGGCATATGGGAGGAGTTAGGCCTAACGTGTGTACTAGGACGAGTATGTGGACGAAATTCGGAATGTATTAACCGCGCGCGCGCGCGCGCGTCAAGGACTCTGCGCGCGGTTCGAGAGCGGAATTTGATTTAGCGAAATTCGCGGAAGATTGATTCTTCTGCTTCTTTTTTATTTTTCGTCCTAACTTTCCTTCTTTTCGATAGTTTTTCTTTTATTTTGTAGCGAAGTGTTCTTCCGCATTTACATGCAGTGCCGCGAGGCGTGGGGTGTCAGACAGGAGAGATGGGTCTGCGGACTTTGGGATTGTGCTAGTGCCAGGGGGCACTCTGCTAAAGAGGCGCTTTTTCTACGAGTGTGTGACAGGTTGGCAGGTCTGTTACACATGGGACGTCACGCTAAAAGTGAGATGTAACGAGAGGAAAGTAAGGGCGTCGCTTTGGGCGGTAAATCAGTATAGCCGCTTGTTTCATCGGAAGCTGAACTATATGGAGCAAAATAAATTTGTAAAAAAAAGGGCATGCTAATGTGCCTGTCAGACGGTCACATTTAAGGTCTTACAAACACGAAGGCCACAAACAAAAGACTAACGGCAACAAAGGAAACCGACTTCGTTGATCACTGCTTGCGGAGAAAAACTGGGTACTCTCGACAGCAGGTGCAGCAAAGGCAACAACTTTGTTTTCATGAAAATGATATAGGGTGTTTTATCGCCAGGGGGCGATGCTCTACCCCATTGCTGCCGGTAATGTGGTGAAGGGGAATAGTGAGTCGTGGAGGGGAGTAGTGAGCATAAATGCTGGCATAGTTGACAGTGCACCTTCCGGGCTTTCATCCCGACGGGCGTGTATTTACTTTGGCGATCTCATATTAATGTGACAACACGACGTGACCATATATGTATACATCACTGTTGGATTCTTTCCATAGGCTGCAGTGAAGTGATCCCTAGCCACAACACGAGCGACATCAGAGGAGCCATGGAAACGGACGGCGAGAAAGTTCTGCAGAGGACGTCGTCCCTGCTCCAGAACAAGGCCTTCACCGATGTCACCTTCATCGTGGGGCCTCCGTCGGCATCGAAGAAGTACGTCGGTCATCGCGTCCTCCTGGCCATGACCAGCCCCGTCTTTGAAGCCATGTTCTACGGGGACATGGCAGACAAGTCGAAAGTGATTCGCATAGCGGACATTGCCCCCATAGGCTTCGAGAACTTACTACGGTGAGTAGGCACGTCAACTAAGGCACCATAGACACAGTATGGGATTCAGGAGGTACAGACCTGGAGGGCATAAGACTGAGAAGAGTACAATTTGTCACAGAGGTGCACTGAGACTCGAATGTGTAGGAACTAATGTCTCCATAAGTTCCTTTATTAAACGTCACCTTATCAGTATACTGTGCCTTCATAAGTTCATTATGCTCCAAGCTCCGCATTTCAGTACACGATCTCCAGTCAAAAACTTGCAGTCTGAAGAGACTATGCGTAGACGACTATGAGCTGACGAACCCCGACAGGGTCAGTAATGGAGACATCGTCAGTTTTACTCACCCATACGATAGTAACGTGTAAAGCAGCACAAGTGCGTTCACACACACACACAAAAAAAAAACACAGATGCGACACGTCCTCAATCAAACTCGCAATGAATTTTAGTATACGATTGACTTTTTAAATATTTTCAGGTACGCCTACACAGACAACCTGAAGCTGCAAACCGTCGATGACGCCATGCTGACCGCGTACGCTGCCAAGAAATACATTTTACCCCACCTTCTCAAAGACTGTTTCGCCTTCATAGAGAAGCACGTCACCCCGCAGACCGTCTGCCAGGTGTTCGAGTTCGCCGAAGTCATGGAGGCCTTCCCCATCCTCCACCAATGCCTCAACATCGTCGACCGGCAAACGTACCACGTGCTAACCTCTCCCAATTTTCCGAACATCGCCCTCCACACTTTGGAAACCATCGTCAGACGAAAGTACCTGAACCTGTATTCGGAATATGCGCTCTACTCCGCCGTCGTCCAATGGGGCCAGGAAGAATGCTCCCGGAGGAACCTCGAGAAGGACATGGAAAACGTGCGCGTCGTCATAGAGTCCGTCTTACCGTTGATACGCTTCTTGGCCATGAGTCCCGAGGAGTTTTGCAAGGGACCTGCCAAGACAGGTCTTCTATCTAAAGAAGAATGTTTTTCTGTCTTCATGAACATGGCCATACCGGGGATAGTACCCTTACCGAAAGGTGTCAGCATGGAAGGCGCCAAGCGAACGACGCCCCCGGAGTTCTTCGTGGCCAGGAGGTACCAGGCGGTGTCCTTCCACGCACCGTCGCGTCCACTACGGCTGTTCGGGTTGAAGTTCGTCGTGCCGACGCGAGACGTGTTCCTGGTGGGCATGGGGTTCCCCGTGCGTCAGGACCTGGGCTCTTACAGCGTTCGGCAGCCGAAATTCGACGGGCAGTTGAGATGCAGTTACCGCATTCAGGAAGACCGCAAAGAGAGGGAGGACGCGGACGTCAGTTTCGTCCTGGCGAAGGACAAGGACGTGAGGATTAAGTTCAAGAAACCCATCTTCGTTCGTAAAGGGATCGAGTACGAGTTGGAGCTCCAGCTGTCGTCCCTGATGAGCGATGACGTCATAGTTCCCTCGTTGAAGAACAGGAAGAAGGAGGACACGGTTGAGGGTGTGACGTTCCAGTTTGCGGCGTTTCAGCGACCGCATATGGCGAACGTTTTGGAAATCATGGAACTTTCAGACTTGCTCTTCTATTTCTAACTTACTTGTACCTCTAGCTTGGCGTCACGTCGCCCACATTCGTATTCTTAAAAAAAAGAGTGACTTCCAGAGGACTGTTCCACGACATTGCCTGGAAGTTCTTGCGATGTGATTGCACTCCAAGGACATACAGTGTTGTTGCCTTCGAAAACCAGGCTCATACAGCTGAGCTGTGAAAGTTTGAGTCGGGTTAGCGCCATAGTAGGCGTTCAGGACTTGTGTACCGGGAGCGCGTCTGCGGCCAAGAGGTACCGAGGACGTGTTTGAAATAATCCGTGAATTTATCGTCTCCGCTGTACGCGTTGCATGATTATGGTACTACTACAATTTAGGAGGTTTTAACTGACGATTCTTAAGAGTTTAACTTTGATATGAGCTTTCCATTAGCCAAGTACACGAGCTGTTAGTGGTTTATAAATTAGCAGTTATGATAAGCTTGATCATATGTTGCACATCTACGTATTGTAGAGATTTCAAATACATGGCAGCAATAAGTGATTGATTGACTGATTGATCACGGCGTTTTTTTAGTATACGATAATTCCGGTGAGTTCCGTCTCAGGAAGTAATTACCCTTTTTACATTAGCTTCGTCTCGAACTGCAACGATTATTTACAATGTGTGTGTATTTTATAATGAGAAATATTTACTAGTTAGTTTTACCTCGTACTTTTCTGAAACCAGTTCAGAAACAACCACATTCATGGATCTGTGCTAAAAAAAATACAAATATAAGACTGCCCGTAGAATAGCGCTGCAATAGGTTAGACACTTTGTTAATCCCTTTGATTTCTGAACATTTTATAGTTGTAGTCCTTCTGGCTATATATCCAAGAAAAGACTGCCAAAATAATAACTCTGTTTAGCGTCCACAATGTTCAAGCATGTTCACATGGGCCTTTCATCGCATAACCTCATCTTTATAACCTAACATGTATACCAAGGCATGTGTGAGATTAAATGGCATTAAGGCACACGAGGCATTAAAATACGTTGTTATTCACACTGCTTCTCCTGCATCTGTCATCAACATTGTGTTGACTGTCACGATGGCGGCGACCCTCCGCTCATATGCGAGGAAATACATTGTTTTCCTTGACCTTTTTGTTTGTGCATAGCTCATACGAAGAAGAAACGAAAAGCTAACCGAGCCACCGCCGTTTTCACTCACGTGTACATATTAACAACCTACATATTGAAAGCAATAAAAGTATTCCGAGCTTTTCAGGGTGTGAGAGCTTGTATTTATGTGGCCGAGTGAACAATAGACTGACACACCAACGGATAATGGCTGACACACCTTATATACGTGTAAATGTAATCCAATTGCTTGAACAATAGAAACAGGACGATTACTCATTTTCAAGCTAAAGTTACTTTTGTGTTTGGTTCGTTTTTTTTTCTGCAGCTAAAATGAAATAAAGTGATATGAAGTGGAATGAACAAACGAACGAATGAGTGAGTGAGTGAGTTAACAAGCGAATGAGTGACTGAATGAATAGACCTCTCCCTGTTTGTAAACAAAAGACGTCATTAGTGTTCGACAGCGCCACCAATTTGGTAGAGTTGAACTACGCTCACAGCTATTAGGGGGGGGGGCGAACAAGGTCGCACCCGAAAGCCACGGTCTTGAGGGGATTACGATGGTCGCTGAAAGGGACGCGATCCTCCGTCCTACTTTTCAGTATATAGGAGGCAGCGCACAAGTGCCCATTTGTGGAACCCAGCCGTCCACTTCCGGCTGGTTTCGGTTTCAGTCTGTCTACCAACGTCATGATGACGTTTTTCGGGTAGAGATCTATAGACGAATGACTTTTGCAACGAGCGAGCGAGAGTGAATGAACGAGTGAATAAGTCACTGGATGAATGAATGAGTGAGCGAGCGAGAAAGTGCACGAACGAATGAAAGAGTGACTGAATGAACAACAGAATGTGAGTGTGACTGCACGAGTGAACGAGTGAGTGAGTGAGCAAGTGAATGAACGAATGGATGAGCGGCAATGAATGAACGAGTGAGCAAGTAAGTGCATAAACGAACGAATGAGTGACTGAATGGACGATCGAATGAGTGACGAGACGATGAATGAACGAGGGAATGAGCGGGTGAATGAACGAGCAATAATGAATAAACGAGTGAGTGAGAGTAAATAAACGAACGAATGGGTGAATGAATGAATGAACATTTGGTTTCCTCAAATGGGTGCTTAGACCATGGAAGAGTTGTCGTGAATCACATTTCAAATTCCCGTATCAGTTGTAAATTCACTTTAATAAGTTCCTTAGCACTTGTTGGCGTCACGAGACTACTTATAGGAAGTTCTTCACAAGCATGTAGTCTTTCCAATCCACGCGTTAAACACATAAAATAAAAAAATACCCTTTCCATCGATGGATGGTGATGAAGAAAATGGGGATGTGAGTCACAACGAAGTCGCACCGGCTACCCCAGAGCGCTTACACACAGAATATACAAACAAACGAACGAGTTCAACCTGTGTAGTTGAAAGGTTTCAACCAAGTGAGCGTAAAATGTCGGAATCGCTGGGGGCACACAGTCAGCAAGTCATAGAATGTCCATAAGACCGGTTGTACATTGAAAATCTTCAAGTGCCCTCAGCGCCTTGTCGGACGAGTGAGGACCTAACCGTTTCGCGATGTCGAAGGCTCAGGAGTCCACACGAGAGAGGCTCGCCTCTAAAACCCTTCGAGCACCAACGTATTTCCGACACCTGAAAACCTCCTCGCACCTGAGAACAGTCCTCTATAACGCCACACTCACTCCAGTTATAGGAGAGTCATGTTTGCAGAGTTTGAAGAGAAGACGTGCGCTGTACGGTACATTGAGCCGTAGCCCATGTAGGACAGTCGTCGTTCGTCGTGCGAAGGCATGTGGTATACTCGAAAGCTTAACTCTGGATCGTCGACCTTGCACAGAAGCGAATCCCGAGCAGATCCTCTTAGCCAGGAGGTGGTGCACACTTGTTTCTTGAGCTCGTTCAGCATTCGCCCCCCGTCACCCTTGGCGAAATAAACGGGCATCAATTGGACGCGCCTGAGTTAAAGAGCCCGGCATGCAGCAGCGTCCGCAACCTCGTTGCCTGCAATACCGCAATGACTAGGGGTCTACTGCGCAATTGGATGCCTTTTAAAACTGCAGCATGGTATGTGTGCAAGACATCTTGTGCTGCTAATGCCAGAAATCGCGTAATGAACATGGAACCAAGAATCTGTAACGCACAGTTTGAGTCGCTATGCATGATCCAGTGAGCAACTCAAGATCGGGAGTGGATAACACTTGGTGCCAAGACGACCCCCATGAAGTTCAGCGGCCGAAGCAGAGGTGACGTGAGACAGCCGCACCGCTCTTTCAATATTCGCTTCCGGGATAACAAACGCACACGAGGAGCCGGATGATGTCGAAGATGCATCCGTCAAAATCGGTATTCTGTCCGCGGTGCTGTTTAATAACTGAAGACTGCACTGGCGGAGAACATGCGTTGGGTATATCCTTTTTTCCCAGAAGTCCAGGCACATCAATTCTTACGTCAGGAGGCTGTAGAGCTCCTTTCCATCGAAATAGAAGGAGCTTCATTCATTAAATTCGTACAAAATGCCGAACTTGTTCAAATTATAGACACAAACACTTCATCTTCAAGTTCAAGCGTCTACCAAAGTTACTTAGGAAGCAAACGCCACGGAATGTGGAGAAGAAGCAAAACAAAACTGTCCCCTCATCCTTCAAGGCAAAATACACACACACACAAAAAGCAACTGCGTATATTTGTGTATTTCTCTCGATCTTCTTCGAAACAAATTCTTTTACCTCAAGGAAGAAATTGAGAAAGAAACAGAAGTGAAATAAAACGAGAAGACAACAACAACAACAACATAGGTGAATGGATGATGATGTGGGATGTTTCCCTGCGAGAAGAACAACTACTGTGGACGCATGATATCGTAACTTACATTAATGTTTCATTACATACATTAATACAGTTTCTCTCTTGTTTACATTAATGTGTTCATGAAGAGAAAAGAAAAACAAAGGAGCGAAGGGAGAGCCAGTCCTTGAAAAGAAAAAGAAACACGTCATTTCACGGACAGTATATCTCCAGTGTAGTTTTCGATGGTTACTCAGCCATCACGAAGACGATAACGACAAAATGATGGACCGAGACTATCTTTACGTAACTACTCCTCAAAAGACGTTTCGCTCAGAAGGACCCCGATTACCCGATTCAATGTCCCTCTTTACCTTCACGACGTAATACGAAAAAGGCCTGGAGCAGAAAGAGATCCTCGTTACCGGAGCCATTACGGACCACGGCTGACCAAAAATCTGCATACGAACCGACACAGAACGTTGGACACTAGTTATCTCTTCGGAACGCGAGCTGCTATCATTTCGTTACGGTCGCTTGAACACGCCGCTGACGACATTTGGCTTAACCGCTCTCTTAAGAGCTTCGAAGACCATCCGGCAGGGCCATACTTGCGGTCATCAAGAAAGAGGTGAGTTATACGAACTGTGCATGCCTTAACTCCTGGGTCTATTCAATTACTGAGTTTTTTTTTTTTTTTTAGTTTCGCGTTAGCGCCGCGAAGCGACAGTGGCTATGAGCGTCGTCGTTTACGGACTGTTGCGTGTCTGTAATTCGTGTGTCAGGACCAGGGTTCCGGAGCGAACCGAAAACCTGAACCGAAAAACGAAAAAAAAAAAAGAAACACGTTATTTTTGGGCGAACCGGAATGGAACGAAAACCGAAACAAAATTTTACGCTCCAGAGGGAAACCGAAAATATGTTTCCGTTTCAAATGGAAAATTGAACCATTTGACCCTCAAGGGTACGTAATACAAGACCTCAAGTGCGCAATACACGACATCCATCGGTGTTTGTGGTAGGAAACTCCAGAAACCTGACATTACAACAATATGCCAGAGCGCAGGACGGGCTCCTCGTTCTTGTCTATAAGTCACACGGCAGAACTCTTGTAACCTCTCTATCAGTGATGGCCACTAACTACTTCTACAGTAGTTTAACTATAACTACTAACTACTTCGCGATGGAGTAGTTTAACTAGTAGTTCAACTACTTTTCAGGGGAGGTAGTTAAAACTACTTCTTTAACTACTGCAATGCATCTTAACTACATCTATAACTACTTAACGTTGTCCATCAGCACCAATCCCATTCTATAGTGTTCTTGGACACCTAAATATGAATCACAAGCAGCGATAAAAGTGAAGATTTAGTACACATGCAAGGCCACAAGTGTTCTGCACCTCCGTTCTGATCAAGCAAGTACAAAAGTCGGAAACACAATCGTGCCGTAAAGCTTGCGGCAAAATCGGAAGTAGTTGGCGCGAGCTGTAACCTAACTACTGTAGTTAACTAGTCGAAATAGTAGTTTAACTAGTAGTTGCCACTACATTTCTGCAAGTAGTTGGTAACTACCTTTTAACTACAATCAGGTAGTTTAACTAGTAGTTTAACTACATGTGGTTAACTACTGGCCATCACTGCTCTCTATACTGCCCTCAGTACTAATGGATACTACTCTATACTGGATACTACTCTATACTGCCCTCAGTACTAATGGATATTTTATGGAAAGCAGACGGAATGTATAGCTTCAATGGACGGCATCGAGTTCGCAGGTTAAGCCAACTTTAAGAGTAGGTGTCCCGCAATTCTGGGAATGTCTCTGTTGGAAAGAACGAAGGGGATTATCTTCGCTGTCATCAATTCTCCTTACACCATATGAAACTGAACAGGTTGCCAACCGTTATTTTTTTTTACTCCGGAGCTGAACCGTTTTCTTTGAACCGGAACGAAAAACCTTTCTTCGACACCCTGGCCACGACGCCAAAGAATGGCATAGAATGAAAAGGCCTCAGCAGTGGGATTCGAACCAACACCCTGCGTGCTAATTCTTAACGCGTTTCATTGCCACACCTGCTGCTAGTTACTCGGGAAAGGTGTCGTTCACCGTTCGCCTGTCTGAAGGCGAGAATGACTGGCAACAATGTAACAGACGATGCCATGAGGATGAGTGCGCGACCCGTGTTTCCTGGCGTGACTTGGTACGTTGACGACAAGATAGCTAGCACGGTGTAACTGTTAGCACTTCTGACCGGGAATCGGAAAGCGTCGGTTCGAAGCCCAGTGCTGCTTCCTCTTCCAACTCCAACTGTCATAGTTTAATCTAGGTATGCAACTAAACTTTGTCATTGGAAACTGTGTCGGCTGACAACTTTCGACTGTTTACTTCGAAACATCGAAGTGAACAGTAAAATGTCAACGTCGAAGCACCTCCACTGCGTCTTCGACATCGAAGACGTGAAAGGAGTCCTCGTGCCACCGAAGGCCTTCAAGCCGGACGTCGTGGCGGACGCGCTCACCTACGAGGCTGCTGCAGGAGACGTCTTCCTAGCCACGTATCCGAAGACCGGAGCGACATGGACTCAGTACATCATCTGGACGCTACTTAACACGAACGACGACCTGCCAAGCTTCTTCGACATCATGAACAAACACATTCCGTTCCTGGAGATGGTAAGTGCTCCGTACCTCCAGGTGTGACAACAAGGTCCCGTATCACAAATAACTTCTACGTCCAGGTCGGCAAAGACGTCATCGAAGCCCTCCCACAGCCACGTCTTATCAAACATCACCTACCATTTTCCCTCTCCCCCTACAATCCCGAGGCAAAGTACGTCGTCATAGTCCGCAACCCGTTCGACGTCGTGGTTTCCTATTACCACCATTACAAGGACATGAAGTCTCTCATGTGCGAGACTTCCAAGGACTTCACCTTTGAAGACTTCTTCGAAGTCTTCCTGGACGGGAAGGTCGCATTCGGAGATTACTTCGATCACGTCCTGTCCTGGTACGACCACAGAAACGACTCTAATGTCTTCTTCTTCTACTACGAAGACCTGAAGGAACGCCCTCGAGACATCGTCCTCCAGCTTGCCGACTTCTTGAATGCCGAGGATGGCGATGAGTTCCGAAGACATCCGGGACTCTTAGATGAAGTTGTGAGGAGGACAGCGTTTGATAACATGAAGGGGCGTATCGTCATTGATCAGGATGTCCATGGTGTTGAGGCCGACGCCGATAAGACTAACGCACCTTTGAGGAACTTTTTCCGCAAGGGAGTTATCGGGGATTGGAGGAATTATCTCAATGCGGAACAGAAGAACAGGTTGAGGAAGATATATGAGCGTCGAATGGCTGGTACTGAGATGCACATGTTTTGGCAAAGGTATCTCTGAGGCACTACCGTTCCGCGTGGCTTGCCTAACTTCGTATTATGCATTACTACGTGATTAAATCACACGTTACTTCTTGTTACATTTTCAAAAGCTACAGCGGAAAAGTTTTTTTTTTTTCATGTTCTTCCTTTTTCCGTAGTCTTTGTTCGCCAGAATATCTCTGCACTCCCATTCAGTCCTTTCCTCGCTATGTCGTAACAGCAGCCCTGGAGGTATCAGCTCCACGTTATGACCGATTTTCGCATAGTTCCTGGACTTCATTAGTAGTCATCTGCTCCATACAGTGAGGAGTGACGTAGATGATACACAACTCGTACGGAGCCTACTGCAGTATCATCACGAAACTTGCAAATTCTCCAAAGACGAAAAAAAGAAAAAAAGAAGAAGAAAAAACAGCTGTACAGCGATGTCATCATCGTTTCAAGTTCTTGGTCAAGGTCAGCGATAAAGACATGCCCCGTTGGGCTGAACGCCAAAACACGCGCACGCTGGGAGTAGGAACATAAACTAGGATCCTGTACGCACCCGACAAGGCATGATGTCAAGCAGTAATGCGCGTGGGTTCCTAAAGGTCGTGGATGGCATCGTTGTGCCCAGGTTCTTCAAAGACGAATGCGTCACAGAAGCCATCAATTACAAGGCAGGTCCTGGAGATGTCTTCGTGGCGACTTATCCGAAAAGCGGAACGACGTGGCTGCAGTACATCGTGTGGTGCTTGTACAATCTGGACAAGATCTACGACGGCGTTCCAAATGTCTACGATATGGTCTACCGGATCATGCCTTTCATTGATCGGGTAAGTGGATTTGCTAGGGCGGTCTTTCCAATTAAGTGATGTCTCGCTTAACAGCTAAGTTCTTTTTTCCTCACTTAGTGAGAGGAAAGTCTTCACAGTAAATTACACTCTGGTTTCACTATATTACACCGTACCAGCCAATCGTCTGCTTTCCTTGTTTTGTTATCCTCAACATGCACAGGGTGAATTAGGCAAAAGTTACACATTTTTATCCCGTCGTAAAAAAAAATAAAAAATAAATAAATAGGAAATGACGTTTCTAGTGCTTCACACTTTGCATACTGAGTTATTCGCCTCAAGTTTTAATAATTATTTTTATTTTGAATGCTATCACTTTGTAGAAAAGAAAAAAGTTAGAAGCAAAGCAAATTCTCACCTCATGCATTTCCTATGGCCTATACCGCCCACAGACCGCCATTTTGTTCCTCTGTCTGCTTCACGTTCAGATCACCACGTATAGGTGGCGCTACCTGCAGACGAGATAACACCAGAACCTATGGAACAACCAACAACCAGATGGACCAGATGCAGGGTTTGGAGACAGCGCCACCTATACATGGTGATGTGAACTTGAAGCAGACAGAGGAAAAAATGGCAGTTTGCAGGCGGTTTGCGTGCCATAGGAAATGCATGGGGTGAGAATTTTCTTTTTCTTCTAACTTTTTTTCTACAAAGTGATAGCATTTGAAAACAAAATATGGTTGAAACTTGAGACAAATGACTATCAGTCTGCAAAGTTTGAAGCGCCGGAGACGTTATCTTATATTTTTACGACTCGATCGAAATGTGTAACTTTTGCTAAATTCACCCTGTAGATACGGGCACGTCATGAGTCTGGTGGAGTCCGTAAGCTTTTGGCGAATTCGACGGGTCGATATTACGTGTATATATATATATATATATATATATATATATTTTTTTTTTTTAATTCTGCGGCGGAGGAGGCGTGTTTGACTGGTCGAGCCGGATTCGCGTGTTTTACTGTTCACCAAGACCAACTCGCTCTGCGAAACGATCTGCTCCTGGATCTGCCGACAAAGCTCGGATTAGTCGGAACTCCAACGAATCGCAGTCGTCACTTTCGGATATTAGGACATCGGACAACAGCCAACATTGAGTCGAATCACTGAGTTTAAGGTGAAGAACACGTGCGGGGCAAAATGTGTGAAAAACATGGCGACGGTAGCGGACGACAGCGACCATTGAAGCCGGAACGCGAGTGAATATGGAACGCATTAATGGATTGCTTCTGCTTGGGAAGGGTATTTGCTCCACGTCAGTAACATGAACTGTGTCTTTTGATCATCATTCGCAGGTTGGCACAGCCGCAATCCAATCCAAGCCTCCACCACGTTGCATGAAGACACACTTCTCTCGCGACGTCATTCCGTACCACGCAGCCGCCAAATACGTCGTCTGCGTTCGCAACCCATTCGACTGCGTTGTCTCCTATTACCACTTTCGCCACGACATAAACCAAGAGCTAGCCTTTGACGACGTCTTCGACGACTTCCTTTCAGGCAAAGGATACTGTGGATCGTACTTTGACCACGTCCTGTCCTGGTACAAACACCGTCACGACCGCAACGTCTGCTTCGTGTACTACGAGGCCCTCAAGGAAAACCCCGCAGGTCACGTCCTGAAGCTTGCGGACTTCCTGGACCCACAGAACGCAGGACGTCGTCTGCGGTCCGATCCTGGACTTCTCCAAAAAGTCGTAGAGGTAACGTCGTTTCAGAACCTCAAGAATGCAGCGTACACAGCTAAGGCCGAGGTTGATGTTGAGAAGATGGGATGGAAAGGAAAACACTTTCGCAAGGGCGTTGTCGGAGACTGGAAGAATGAATTGCACGAGAAGCAGGTGCTGAGGTTGAGACAGGCTTTTGACACAAGACTGGCGGGTACAGAGATGAAGTCTGTGTTCGAGAAGTATCTGAACTGAGGGCAACGTTCTATGGGCGCTCCACAGCAAAACCTCGTGCACCGCTATATGCTGGGTTGCCGTCCTTTCAGCCTTCGGTAATGAAGCACATGGTAGTGGTGGTGGTGGTGGTGATGGTGATGAAAGAGCTCGCCGTTGTCGGCCTCACAGAGGTGGGCAACGTCACGACTAACGCCCTAGGGGAATGTGCGTCCTGCGCCGACTTCTAAGCACAACCTGCAGAGTCACAATGCAAATGCGGCCTTTACAAGACGGGCCATCATAAGCCAACGACGAAGGAGCGATTGCGCGCCCATTGTGAACAGCCCGCTTCATACACCAATGAAGCATACGTACGCGCCAGTGGCGGATCAAAAAAAAAACAAAAAAAAAAACGCTGGGTTACACATTAGTTTTCCCCTCTCCCTTCCCCAGTTACTGCCTCGACAAAGAAGCCGCCCCCACCTCCAAAGCGGGGGTCTGGACCCGCCCCAGGTGCGCGCCCTATCTGGATGTGCTCTCTATCTCTCTCTCTGTGTATGCTGTATGTATCATTATTAATTAAACATCAATCTTTTGTAAGTTCCTCCGGTCAGCTCTGCACACAGCGTAGTGCACGAACCAGAACACTACGAATAAAAGCTTATACTTAACGAATACATACGAATAAGTTGATATGCACGAAGTGTTTCTGCGTCGCCGCGGCAACAACCAGCGACTGTCGACAGCAGAATAACAGTACCTGGATCTCCGAGCATCGTCACCGTAAGAGTGATAGCGAAAGTCGACCGATCAAGACATCACGTGCTGTCTTGACGGCGACGTCACCCACCAATCGTGCTCCCGACCTTTGAAGAGCCGCGGTCACGTGACAAGGCTAACGTGGCCTCCGGAAAGCATTAAAAGCGGGTAACCATTAGCCATATCATAAACCAAAGCGCAGACGAAACTCTTACAGCTTGAAGCCATTAGCCGAGATACCCCGAGCCGTTATCATTTTCTCCGCCAAGTACAGGAGCTGGACAATCGTGAAGCTCTCTGATAACGCCGTTTGATAACCACGCGACGAAAACCCACATTGTTCTCGGCGGCTGTGCAGGTGTTGAGCCGCGAGCCATGACATCCGCCGCAACATTCCGCGACTGTTTCAGAAACGTGGACGGTATCGTTGTACCCGTGTTCTTCGAAGAAGAGAACGTCAGGGAGGCCCTGAACTACGAGGCACGTCCGGGAGATGTCTTCATCGCGACCTACCCAAAATGCGGTACGACCTGGCTGCAGTACATCGTCTGGTGCCTCTACAACATGGACAGGTTGGACGGCGGCGTTCCGAGCGTGTACGACATGATCCAGACTATCGTACCGTTTATCGACAGGGTATGCATGCTGCTTTCGTACCTGTTAGCCCGGGAACTGAGATAGACAGAAACGGTTTACTAAGGGACGGTGTGGCTTCTGCAGCTTGGTTCAGGCGTATATATTATTACAGTCATACTCCTTTATAGCGAACACCTTTTTAACGAAAATACCACTACAGCAAATTTTTTGGCGGTCCCACTGGAGCCCTATAGGTCCAATAATGAACATCCTTTTTAACGAAAATACCTTTACTGCAAATTTATTTTGCTGTCCCCTGAGTTTCGTTGTAAAGGAGTTTGACTGTATTATTATTATTGGTTATGATTATTTTGTTGTACTTCTGGCACAGTTAGCTTTTTATTAATTTCGTGTTAGCGCCGCGAAGCAGCTGCGGTCATGGGCGGCGATGAGATGGAGATGGGACAGCAGGAAGGAGTGGGGGACAGGGGGGCGTTTAGTATGCGTCCTGGGCCGACTTCAGGGGGAACTGTGCCGACATTCGTCTGGAAAGTCTTTGGAAAACCCAGGGAAAACCTCAGACAGCACAGCCGGTGAGAGGATTCGAACCCGTGTCTCCTCCCAGTCTCGGCGTAGAAAGCGATCATCTTAGCGACTATGCCACGGAAGGACCAGCAACCACATACACGATAAGACACGACTACGCAGTGCATTCAATGCAGAATAATAAATAAAATTCGAGGTCACAGCAAGACTATATAGGGGAGCTAAGTCGAGTTAAAACGCAGCAGCTATACGTCAAGCTAAAACGATAAATCAGTAAAGTTTGCACATCAATCAAAGCACATTATACGCGGAATTAGTATTTATCAGTGTACAGCCGCACAGTGTCAATACACGATGATCAGGGGTTCACAGCAAAAATACCAAAATGTAGGTTAGTTGTTACAGCTCTACCCATATATGCCCTCAAGTCGTGACACAAATTCCTCCTGAGGAAGGCTGTTCCAGTTCCTAATTGCTAATGTGAAATATGAATGTTTGAGGCAGTTGGATTTGGACAGATACTGGATGAAAGTTTTGCTGCGTTTAATGCGTGAACATGGTATGTACTGTCGTGTCCACTGTTATCCAATCCCCTCGCTCCGATAAGCGCTCGGCTATCGGGGAACAGTGAAAACAGCATTGGACCAGTCGACCGTCACCTTGGGGGTGGTCGGTTGCAGGTATGGTATATCGTTTACTGACAACACCTGTAAGAACAACGGCACAAGCGCAGTGAAAGAGGCCCAGCCCACCTAGGAAGTCACTCGGGCAAATCTCAGACAGGCGCTTTCATTGCGCTTCAGCCGTTTCCTTTGACACGTGTTGGCAACAAGTGATACCGTGCCAGCACCCGGCCATCCCCAAAATGACAATCCAAACAGTCCAATGCTGTTTGCACTATTCCCCGACAGTGGAGCGCGTATCGGAGCGAGGCCACAGAAACGGGAGATTGGTTAACAATGGCCACGACAGTACGATATACTAAAGAGTTCCCTTACTCCGTTCCCTTATTCCCTTACTCCGTATCACGAACGGCAGCGCCGTCTGGTATTAGCAGGAACAACTGTTTGGAATTTACAGATTCCGTGATCGCTGACTATTTGGCAGCGTTTTCAAAAGGATTTTCACACGGCACATCAAGGCAGTAAGTCGTCGTAAGCCGTGAACCTCTGACGGTTTATCTCGCTCATTTTCGAAACTGCCACTCGTCGTTGACAGCCGCCATTACGCTCGAGTAAGGAGTAAGAAGGAGGAGGAGTAAGGAAGGAAAAGGAACCCGTTTCAGCTACCGTAAAGTCGTCCGACCGTAAACCTTATCCTTCCACGACTCAACCCGCTGCCCTGTGAAAGGGAGTCTGAGTCGGGAAGCCGTATGTGGTTCCCTAAAGCTCCCTCCTGGCATACTAATTCAGATATTATACTTTCACTATATTATATCTGATTCTGCGGCACATGCCCCATGTTGCGAAGCAGACTGCATAGCCTCCTTGAAAATCTTCCTATATTCTGCAATACTACTTTCATCATGGCGCCAAAGCATATTGAATGTGTTGCATGCAAAGATATGATGAAGTCGTCTCCATGAATTTCTCAGCATCTCAAGCTGTGTTACGCTAAACATAGTTACGCTTACTGCGTTCTCAAAGTAACATACCCAACACAATTACATCCTTATCATACATGTATACCCATCATGTTAATAATACATTTCTCTCTTTTACATTACTCACCGAACTGGTTTATATCTTGAGGACGAAGTTCCTCAATGTTGATTAAAGATATTATTAATTAAATAATTATTAGTTTTAACTATAGGACCTGCATCTGTATATGCACTGTATGTATTTTGTTTGATTAACGATAAATTCTATCTGATTGATTGACTGATAATTGCCACGTCAAAGACAGTAAGAGCCGCACTATGTCATCGTCCTAAACATACACCGTTCCGTTTCAGGTAGGTACAGCTCCAGTACTATCGAGAGCCCCACCCCGCTGCATGAAGACCCATTTTTCGCGGGACGACGTACCCTATCACCCAGACGCCAAATACGTGGTCGCCGTCCGCAATCCTTTCGACAGCCTCGTATCATTCTACCACTTCTGCAAGGCTACGCACGAGAAGCACATCTCCGCTCTGGACTTCGACGAATTCTTCGATTGTTACATAGCTGGAGACATGTACTGGGGCTCTTATTTCGACCACGTCATGTCCTGGTACAAGCACCGGCACGACCCCAACGTCTGCTTCCTGTACTACGAGGAACTCCTGGAAGATCCCGCGGGTCACGTGTTGAAAGTCGCAGACTTCCTGGAACCTTCCGGTCTTGGATGCCGTCTGCGAGCCGATCCCGGACTTCTGGCGAAGGTGGTGGACCTCACGTCGTTCCATAATCTGAAGAAGGCTGCGTACGAGGCTAAGCCCGACGTGGACGTTGCAAAGTTGGGCTGGAAGAGCAGTCATTTTCGCAAAGGAGTCGTCGGCGATTGGAGAAACCAGTTTACTCAGGAACAGCAAGTTCGACTGAGGCGTGTCTTTGAAGAGAAGTTAGCCGGAACTGAGATGAAGCAGGTCTTCGAGAGATATTTGGACAGAGTGGATGATTGATTAGTTGATAAAAATGTGGTCCGATAGGGCAAGACAATGGAAGATCCAGAACCAATGTCTTTTCTTGACGTTCTCTTTCTTTTCTTTTTTTTACTCATGGGGCATGAGAGGGGGGAAGTTTTTTTGCACAGGAACAGTAAATTACACCCTTGTTTTAAAAAAAAATTGTAGAGGGGGTTTTCACTCCTCCTTTAACAACAAGTTGCCACACTGGTCCCTTCCATCGAGATTTCTGCATCGCGAGGCCGGTAATAAAATTCAAGATGCATTCTTTGGCGAGCATGCACACAGGTTGCTTCAGTACGCGAATTCTGTTCAGTCTGTTAATCTCGACCATACAAGTAAGATACGTGTCACATAAAGCACTAATGGGCATGCGGGAGTTCTTTTATCAAGATAACATACGTGTGCTCGTTGTCTTTGCCTTGAGGCTATCGCGAACTGCATACAAGGACACTATAGTGTAACCTTCACCCTCTTGGACGAATGCAACAACTGCTGTGCGACAGCTCCCCATCAAGGCGTATGCACGGGTGCTCCGAACATTCGGTCGGACGATCATGGATTTCCGTAAGGCCATCATAGAAATCGAAGGTATTTTGCTACCTAACAATTTTAATCCGGAGAAATTGAAGGAAGCGATCAGCTACAAGGCAGGTCCAGGTGACATCTTCTTGGCGACGTACCCGAAGTGCGGTACCACGTGGATGCAGTACATCGCGTGGTTCTTGTGCAACCTCGACGGGCTCAATCAGCACGTCCCGCACGTTAATGATGTGATGAACAAGTTCGTGCCTTACATCGACAGGGTAAGTTGATGCGATTGTGTTCATTGGGTCGAACGTTCGAAAAGTGTTAAAATTTCTGCTGTAAGCAAGCGCGGTTTGCGGCGGACTCCCGAAAGCGCGATCGTGTTCTTGTTGAGTGTCATACAAACAATTTGGTTCTCGATTAGATAGCTTTTGTACGAGAATTCAGGTTCCCCTAGCTGGTGGTCAAGCCATATTTTCTGTCTGCGTGCCCGCCTCATAAAAACGCGTAGTACACTGAGCTTAGTCGTCCGACTGCGTCTTTCTGACGTCACCAGTATGGCACGAGCGTACGGCTGTTGTTGGTGAATGTTCGAACTCCGATTGATTGATTAGGTGCCATCGAGGTGGTGTTGACACCTGACGACCACATATACAAATGCTCTCCATAATGACCTGTCTGCAGCAGTGATTCCCCCCAGAGATTCACTGCTGGGGGGGGGGGGGGGGGAGATGGCACAATGGTGACATCTGTGCGCAGCAAGTTTCTCTGCGCATGTTTCTGGAGGGGTGTTGCAAAAATGCAGTGGGGGGTGGGGGTAGTGAAATCCCTGGTCCGCAGTCTCACTGTACAAATAATTCCAGGAGGGCACCTCTCCTTTGAAGTCCCTTTCGCCGCGACGCTGTATGAAGACACACCTGCCGCGACACCTGGTGCCATATCACCCAGACGCAAAGTACATCTTCACAGTGCGCCACCCCTTCGACTGCCTCACGTCCTACTATCACTTCTGTCGTGCCTTCTATGGCACTTACTACTCGCCCGTCTCTTTCGACGACTTCTTCGAGTGTTTCTTGTCCGGACAAGTGTATTACAACGACTACTTCGACCACGTCGTGCAATGGTACCATCATCGCCACGACCCTAACGTCTGTTTCGTGTACTACGAATCTCTTCTCGAAGATCCCTCGGGAGAGATACTGAAGATTGCGGAATTCTTGGACCCGCTGAGTGCGGGACAGCGTCTTCGTGCCAGTCCTGGACTCCTGGCCAAAGTCGTCGATGTGACGTCGTTTCGGAAGCTCAGTGTTGAAGCTCAAAAGGGTGAACCGCGAGGGGAGAGGAGCTACTTTCGTAAAGGGGTTATCGGTGATTGGAGAAACTGGTTCGGCAGTCAACATGAAAAGAGGCTGCGGGAAGTCTTTGAGAGTAGGTTTGCGGGCACCGAATTGATATCTGTTTTTGGTAGGTTTATAAACCGTTGAGTCTTTTGTACAGTGCTGGACAAAAGTTTGCGGAACGCGCTTCGGCGCATTCCTTCTGTCATGTGACACGCCAGCAGCGGTCGGGACCGTACGGACTTCCGGACGTGCGCCCTGGTACCCCAGTCACCTGTTTGTAAGTCCGTAGGTACCCTTCACTGCCAGCGTGTCACTGAGGGAGGTATGTGCCGGAGCGTGTTCCATAAACTTATTTCCAGCACTGTATAAAGGCAGGGCGGCAAATTTAGACACACAATATCCCGAAATTCCAAGCTCAGTGAAGCGGAGAGGACGAGATAGGAGACGCCTCTAAGGGCGACACCAAGTGGGAAGGGATTTCGCTGGGGCCGCGTAGACGCAGTTTTAAAATGTTCAGAGTATATAGTTGAAAATGAGTGTTTGATGTACGTTACTTGTTACGTTATTGTATTGCACTGAAGGATAAATAAAATTTCACGGTCTCTGCTGAGCTCAGTGTTGCCGGCTGCTCTACGCACATTGGCAGAGCGCCGGTTGAGCGATCTCGTTTAGGTCAGTCGTGACGTTGCCCACCTCCGTGAGGCCGACAACGGTGAGCCCTTTCATCGTCACCACCACGACCCCCACCACCACCACCACCAGCACTAGGTTACCCCAGACTTTATTTGCTTCTATTTCCGAACGATACAAAGTAACGGATGCTATAAGGAGTGCCGCCCTGGAGCGGGGGATCGGGCGGGGCGTATGCGCTGGGGAACCCGCCACTGCAATGGACCTTTTCCATATTCGCGTCGACCCTGGCGGTGGAATGTCGAACGTCGTGTCTTTCCCCTCAATAATGGTGACGCTTTACGAACTGGCACGTACGTTGCGTGGGAAAGTAGCAATAGAAGATTGGAAGAAAAATGCGGAAAGAGTGAAAGTGCAGTGAGTGATTCTCGGCGTCGAACGTCTCCCCCTTTCCTTTCCCCCGTCTTCCTTTATGCTTTATCCTGCTTGGTTGTTTGTTTGTTTGTCCTATTTTTCGTAGCTGACCTTTTTCTTTCTTTTTGTTTACCAACAAACGCGTTTTGGAGTAGCCAGTTCTGACTGGGTCGGGACTAACCTCTCCATATTTTTCTTTCTTTTCCAATCCAATCCAATCCAATCCAGTGAAAGTGCATTGTACTCATTACCAAACCTCAAACGTCCGCGTGACCTTGAAACCGATTATCTCCCCACAATGAACATGACAGTCGCCCGCAGGTGGGTCCATGGCGATGTTTTCCGCTCAAAGATGGCGGACTCAAGGGCTGGGCATGCGCATACGTGTTGTCGGAAATGGTCCATTACCACTGTTCCCTCCATTAGCGATACAGCTTGAGGTTCTCGCCAAAATAACATGCAGCAAGAACTTTCGTGCAACTGGGGGAAAATACTATGCCATTTGAAAGATTGCTACGGTGAAAGCTCATGGTGACAAGGGCCAAATGCTGAGGACATGTTCAAAGTTCGGATGAAGCTTCCTTCGCACGTGGCATAAACGTCAAAGACTACAGTATACGCCGTGTACCCACAGCAGGGGTAACTGTCCGACGCTGATCCGGAAAGACTGTTGGAAATGCATGAGGACGTCTCAGTTACGTTGGGTCTACCGACTATAGATTGAGAGAAGTTACCCGTCAAAAAAAAAAACTCGTTGCAAGTTAGGTTACCGTGTGAGAAATGTAACTAAGCTAATAACGAAGTTATTCAGCCTGAAATGTAACTCGCAGTTACTGAGTTACTTAAAAAAGAAGAACGAGTTACTTCCAAGTTACTTCCGACACAAAATAGCATTATGCAGGTGCAGCGCACGTGAGCAATTGAGTTAGATCTTGGGTTGCCTGCGGAGGAGTGCAACGCGCTTAGGTCGTTTTCGTTTATGTCCAACAATAGACCTCTCCCTGTTTGCAAACAAATGACATCATAGTGTTCGACAGCGCCACGAATTTGGTAGAATTGAACTATACGCTCGAAGCTAGAGGTGAACAAAATCGCGCCCGAAAGCTAAGGTCTTGAGGGGATTACGAATATGGTCCCTCAAAGGGACGTGACCCTCGGTCCTGCTTTTCTTTCAATGGGAGGCAGCGAACAAGTACCCGTTCGTGAAACCCAGCCCTCTCCTTCCAATTTGTTTCGGTTTCAGTCTGTCTACCAACGTCATGATGACATTTCTCTGGTAGAGGTCTATTTGAACGATTTGCATCTTACTCCCTGTGGGCGCACAATGGTTCGGCTTCATTTCAATGGCCGCGGTTCTTACTTCCTGAATGAAACACTGTCATTGATTCAGTATCACGTTTTATGGCAAAAATGCCATGAAGGAACCGGAGAGAAATCAAGAAAATATGTGGACGTGAATGAAAAGAGAGTTAAAAGCAACTTGGAACTTACCTTAACTGACTTGGGCAAAGTTACCTGAAAGGTACCACGGCGCAAAAGTACCGCGGTAAGTTACAAGTTACCAAAAAATGAACATTGTTACAGTAACGAGTTACCCCGAACTGTGCTACCGACAATAAGCCTCCTTGCGTCTGGCCATTCCGTGTAAATGGGAGAAGCAAAATAAAGTAAGGTCTGGGCTTCGACGACACATTATTAAACTAAACTTGAAAGTTGGCAAATGCGATGAGACTGTTCAACGGCTGCGGTGGCGAGCGTACCTTGAGCCTGGCGTCAGTTCTTGTTCAACGCCTTACATCATCTTGGCCACGCGCCCTGAAGACTTTCGAAAGACTTTGGACAAAGGAAGGGGAATTGAGAAAGCCTTTGTCGTCATTCACCTTTGGCATCATCAACTACAGCAGGGCGCTTGCGGTGTTATCTGAAGTTGGCTTCCGGCGCACAAGCAGAAGTACTCAATGCGTGTACTGTCTTTCTTTGATTTTGTTGTTTTGTTGCTGTTGTTTTTCACGACCAGCCGAAAAATTTTCCATGGCGTAATTCCCTAGTGCGTGACACAAAGTGACAACTCCTCTCGCGCAATTCCCTGTTTTTTTAAACAACAGGGTCGTCCAAAACAACACGCAGACGGCACAGGCGTCTCGGACGTTCCTATTGGTTCCTGTGAGCACGTGACTACCGCCGCGGCCACCTCACTGGTGGAAAGTTAATTAGCATCGGTAACATAATTCTTCATTGCATGCCACAAAGTGACAACTGTCGTAAATTATCTTTTTTTAAAGGAACAGGAACGTCTAAAACAAGACGCAGACGACACGAGCACATCGACCATTGCTATTCGTTCTTGTAATCACCTGACCTCTGCCGCGGTCGTCTCACTGCATGGCGGAGGTGCCTGCAGCGAGTGTCACAGTCGGTCGCATTTGAGTTATGAGCTCAAACATTATGATGTCATTATAACATCACAAAGTTATAAACTTACAGAGCGACCACGAGTTCACCACGATCAGATCATTCTTTTAGATTACAGCGTCTCAGTTCCTGCACTGCCCATTACTCCCATTCATCTTTTCCGGAGACCATCTGCGATTGGAACGATCTACCCCAGTCGCTAGTCATTGTCACTGATCACAACCCGTTTAGAAAATAACTTGCCAGTATTTTTTTCTTTAATATAACCGGGTTACTATGTTCTAACTAGCCTTCGTTATCATTATGATTGTTAAGTACATGTAATTTGATGTTATGTCAATCACCCCATATAATGTTGTGTGTTCGTATTGTTACTTCATTCCTGCATTTTACATAATGTAACTATTTATTTCCAATTCATACGTATTGATTCTGTACATTTCCTTGTTGTCCCCTCTTACGTATAGCGCCCGCTAGGGCTTTTGAAGTACTTACATAAATAAATAAATAAATAAGCGTCAAAGCAGTCAGCTTTGGCTTTTTTTTTTTTCTTGCTCTCGCTTTTTCGCTTAAATCGCGTCGGACATTTTTAGTGTCAACGGCTGATACTTCCTGGAAAACTACCAGAGCTCACCTGATTATGTCATACATCGGGGGGGGGGGGGGGGGGCGCTATCTCATCCGCCAATGGTCACGTTCCGACGATACAAGAACAAGCCGTTGGTCAAGAGACAATGTCGCAAAGCAAGTCCAATTGACGACGATATCTAATATCAACAGACACAACGACCCAGGAGAGAACACTTTAACTAACAATAAGAACATGCCGATGCTATCTTCCTGCGGTGTCGTAGTCGATGTAAGATAGTACGAATACATATAACGATCCATCCCAACAGTTCGTCCGTTCATCTACAGAGTTCAATACAGAAGAAGAACATGTCTCTCCGCACTCCGCTTCGTCACCGACGAATCCAGATCACGGAAGAATTTATCACCGAAAATGGGAGGTAATCCGAATTCCCTGCATTGTGTAGTTTCCTGATTTCTTTATATATTTTTTAATGACTTTCGTGAATTCTCGCGTCGGAAACCAAACTATACGTCGTCTCACGGAGTCTCGAGGAAGGCGGGACCTCCGCTCAAACTTGTAGGTATTTGGATGGAGTATTGTATTTAAAATACTGTATTTTAAATATGATTTGCGGTATTTGGGTACTCTACTCAATACTTTTTGTTCCGTGTATTTGTACTCTATTTAAAATACATTTTATGGTATTTTCTACTCAATACTCTAATTACATATTTTGGGAGATGCATATATCTCCTTCTCGAACTGTCTGTGTCTCGTCTTTCCATTGTCCTGCTCGTTGAGTGCAAATGTACTGGGTCCCTCGAACCTTGATCATCTTGATCTCGGACCTTGATCTGACTTGAAATCTTGACCAGGACATTGGCCCTTCTTGGAAGTCTCCATTTAGAGATCTTGCCCGTGTGTACTAATCCGTAGCGAGTGAGGGTTCTATTATGTGTGCCCTGACGCGGTAACTCCGAATTCTGACCTCGCCTATCAGGGAACTGTTAAAAGTTTGCTTTGTTCTGGGTCACATATACTCAGTGGAGTTATGTGGTATCTCTTTGTCATCTTTTTGGGACTTGTGTTTAGATGATTCCTATCGCACAGGGACGGCTTGCGTAGTACGCAGGGTTTAAGTGATTCATGTCACATAGCGGCGACTTGCCGCATTGACCAGTGACTGGTGACTTTTTGCGTTCAAGGAATGATAGAATCTTAATTGTATTTCAAACACTTTTGAATCATTTCGTACTCTATCTTAATCACTTTAATTTTCTAACGTCAGTATTTATTATCTTATCTGAACTACATTTTTGAGCATCTTGTACGTGTCTGCCTCCGCCCAAACGTGATTTTGGTAGCGTTCTGTAACCCCGGAGCTGTGTGATGAACTAAACTGCACTGACACAGGGTAGCAGCCAGAAAAATGTTTCGGAGGAGGGGAATATTACATGGATTCCCCTTCTTTCCCTCTCCCAAATGCACTACCAAAGGTACGACATCCGGGGCCTTGCACCCCCACCTGGCCTACGCACCTGAGTTGACTCGATAAATAACTCATGTTCTACATTTATTTTATTTCTTGTTTTCACCCTACTGGGTGAAGGGACCGAGGTAAAAAAGGCCTTATTCAGGCTTGAAGAGCACCTTGGCCCCCCAGCACCAGCGGCTACATATACATTCGCTTACACTTCACTACATGTACATTCAATTGCACAACACATTATATAGACAAATAAGTGCATATGTGTAGTTCCTCACGCAGGCCTACTCTTATGTTTACAGGGCAAACAACGAGGAAGAAAGAAAGAAAAAGAATAGGAGAGAAGTAGACACATAGATATGATAAAGGGAACGCACCCAAGCAGCACAATGTACTGAAAGTCGAGTGCAATAGGTGTGGACGGTATGTGTCTTATCAATGTTCTTTAGTTTCAAGAGTTTGTTCAAGGCCTTCCACCAACCCGTCCACCCCTATTGCACTCGACTTTCAGTACATTTTGCTGCTTGGGCAGGCTTGGTGATGAGAACGCGAGCTTGGGGGTCAAACAATACAGAACGTATTGTCACGCATCGTCTTCTTAAATGCGGTTCGCACATTGACATTATGATTATGAAGGACATTTAGTAGACGCGGTATGGTGACTTGCAGTCTCTATAAGAGACTATATAAGTATAAGAGCAGTCTCTGGGTACCATATCCCGAGCGTGAGAAGGGTACAAAAAAAGGTCAGGGGATCAAGAATGATAGGGTCGTGTGTTTTCGCGGACGTGTCCTATACCTAACAGATCGTTCTCGGCTATGAGTGACTGTTTGTAACACAGTGCGAGGCGATAGGCATAGAGCTGAAAGACAGGCAGAATGCGGTATTTGCTGAATAGGGGTGTGGCAGAAGCACCGTATGGTACGCCTTCAATTGTCCGGAGAGCACGCTTTTGCAGGACGTACAGCTGCTGAAGGGACGTCCTGGATGCAGATCCCCACGCAAGAGCACAATAATTCAGCCGAGACTGAATTAGGGCCTGATAGAGCATACATAGTTTTCATGCACACATTCTGCGCAAGTGTCGCCTGTTCACGACTTTATTGCGCGCGCACTGATGCGGAATAAAGCGCTCTCGCGTTATCCCACGTTCCTTAGCATATATATACAGTGATCCAATTCAGCAATCATCCGCTCGTGTTATGCTGTTCTTATATATACCTGAATCATAAATAAAATGATCGTAGTCACCTGAGTCACCTTAGTAACGCGTGAACGATTGATTGATTGGTAAAAGAAAAAAAAAAGAGAGAAAGAAAGATCGCTAGCCTCAGTGGCGCCTCATTTCCACATCTCAAGACATGCAGTGCTATCCATCATTGCTTTGTCATCAACTTCTATATCACATTTGCTGATTTCACGAGCCTGTTGAGCTTCGAATTCGAAAAAAAATTCGCCGAGCTTCGACTGCACTGCGCATGCTAGTCTATTTTTCGTTGCTCCATTTGGAAGTGCATGATTTGCGAGTCGAGAAGCTGCTAGGTATATCGACGTTATATCTGTAATATGAAAGCTGCAAGTCTATATGGTATGCCAAAGTGCGTTTAATTGGAACTTTTGCTATAGCCATATGAAAGACCCGAAAAATGCCCATATAGGCAACCACCTGTATAGTGAGTATGAATTTTGTCCACAACCACCACCTCAGCTTCTGGAAGAGCGGCGTGACATCGCCAACTATACACTGCTTGGTCATCAACAGCGATGTTACCTTTGGCATCAACAACAATATCACCTTGCTTCGTCATGAACAGCCATGTCCCCCTTTCTCTGTCATAAACAACGATATCACCTTGCTTCGTCATGAACAGCCATGTCATTTTGCTTTGTCATAAACAACAATATCACTTTGTTGTTTCTGTATCTGTCAACAGCAATCCTTACGAGATCCGCCGTACGTTTATACAACACAGAGGCCGGTTGTAAACTACGACGTGACGATGCTATACAGATACCACCTGCTCGGCAGCTATATAGCGTTTCATGTTTATGGGACAAATACACACCACGCCTACCTTCCTGCTCCACCAGTCCCGTCGATCCAACGATGCCTCCCCAAGAGATCTGCCACTTCGTCAATGGGCTGAGAATTCCCGGGTTCTTCAGCCAGAAGTTCGTGGCCGAAGCCGTCGCTTACAAGCCGCAGCCGGGAGACGTTTTCGTCGCTTCCTACCCAAAGTGCGGCACCACCTGGTTGCAGTACATCGTCTGGTGCGTCTTCAACTTGGACAAGGTCGACGCGGGCGAGAAGTTGCCGACGTTGGACGAGATCATCTGCACGCATGTGCCGCTGCTGGAATGGGTAAGGTAACACGTTTTAGTTATGCGGAGATATCATCTTGTCAGGACCACAGGAGCTAGGTTCAGGGTCGTGACTCGTGAAGGTGGCTCGCCACGAGGTGGTCCGAAAACGATAAGATAATAGCTCAAGAGGGATCATCTCCACAGACCATATCGGGCGTGATTGGCCAGATTGTAGCCAGTTGGCGGTGCTCTACCGATTCAGACATATGTCGGCACAGTTCCCTTAGAAGTCGGCCCAGGACGCACATTCCCCCAGGGCGTGAGTCGTGACGTTGCCCACATACGTGAGGCCGAAAACGGCAAGCCCTATCACCACCACCACCACCACCACCATCTACCGATACAAATTCAACACCAAAATATAACTTTGTAAGAGACCTAGTAAGAGTCTAGTAATGCTTCAAGGCGCTCAAAGTTCCCATGAGCCTTTGCGTGCCACAGGTGGCGCTCGCTTTTGTAAAAAGGTCTACTAGCGGCTCTGCGTCGCCAGACAACTGTGATACTGACGAGCGCCGCCGCAGTGGCCGAGCGCTGAATTAATTTTGTCCACTGACAGCTCTTTAGCGTTCAACGAAATCTAAAGGACGCAGGCTCACCGTGCGTTTGTCAGCGACTCTCAACATGCCACTACGTTGCAGGTCATCCGGGTTCGAACCAGCAACCTTAGTATTAGTAGGTGGGCACCTTACCAACTAATCCAACGAGACCGTTCATGAAAAATTAGCTTTGTATATCAATTGATTGATGACCAAAGTTATGTTACTGAAATCTTCTTCGCTCACTTTACATTCTTTCAAAATATTTTGGCTCTACGTGAAACCTAACCTAAAGAAAAAATTTATTTTTATTTTTGAGAACTGTGACGTCATGTTATGCTCCGAGGCAGCGCCCAGTTCTCATCTGGCAATTTTGTTTCCCTTCGCGTCTTCCGGGCGGCTCACTTTTTGCACTCCGTGAGCGGAGCCCCACGTGACATATACCATCCCACCGCTCCGATCTTGGAGAAAACACAAAGGCAGAGAGAAATCACTCCCATTTTCGCGTTTTTCGGTCAGCCTCGCGTGACTTCTCCACCATGTGACCCTCTCCGAACGCCGGCGTCGTTGCTAGGAGACGAGTGCCCCTCCAGAACATGACATCATTGCAATTTGCGGGCTAATGATTACGTCACTCGCTCCTCGCGTCACCGAAACTTGTGGAGGCTCAGCAGATCTTCAAAAATTGACAGAAATGCGCAGCGTTACGTAAGACAGGATTGAAACTTCGCGAGGCACCTTCTTCTCATGGTCTAAATAAAATAAACGCTGTTTTCTGAGTCCGGAGTGGCCCTTTAACATAATAATGGAATAATAACGTTAAAGAATGACGCCTATGTCTAATTTGCTCACAGGTTGGCACCACGAACCTGAAGAAGATCTTCCCGGGACAACGTCTGATGAAGACCCACCTTCCGTTCACTCACGCTCCGTTCTCACGCGGCACAAAGTACGTGGTCATCGCCCGAAACCCGTTCGACTGCGCAGTGTCATTTTACCACCACCGCAAGAACCATTCGGAACGCACGGGTCTTCCGAGGGTCTATGACTTCGACGCTTTCTTCGACGACTTCCTCAGGGGCGACCTGCCGTACGGATCCTACTTCGACCACGTCATGTCCTGGTACGACCTCCGCAACGAACCCAACGTGCACCTCTTCTGCTACGAACAACTGCGGCGAAACACGGCCGGGGAGATCTTGAAGATCGCAGACTTCCTCGATACCTCTGGAGCGGCTCGAAGACTTCAAAGTTGTCCCGCACTTCTTCAGAAGGTCATCGAGGCGACGTCGTTTCAGAGTCTCAAGGCAAATGCATTTCGGGAAGAAAGAAAAGAGAACATTGATAAGCCTAAAGGACATAATGACATTAAGTTCTTCAGGAAGGGCGTCGTAGGTGACTGGAAGAATTATTTCAGTGAGGAACAGCTAAAGCAGCTGAAGAGAGCGTACGAAGACCGTATGGCTGACACGGATCTGTACGCCGTATGGAGGGACTGCCTTCATTAGCCCTCTTGTGGTAATTGTTAAGAAGGTGTACATATTGATCAGTTTTATGATACGACATAGCCACTTCCTGACGGCAGTAAGCAAACTGTAAGGTCGGATTGTTTTTCTTGAACGAAGAATAATGTAACGAGGTAGCTGGTTTGATAGTGACACTAAGTAAATTTCCTTGAGGTTCAGGAAGCTTCACGAATGCACACACCACAATGGTCATCTAAATTTTTCAGAGAGGAGGTTACATATAAAAGGATTCCTTCGTTTCCGTAAGAGGCTTACATTCGTGGATTGTCAAAATATGTTCTGCGCATTGTAGTGTGTGTCCGTCGCACCCTCCTCAAACATCACTCCCTCCCGTAAAGGAGATTTCTTCACTGTCATTGTTGGTGTGTTTTTATTTTGACTGAGTTAGTCAATATGTATTTGGGCTGACCTACATGGATATCTACCTCATCTCATATTAGCCAATGTAGCCCCCACGAGCCCTTTCCTTTTCTTTTGCCACTACCATGTTATCTTTCTGGATTTTATGAATGTTAAATACATCATTTACACACGAATGCGTACTTGGTACTTTATGTTGTAAATATAAATACACGACTAATAATAACATAAAAAAAATGACGGACGAAAAGTGGAAAATCCGGTGAGGATAGATTGAAGCAGTGTTGCGAATCGACACTATCATATGCCCAGCAGAAGAAAAAATCCCTGTTCGAAATATATAAAGGACCTTCCTTATCAACGGCACACTCACCACGTTCCGATCCACTATTAACGTGTAACGAGTGACTGCCTTCAGTAAAGATGTGTCTGTGCGAATATTTCCGCGACGAGCTCTCAATAACGCTCCATAATGCCTTTAATTTAATTACGACTGTCGGGGAAAATTTCTCTCTCCGGCTCCTTTCCTTTTTGGCACATACTGCATTCGCGACCGCAAGACCGGCCCCAACCTGTTCTCATTTCATTTGCTAATATTAATGTGGTTTTTCGCCGCGTTCCGTTTTTGTCGTCTGCTACAATCTCGCTCTGTGTACACGCTGCGGTGCCAGCGCTGCATCCGAAGAAACGCGTATCAATAGCGGTCTTAGGACGCACAACGTTCATAACAGACACCAGGAAGTCATTATTTTCGCTTATTTCTCGTCGCTGCTATCGTTAACGGTCGCAACAGGCGTCCTGTCGCCTGCTCACTCTCAGCGACCCAGCTATAGAGCAACTGGATTGGATTGGCTTCACAGGAAGTGACATGACAAACGCGAGGACTCGCAGCACAACGTGGAGTTTCGAACGGAGAAAGTCGGGACAAGCTTACCTGCATTTATATCAGGTAAACACACTCGTGACGCGGAAGAAGGTTCGAAGGAACCACGTTATCGACGCGCGATTACAACGCAGACGACACTTGAGCAAGTATGGCGTCCGTTACAGTAGCAGAAGACAACCCCATCTTAATTAGTGTCGGCGGAATACGCGTACCTCGCTTCTTCAAGGGCGAACTCGTAAAACAAGTGCTCGAATATAAGCCGCGTCCCGGAGATATATTCGTAGCAACTTACCCAAAATGTGGCACCACTTGGCTTCAGTACATCTTGTGGAGCCTGTTCAACCTGGACAAGATTCAAGCAGGACACGGCGTGCCAACGTTGAATGACCTGCTCAACAAAGAAGTGCCCTTTCTTGAATGGGTGAGGCTACCATTTTTTTCCATCTTGTTAGTCGTTGTTATAGCTAGCTACAGTGTACCCTGTCATGCTTGTCACGTTGCTGGGCTGCATCTTGGTTGCGTTGAGCGCAGAGGCTGCGCTGTTATCAAACGACTGTGTTGACACTGCCAAGACAGTGATAACGTACGATACGGCTATAAAAAGGTACGCTATATGCCAATGTTCAGCTTGCTTGACGGATCCACAGAATTAACAATTTGCACGATACCGTGGATGGTTTGGAAGAGTAACTGGCCGTACGTAAACAATTTTGGGAGAATGAACGTTTGTTTTCTGAAAATTACATTAAAGGATAGCTCTTGTGAAAATTGAGGCAGAAATGCCGTTTAAATTCCGCAAGAGGAGACTCATAACTCCACACCGCACTTGGGCGAAAGTTAGACGAAACTGAAACCGCAAAACTATGTAGAGGTAACGTCGCGCGTGGTAGTAGTCACTTGGCCAGATGTACATCTTCTTTCATTTCGGAACTTCCGGACAAAATTACCCCGAAAGCGGCGTTTACGAGGCCCCATAATTGGCCTTCCCAGGCAACGTGAAATTTCCTCCTCACCCGTGCGTACGTCAGGCCTATCGCGTGAAGGCACAGTTCCTATGAATACGTGACGCAGCTGCGGAAGGTCGGCGCGCCGAAACAGGGTGCGGCTTTTATTCGGGTAAAGAACACTTTGGAGGTACTCAGATTGTTGCGATTCAATCCCGTGGTGATTGTGAATATTATTACGTACGTACGTGGAGCATGATCATTGTCTTCCAGAGCAGATTGTGTTTGTTTCGCGACTTAGTCATAGCAAAGACAAACCCTCATGCTTTTGCGTCTCCTCGTTAGGAAAGCTTCAGACATGCGATTGAGAACGTTAACAAGCACAGACCAATACCAGGCATCGTTTCCTCCAAACCCAGGTGGGCACGGCACCACTGGCGACACTGCGCGACCCACGGATCATGAAACACCACCTTCCTTTCAACAAATCACCTTATCATCCCGAGGCCAAATACGTGAACGTTGTACGTAACCCTTTCGACTGCGTCGTCTCCGTCTACCACATGCAAAAGAACCACGGACCATCCGCAGGTCTTCCATCAGACTACGACTTCGACACCTTCTTCGAGTCGTTTATGGAAGGCGACGTCCCCTTCGATTCCTACTTCGACCACGTCCTGTCCTGGTACGCGCACCGGAACGACATCAACGTCCACTTCATGTACTACGAGGTGCTGCTGGAAGACACCGCGAACGAGATACTCAAGCTGGCGGACTTTCTTGATCCAGACGGAGCTGGCAGACGCCTACGGCGAGGCGGTGACCTCCTGGAGATGGTCAAGGAAAGCACATCGTTCCAAACGTTGAAGGCAGTGGCCCTGAAGGAAGCTGAGACGAGTGTTCCAGATGGTAGGAGGACCGTGCTCGGTCCGTCAATACTGAGGACGTTCTTCAGAAAAGGGATTGTTGGGGACTGGAGGAACCATCTGAGTCCACAGCAGGTTAGACGACTGAAGGACGTGTACTGTAGGAGGCTCGGAGACACGGAGATGCACGAGGTCTGGTACAAGTACCTTGGCTTTTAGAACGGGAACTGAAGATGAGTCAAGAAAATGTTCCTTTAAAACTGCTCGTTATTACAAAGGTTGTTCAACTTTTACATACTCGTAGTGTCTGACCGCGGCCATGGAGAAAAAGAGTCCGCGCGGATAATGTGATATTGTTGAAGCATATACACAGTCTAGTCTGGTAGATTTTTCTTTTCTTTTTTTTCTTTTTGCTGAATAAATGAACGTCTCACACAAGAAGTGGTCACTAACCATCACAAATTGTATTCTGATGAACTGGTTATTATTTAGCATGTGATATATTCTGGACCAGTCTTGGGTAAGTTACTTCTAAAAAGTAACTGAGTTACAGTTACAGTTTATCTGCCAAAAATAGTAACTAAGTTACAGTTATAGTTACTTTCTTGGTCGAGTAACTAGTTACAGTTACAGTTACCGAGAGAAAGTAACTCAGTTACATTACAGTTACTTTTTATAAAAACGACCGTGAGAGGGTGATACAATTGTTAAAAACATACACTTATTTACATTTACTGAAGAGCGATGAAAGTCGTCTTCCATTGAACCAGAAGCAGTATAAGTTAAAACACGGTTATTCCACACGGAGAAATACGACACGTGCATGCGACCTGGCGCATCGCGGTGAAAAAGAAGAGCACGGTGACACGCGTTTATAGCGTGTAGAGGGAGAGACATACACAAGAACAAGGAACTCGCCTCATGATGCTTTTTCAGGTTTGAAATTGATGTCCTGTTTGCAGAGTACGTCTTATTCCATAGCTTGCACCTTACAATTAAATTATTCTCGTCCTCCCATGGTAAAAAAGAAAAACTCAAAGGTTGCTTCATTGAGCGGCTACGGAAGCTTTATGATAGAAACAACCGGAGCAGGATTAGCCATTGCACTGGTCGGAGCGCAAGTGAGCTGACCGGAAAGTTTCTCTTTGTGTATAATCATTCCCTTGTCCATATCCACAGGAGGCAGGATCCCGTGCAAGGGCAGCAACACTATTGCTCACATATGACTCACTCGGACCGTTGAGGGTCACTAACTTCAACTAATTTCTCTTCGCAAAGCTGGAATTCCCTGCTTGGTTAAGAGCCCAAGGCAGGGGGCACATACTGATTACGGATAAAAGGAAGGGAGACACCGTTAGGGGGAAGTAGGGGAAGGTAGGTGAAAGAAAAAAAGGAAGGACATTTATTTGAGTAACTAGTTACATTCACAGAAATAGTAACTAGTTACAGTTAAAAGCTATTTTTCTGGAAATGTAACTAGTTACTGTAACTAGTTACCCCCAAAAGTAACTAGTTACAGTTACAAGTTAAAAGTAACTTAGTTACTACCCAAGACTGTTCTGGACCAATATTATATTTCCACGCAATCGCTGATTTGTGATACCCAGTTGCATGCGTTACCTGCTGGACGACTTCCTCATCTGACTATACTTTGGTTGTACTTCTGTGATATATCTGCACTCATCACCACATAGCTCACATCGACTGAGCATCCACTTCGGCAGCGGTGCGACTTCGAAGGCCGTGCAGAAAAAAAAAAAACACGTCTACAAAAGCTTCATGAAGTAAGTAATAGATGGCGACACCGTCGTAGCTGGTAAAAAAATGTGCGCATTCCAGCGCGCCCTGCTTGTAAAGCAGACGACGTTAATCAGGCGAACCTTGAACTGAGCGCAGGTTCAAGATACGACCTGCAAACAGACGACAATCTTTTCGTTCCGTTAAAACGACGGGAGATCGTAAGTGGGGTCGCCCGAAGTGCTGCGCTGGAGTATAACAGATTGAAACCGCGTTAGTAAACAACAGGAAGTCGCCATGACGGAGTCATTCATCGAGACCACGTCGCACGGGAAATGCCTCATGATACGCGGGTTTCGGTTTCCGCCGGGGTTCAACCCTGAGTTTGTGTGTCAAGCGCTCGATTACAAACCTCGAGCAGGTGATGTCTTCGTATCGACGTACATCAAGTGCGGCACAACGTGGGTGCAGTATGTGGTGTGGTGCTTGCACAATCTTGACAAACTCGCGTCTGGCGAGGGCGTACCCACCTTGACCGACCTGCTGCATAAGCACGTGCCAATGATTGACTGGGTAAGTATCGGTGGAAGTATTAGTACTGGCAGTGACTATGGTGCGAGGAATGTATATAGTACACAGCGTTGCGTTTGTGACGAGTGCGTTTTTTTTTTTGGCTGAGGTGAATATCGTACAGTGCCAGTTGGCTGCCATCACCGCAGAGAGAGTCGCCCCTTGAAATCCCGTGCTGGATCTTTCCACAGGTTGGCACAGAACCTTTGGCCCAGCTACCTGAACCCCGCCTGATGAAACACCACCTGCCTTTCCACATGGCTCCCTATCATCCAGAAGCCAAATACGTCGTTGTGGTCCGCAACCCGTTCGACTCTGCAGTCTCCTTCTACCACATGCGCAAGAGAAACTGGCTTTCTGCGGGCCTTTCAGAGGACTACAAGTTCGACGCTTTCTTCGAGTCCTTCATGACCGGCGACGTCCCATACGGGTCGTACTTCGACCACATCTTGTCCTGGTACGAACACCGCAACGACCCCAACGTGCACCTTTTGTACTTCGAGCACTTGCTGGAGGACACGGCCGCAGAAGTCCTCAAGATCGCGGACTTCGTAAACGCTAAGGAGATCGGAAGCCGTCTGCGATCCGATCCTGGTCTTCTGGAAAAAGTCGTCGAGAAGACGTCGTTTACGAGTCTTAAAAAGACTGCCGTGCCCGACGAGGACGTGGATGACAAAGACATCGGTGACTGGGAGAACCCTAAAGGTCCCAGCAGGAATTTCTTCAGGAAGGGGGTCGTGGGGGACTGGAAGAATCAGTTGAGCGCGGATCAGGAAAGAAGGCTGAAGGAGCTTTACCTTGCCCGGCTCGGTGGAACCGAGTTGCAGAAGGTTTGGGAAAAGTACTTGGGTTTCTAGGTCGTCTCAAACCGTGTTCCACGATTTCCGAAGCACGGCGATTATGCCATGTGACAAGCTTGTCGAGTGCAATCAGCTACATAAATTTAATTACACGCAGTTAGTTCTATAACTATTCATTAGTTCTACGAGTGTTGCTAATATGTGAAAAAGAAAACGCTTTATCTAGCTGCTATGTCTCGTCACTACATTAAAATATTTGCAGCTTCTGAAAAAGAAATGCAATGGTTAGCAACTCACGAAACCAGAGAAGACCAAGCCATGCAAGATCCTATCACATCTCTTTATTGCATCAGGTACTGTCATTATGTCAAGCCTATGAGCTGCCTTCATTAACAAGCTAGGTACTCATTTAAATGTGAGGATAATGCTGCAATACTGCAGTACGTCGTCGACATCTCGGACATCCGTTAGACACTTCTCTCCGCGAAGGGGGCAGATATTGCGAAGTATTCACAGTGGAGTTTTTCATGTGTTTAAAACAAGCATTCATTCATGCGGAATTCAGCGGTCGTCACTGAAAATGATCATCCATTCTGCTCCAGGCTCACAAGAACTCCGGAAGGAAAAAGATGTCAATGGAATATAACGATAAAACTTCCCCCTCCCCTACCATGAAAGAGCGAACCTTTTACAAAAGCTTCTCCCAAACACTCTTCAACCTCCCATCCTGAATCTTCTCTTTCATCATGTCCCCCAGAACTTTCTTCTGCTCCTCACTCAAATACTGCCTGTGACACCCGACAGTTCCTTTGAGCACTTCTTCCTTCAGATGGTCCCTGCCGCCGACCGTCTTCTCCAAGTCCGTCTCTTCAACGATCTTCTTCAACCTTTCCTCGCCAGCATCGAGGCCCAGAAACTCTGCAATGGTCTTCACCGCCTTAACCGGCTCCTCGACCATCTCTTCGTAGCACAGCAGCAGGACACTCTCGTCCTGACTCTTCTCGCACCAGGAGTTGACGTGGTCAAAGTAATCTCCAAAGGGAACCTCGCCTCTCACGAAACATTCGAAGAAATCCTTGAACTCCCCTTCGTACGTCCTGCGGATGTGCACGAAGTTCGAGGCGCAGACATCCAATGGATTCCTCAGGACAACGACGTGCTTCGTGTCCGGGCCGGTCGGGCTGAACGCGTACGGCAAGTGATGCTTGACGAGACGAGGTCCACCGTTCCTGGGGCAGACCGTGTCGGAGTCCACGACTTCGATGCAGGGAAATTCTCGCGTCAGAAGCGTGTGGAAGTCTGGTAGAGGTTTGCCCTCGTGCAGCAGGGCCCAGATGACGTACTGGGCTCGGGTCGACCCCGATCTTGGATAGGAGCCAACGAAGATGTCTCCGGGCAGGGCCTTGAACCAAAGCACTTTGCGTATAATATCCTTGTCGAAAATATTGCGTTGAAGCAGGAGTCCCTGGACGTTGAAGAGGTTCATCCGCTTGTACGAGACATCACTGTCGTTTGGGCTGGCAAGGGGCTGAGTTCTGTAAATGCGGGGACATAACGAAGATTTTGTGAGCGGGGTTTAAGTGCGGTCGTTATGGGCGGAACCTAACAATGTCAACGTAAAGCAAAGAGAAATGGCTGGCTAAATGCCAAAGGTAAAACTGCAACAAGGGCGCTGGAAGTTTCTACCACACAGACGCGAAGATGAAATTCAGAAAGGTGCTAATTGGTAGATGCTAAAGGATAAAAAAATGTGCCCGAAAAAGTTTGAAAGTACTAAATGTTGAAAAAGAGTTAATCGGGAGTTGTCTAATCTGCAAAGTAGCCACAAGAGACCTTAAACAAAAAGGAAAAAAAAAAAGAAAAAGAAAAGTGCACTGATGTATGGCAAGGTCACAGAGATTAATACGTTATCTGATAAACCGAATAATTAAATACACCGCCGTGCCGTGTAGTTGTGTCCAATACGCGGCCACGCGACAACACATTTAACAATACATGCCTTACGGAAACGTGGGTATTACAAATCATAATATATTTGAATATTTACAGCATAGTCTCCCAATAGCGAAACAAAAATCAGTCAATGAAATCAAGTAATACTCACGGCATATTTGCGCTATTTGCAATCCTGATAATGTAAGAAAAAATCCGGAGCCTAGAATTCCTCTTACGGAGAACTACTGAGGACACCCCGCACTCGATGGCATTTTCCGTGTCTGCTCAGACGCGATTGCCGCTGAGCTATCTCTTACACACTGCAAACGAGCAAGGTACTCGTCGGATAGCAACAGCCGACTTTTGAGGTTACGCATGAAGCAGACGTAGTTTGTTTTATGTGTTTCTGCTTTCGCTCCGCGCTATCGTCCTATCGTCTGCTTACGTCAGCCGACAACAGTCGGGTGATGAGCCACCGACAAGGCCATAGAGAAAGATACGGCGGCATCGGCCGACATTATCGCGCGCTTGTTCGAAAAACTTCTCCTAGTTCCTAATCACTTTTAAATCACACGGTATTTGCAGATTCCAGTTTTTGAACAACCATGAACGCCTTGCAAGCCGCGCACCGCAAAAGCTGTCTGCAACAACTCTGTCTGGCAGACGAGAAACCAAAGCAGACGACACCCAGCTCCAAAAGCGTTGGAGGGGCACACATGAAGAGGACATCGAGCTCATGAGACGTATGAGCATTCTCTAAAATTAGCAGCGAAATCATATTTTGCAAGACAGAGATGGGGGAAGAAAGGAACGTACACACTGCAGATGCTGTTAAACGATCAGTGCGAATCTAAACAACACTGAGCGCTGAGTGTGCGCTCGGCTGTCATGCTTGTCCAAATTTTTTCCGACCGATTGCTCTTGGTGTTCACTGAACAAACATCAAAACAAAGAACGGTGTTTAGATGCGACTCAATGCCACTCTGCAGCGTTTTTGTAAGTAACGTACGCTACATATATATCTGACTGATATAACTCAAATAACGTCATATACGATTAGCCTGGCGCTGTGCACGTAGAAAACAAAATTTCTTAATACGATATTCCATTCAAATCAGTAGGCAGCCCCCTAAGTCCGACCATGACAAAAGCTGACACACGCAACAAAAACAAAATACGCACCTGCGAACATCCAACTGAACAGCTTCCCCGTTCATAGTGCCGTAGAGATCTGAAACGCAGCTTCTCAACAAGGGAAAGACGTCTACAACAAAGACAACATAGCAGACAAACCACGACAACAGAAGACTACAATTTTTTCCCGCCCGTGCCAATCAGAGGACGTTCATAACAGCATACGGAGAATTCTCCTCGGAGCGCTTCCGTGCCTTCCAGAAGTTTGAGGGGAAGAGCTGACGTCACAGACCAGCCTCCAAACATAGGCCTCTGTTGATAGGGGAAACGTGAAGTGACAACGTCAAGGCCGTCCAGAAGGGGACGCGACGCCCCTCACCATGCTGCCGAACGACCTCGAGAAGGAACTTCGAACCGACCGTCGATCGCGTTCAACACACGGTTGCTTCACTTGCAGACGTCATCTTAGCCCGGAAAACATTTTGCGAAACAGATGATGGGTTGGTGTTAATCGTCGCGCAATAAACACGTCAATGAGATAAAGCGAAAAGAAAGCGCAGGAGAAAGTCGAAGATTTCGCACACTTGCGCGAATACCTCGACCGCAGCTGAAAAACATCGAGTTGTCTCGCGACGTAAACACCCAATTATAAAATACAATGAAAAGCATCGAAAAGTGTAAAAAAAAAAAAAAATTGATAACACTGTTGACAGTGACGAGCAGTGCAGTATTGACGTGCAACCTTTTGAAAATAAACAAGCAGGCTTCGAAGTCTGAAATCGGAAAAAATAACAGTCTTGCTCTTGATTGTGGCATACAAACTCTAGGATGTAACAGTAAAGTCCTACTATTTCTATTGCAATCATGGTTTCCTGTAGAAAACTTGGCCTCACAACACAAAAATGATGTTGGGGTTTCAGCACATTGGGACTGCAGCTCTACTTCACTTTTTCCTTTTCTTCCCTATATGCTGGTTCACTATATAGAGGTACTACTGCTAAACTAAAAAACACTGCACAATAACTAATTTTTTTTTAAATGCGTAATTTACATATGTGCTCTTCCAGTTTAGCTGCCCACACGTCACAGACAACTTAGTGTGTTGCATCAATGTTCTGCAATTCAAAGAAAAATTCGAAGTGAAAAAATTCAAGTTGCAAAATCCAAACCAAAAAATATATTCCGAATTCGAACTGAATATTCTCTCTGTTGTCGCTTTATTGCCCAACCCTTATTAGATTATTTACTTTTCCACAGTCTCGTACTAACTATTGTACCATATTAGAAGGTCATCGTGCTGTCTGTGGACAAGCTAATAAAACCGTTGCAACTATTAGCTACCAGGACCCGCTGTCCAGTGCACCACATGGCGGCCGCGGCCGAGGCGGCTGCCCCTCTCGCCTACGCACCCCCCCCCCCCCCCCCACACACACACACAGAACGAGGCGAATTTTTGTCCACCTGAAAGTTCTTTATTGTGTACTCAAATCTCAGCACACGACGCCCTGAGGCACCTAAGCAAATTGTACCATGTCTCTAAGTTGCTGGTGTCCTTGATCGTGTTTCAACCAGGGGCCGTAACCGCAACGGAACCGACAACCGCTTGGAACCCAATTTTCTTCAAGAACCATAACCGTAACGTAACCGCAGTTCACCGCCGGCAATTAACCGAAACAGTAACCTGGACCGATAAATGTGATTTCGGTTACCGGTTCGTATGAATCGGTACAAGCGTGAATGCGATATTTTGTATCGTTTTACAACTCCGATTAGTGGTTTAGTATGTAGTACATGCTTCTGTTAAAGTAGATCTCTTCGTCATGTGTTTTTCATTCAGAGGTTGTGTAGACAACATCCCAAGCAGCACAATGTACCGAAAGTCGGGTGCAATAGGGGTGGACGGTATGTGTCTTATCAAGGTTCTTCAGCTTCACGCGTCTGTTCAAGGCCTTCCACCTACCCGTCCACCCCTATTGCACTCGACTTTCAGTACATTGTGCTTGCCTGGGATACCATCTTATGCGCTCGGACCCATAATCGGATGACATACGCATCGTATGACGTGTATTGCGTACATCCCCAATGAGTTACGAACTCATTGAACCGTATTATTGTTATCATTTAAGATAGGAAGCGTTGCACGCTGTTTGTTTCCATATCTACGTGCTTAACCGCTGAACGCACACAGCTTTTCTTGCCTTGTAGCTTGTTACAGCAGGAGCGAAATGAGAGTGCACGAGATAATAGAGGCCGTAACAAATTATTTTACGGAGAATGTCGCGAACGGCCAAAGTGCATCGAAGAAAGAGTTCACCCTTTCTTATATATAATTTTCTTGTACAGGGTGTTTGCTCTAACGTGTCCAGAAATTTTATTTAAAGCGAGCGATAAAAAAGAAACGAGCGCTACTTTTCAGCTACTTGACTAAGAAACTGGTGATACTAGTGAAGCAGTACCTGTTCCTTACTCAAGTATCAGAAAAGAACCACTTGCTTTATTTTATTATTATTTATGTTATTTTTATTGCTCCCATTAAATATAATTTCTGGACACGTTAGATCAAACATCCTGTATATATCTTATATATTGTACTATAAATTATTACAATATAATATATTAAATATTACAAATATAATAATAATTAATATCAAAACAGCAAATCCCGTTACCATAACCGAAACGTTTCAGAGTTCCAACACTGAACCGTAACCGAACAGATATTCGTTTCAGTTTCAGACCCCGGTTTCAACCCACAAACTTGTGGTCAGGTGGCGAATACCACACACGCCAGATACTCCAGCACCTTTCACTTTGTGGAACTTCGCCGTGTATTTGCCGCATTCCAGTGATCTTCAATGTGGTGACAATACCGCATAAATGCTAAGAAAGCATCAAAACAACACTGAAGTTGTTGAATTTCGAAGTTGCCCCTTAAGAAGAAGGGCTGGGTAGTCATGACACCACATAATATCGTATGACTTGAGATTGTGCAACTGGCCTAATATTTCCTCTCACTCGAAACACTTCACCCTGCCGAACCGTGCACAAAACAATTGATATTGCCTAACTGATCAACGTTGTTTACTTTCTTAGAGTTTACACCGGTTTTGAAGGCATTCTGCATCTAACCTGTACCAGGAAATTTCAAACACCAAGTAATCTGTTTGCGATCGTTCTGTTCGAAACACATTCCTTTCGTGACCTCGTCAATGAACACAGCTGTGTTGCATTGACATTGTGAAATGTGAATGCATGCGACAATGTGCTTCATGCTTCCAATACATGTGCATGCTCTCATAAGCTTTAAGTACGTGAGATGTCCACTTCTGTTTCTCACCAAATATGTCCTGCACAACAAACTCCGGTGCCCCAAGCAAGCGCGACTTGGAGCCAGTGCTTGATTCAAGATCGCTCTGATGAGACAGTTCATCAGAACAATGCATCACTATATCAAGCTGCAAGTGTGCTGTGACATTGTTAGTGTATTTGACAAGTAATCCAGAGTGCCAATTAATGTCCAGCTTCTGCCTGGTACCTCTAAAAGCGTTATTCTTGTGATGTTCCAAGCATGAGAAATGCAGCAAAAAATTCCTCCACGTGTTTAGAGTTTTCACATAATTTTGACAAATGTGATATTAAAGAAGCAGTGAAAGCACCCTAAATAAACTTTTCATTTTCAGCTGTGGTGTACTGTGTAACGAGTACCCTCACATGTACTCTGGCACAAGAAGAATGATTGTAGCTATCCTCTAGCATGAGAGACAAAGAGGTTTTGACTACACTCCCTCTAGAATCCTCTCAACTCTTTCAGAAAGCCTGTAAGTGAACGAGTGACGCTGACGTCACTACGTCACATGTACCTCACAGCATCATTCCAGGAGATCAGGTCAGGCCTGCAAAGTTTCACTGCACCACTCACGCTGCTTTTTCCAGGAATTTTTACATTTTTAACTGCGCAGTGACAAAACACTGTACAGCTAAACATTCTGGGTGGGGTGATAGCTATGTCAATGTAGATTAATGTGTTTTAGCTTTTCAAGGCACTCAGTCCACACAAAGGTTGCAAACTTCGAAAAACAATTTATCATAAATACCACTACAAAAGCACCCTTCCCTGTCGTCGCAGCAAAGTAAAAAAAAAAAAAAAAACGTTTTGAATAAGAAATGGTGATGAAATGGCTAACACAGAAGCTGACATGTGACCATTCCTTGACGTGTTAATGAATGTGATCACTGACTGCACAATATCCGTGTGTTTATAAACGTAAATGTAGTCCTTCAACCATTCTGCCACTACTGAGGTCCATGCTGGAAAAGCTTAAGCAGAAAAATGCTGATGGAAACACACCTTATGGTATATAGTAACCTTGCATTCCTTTAGTGTCCTCAGAGCCCCTTGCTGCACGTTGGTTAAATAAAAGAACACGCACACGCTTTTATGTAAATATGTACGCGTATGGGTCATCAGATCCTTGTTTAGGAATGTGCTTAAAGAGTGCCGAGACCACATAGGTCTCAGCCTGTCATGGCCCGTCTAAGCAGTGCCTTGTGTTTAAGGGTTAAGCCTGGTAATACCAGTATTTTTTTTCCAGCAAAACTTTCTCATCAATAAATATGATGAAATCACGTAAAGACACACGTCCTCTATGTTAATTTAACATCCCCAGCATGTTGTACACGGCACATAACAGTGTTGCGTAAAGATGACACATAAAAAGACAGTACAACAAAAATTACACCACACGACCATCATCCACGTCAATCATCATCGCTGTCGTCATCCCCCCCTTTTCCGCGGATGGTCTTCCGCTGGACGGTGAACGCCGGCCTCTTTTCCGTCTTCGTCTGGTCCGGCAGAGTATGCAAATCTCCAGCGTAGTTGATGATGCCACCGCGAGCGATGCGCCATTCCAGCATCTCGGTCGTGAAGTCGTCCGTTCCGCCGAGGTCATCAAAACCGACAATGTAGTCCTTCGACTTGAAGTCCTTGAAGAGGACAATGGTGGGCAGGACACGAATCTTCATGCGCTCACAGAGGAATGGTGCCTGCGGTGTATGAACGAAAAATATGGCGACGATGAACACATCCATTCTGCCAGCACAGCTTCAAAGTGCGTCAAATGTTTTCGATACAACGCCCGAAACATATTTATGGGACATACTTTGATGCTTTTCACGTGTTCACATATTGGTCTTTTATTGGATATTGAACGAATCTAACAGCGTTAAAGGCGTTTTGAAACAATTTTCCCACTCCAGGAGGAACTGTGTTGGTGATGCGGGGATTTTGTCTCCCTACCGCACCAAGCAAAGCCCTATGCCGATGCAATGCCACTTTTTGGAAGTTACTGCACACCAAAACATCTCCTATCCCCATAAATAAAACAATCCAATAAATACAGTATACGTATTATCGCAGCAAGCGTAACAACGTGAACCCACACTGGTAAGCGAAAGTCTGCGTATTTACCGAGGTCTTTTCACTCGGTATACTGCAGTGCAAATGGGAATGCACACGAACTCCGAGACAATCAATCACCTGCGCTGCACTTCCATTCGTTTGCCTGGCTTACATCATTATGATGTCATTGTCGCTGGGGCTCTTTTAGCCACAGATGCAGTGTGAATCTTTAAAACTCTGTGACCTTGTCTGTGTTTGTCATTTTTTTGTCCCCTAGTCTCGGGTTTTTAAGTTATGGATCTTTAAAACTCGTTTACACGCATTTAATATGTACTAAGCTGTTTTGCAGAAGAGAAACTTGGCATTGTAGACTGTGAAGCGGTGCCAAACGTTACTGTATCGGTCTCGTACACACATTTCTGGAAGCGTTGGTCCCTTTAACGCCCATCGTTTTTGAAGGAAAAAACAAACAAACAAAAAACGTGTGAAAAGAAACTTCGCACGAACCGCATGTTTTAGATAAAATTCATCTTTGAAACCATTATCCGAGCTAACAATTTTTGCGAACCTCTTCACCATCCCCTTCAAATGTCCCCCTACCAGACGACAGCGTACCACACCATCAACCTGCTCCTGTCGTCGGCCGGGTGCTAACCCGCGACCTGCACAGAGAAAGCATCAAACTGGCCTACCTAGGCAGGTCCAGAGCACAAGAGGAACGCATGGCATATAATACAGACCCGATCAACGCTGATCTTCACGAAGCGCGTCTCCACGTGCTTCTGTGCCAGAATATTGAGGTGCTTGTCCACGATCTTGCACCGGAAGCTCGACTCGCGGTAGAAGTGGACGACGACGTGCTCGCTCTTCTTGCACGTCTCGAAGAACTCTGGCTCCGAGGCGAGCTCGGAGTACTCTCCGTGGCCCTTCTGGAGCCACTCTATCTTTTTCTTTTCGTACTTCTTCATGGCTTCCAGCCGTTTCTGCCGTATACCTGTCGTTACAAAAGGGATATCATGTGCACTCAGCCTCAACACACACGCAGCGTGCAGTTCCACGCTTGCCCGTTACGTGACAATAAAATTTACCACATGTGCTTCCTTCTTCTAATATTTGAGTTGTCCTCCCAGGCGTTTTTTGGGGGGGAAATTGTTGAGCGTGCTTCAACTTAGTTACTTTCTAGGTATTAGTACTAGTGTCAACCACAGCCCATGTGGGGCATAATTAATTGAACCTCTGTAAGCAATAAGGGGATAAGTCGATTTATCCCCCTTTTGCTATTTTTCCCGAAATGACATCTACGTACCAGCATGTACCTGCCAAAGAAAATTTAGGATCGTATTGCAATTTATTGGCCCGCTACAGGAGGGTAAGAAAATGCATGTACGTCAATGGGACGGACAATCAGATCAGGGCCCTTTTCTCGGTTCGAGATTTTTCGACTTATCCCCTTATTGCATACAAAGGTTCAATTGTACATTACAAGGAATTAAAGGTAAGAAAGAACTGTCCGCAAAATTTTAAAGGAGCAGTTAAATGACATTTAGGATTACTCAAAATTTTCCCTATTTCATCATACAAGTCTACGAGCTGCAGCTATGGGAAATATTTTCTCTGTGAGTCTTCCACAGAAAATTCTGTTGCTACGGCCACGGCCAATCAGTATTCAATGTTTCTTGCAGGGCATGACATGTATAAGAAACTTGTACCACATCAGCATAGTAAACCCGCAGTCACAGCATTCCTATGATGACAATACGGTTCAGCATGCCGTTCCAAAGTCTGACAAAGACCGACTATGTAGTCTTGGGAAGTGAACCTACCTTCAAGGTCGTCATCTTTCAATTGTTCGAGCCGCTCAATCTCGGCATTTACTTGTTCCTCCACAAGCTTGGCACTTTCCAAAATGGACTTCTCAAAAGCGGCTTGGATGCTTGCACTCGCCATCTGAAATGAGATGTGATATTGTAGACTTATGCGAATTTTCTGACTTAATTGATGCTTACAAAATTTGTGGAATTCATGGAGTGCAGATACCATGACACTTGCATGTTTCTAAAGGATGGTATTCTAATATACAGATATATTGCGATTCCGTAGTTGAACTTGAACAAAAAAAAAGCCTGCTTATGAGTTAAAGCATATGCTCTGAGGAATTATCGGAGTCTTACTATTTGTATGAATATTGTCACAAATATTATTAGCTGTTTCATCCTCAGTAAATACGACACGACATTTAATTAGGGTAAGTGAAAAGAAATATTACGCGCTACATAAAAACAGTCAAATGTCAATCCTGGATTGCATGAAATGCCATGAAGCGCATTTTCGTGACTCGTAAAATGAGCCGTGAACTGCAGCAGGTGAGGGGCATACGACTTAACGTTGAAGCTTTCAGTTATTTTCTCCGAGCTTTCTGTATCGATTCCGAACTTGTGGTAAATATCCCAGAAGAGATTCCAATTAATGAGAACGTGAGACTCGCAGGTACACGCACTAGTTCACGAGAATGAGAACAGCGTAGGCGTTGAAAGGCGAGGTCCTGCACATGGCTTGACAGTTGTGACTTTTATCAGATACCGTAGCTTGCACGACGTTTTGTGTACCAACAGCACCGTGCCATTGAAACAGTGAAAGGTTAAATACGTAGTAACACACTTACTCTTGCTGGGTAACTTGGAAAAACCTTCGATTTTACGCAGCAGAAGCGGTCCGACTCCGAAGACAATGCAAGCAAACAACCATAAGTTGATGTCACTGCCGATGAAGCTTCCCTGGAATGCCTGGATCTATACCGAAACCGAAACTTACTCTGTTCAACGCTTCCGGAGGAGGATTGATTTTGACATGTAACAACGCATACTATATTTGCTATTCAATGTAATATAATAGAAAATTACGTGCTTGAAAGGCAAAGGATGTGCGAACCAGCTCTGAAATTCGCTTAACTACTTGATTAAACATCGAAATTAAAAAAGGCATAACAAGTACGTTTACTATGACGCTCCAAAGCAATGTGCGTGTATTGTCATGTAGCAGGAGTGATGTATATTGTCATGTGTTGTATGTATTGATATGTATGTATATTGTCGTGTATTGTCATGTCATGTATTGTCATGTAGGCTGCCTCCACTACCTGTGGAGGCAGCCGCTTTTGCACAGACACTAACTCTGCCTTACAGTCCTACGTGCCGGACAACAATACTCCCTTGAGGATTTTTTTTCCCCTACTAGCCATACAGAGTGAACAATCCAAACACGGGAGAGTCGCTGCGGAACGCAGTACAGTCCTAGCGAGATGGCTACAACATAATTTTCCACACACCCTGAACATTGCGGAAAAGACGAGAGGACGCGTGTGTAGACTCGAAAGCATTGTTCCCAAAACATTGCAATAAACTGCTGGTCAGTGTACTGACCGGTGTACCAGAGACCAGTGTACTGACCGAAATTTTCTAAGTCGGTTCGGTTCAGCTCCAAGTTGGCGGCGACCTTTTCGGTTCGGTTTCAGCAAAAAATAACAGTTCCGGTTCGGTGTGATGCTACCTTGATTTATACAGCGTTTCCACAAGGCTTACCCATGCAATGGCGAACCTGTATGGCCTTATGGCCTCAGCCGAGGTTACAGGTATGCGTGTTTGCACACGATCAAATGCCCTGGATTGATCGAAGGTCGCCATCACGGCTGGGGCACGATCACTGTTAATGAAGTGGATGGCATGGCGAAGCGCGTCTTCATGAAGGTCCGAAGACCTCCCGGCGGCAGATCATCCCTGACAAGGATGTAACACCGTTCCCCGGAAAGATGAAACACGTAACAGAAGCGTTGGTATTGCACACTGTAGGATGGGTCAAGCGCAATGCATGCCGTACATAATGCTTGCCGCAGTGTCTCAGCTAGGATCTTATAATCGCTCGCGTCGGTAAAGTAATCGGACGATATAAGCACCTGCATCCAGTTTCGTAGACGAGTCCTGGCACAGAAGGACAGCATCAAAAATGTTCCAAAATAATGGCTGTTAAGAAATAGGTTTTTTGTCACCAAACTTACCTCATAAGTAACACACAGCGTATAGAAGCCGGTCATCTTCATGATGCTGGTGCTTTATTCTGCTGGTGTGCATCAGAGACCTTCACGAAACTTCTCGACCATTTCGTACCGATTTTTACAGATGTCCCTGCGGATTTGGAGGCTACTTTATTCCTTTCGAAATTTTTCCGCGTCATTAATTTCTGCCGAACAAGGGCTCATCACTGCATCACCTGCATAATGGGTTTGTAATGGTCTTCGTCGCGGCTACGTCTGCTTTCTTCGCAACATTGTTTTTTTGGTTCCCGCTGTCGGCTTACGACGTCCTATCGTCATCAGCATCACTCAAACGTGTCGTCTGCGTTCCCTGGGGAAACGCACACCGCATGTTTGCATGAATAATTTACTGAACCAAGGCATTGCCGAGTGCAGACCAGAAAGGAGAATTGGTGATCAATAATGGCTTGCTTTCACCGTCACTTAGTTAAGGAGAGACATAGAGAGAGAGAGAGAGAGAGGGAGAGAGAGAGAGAGGGAGAGAGAGAGAGGAGGAAGAGGGAAATATATATTGTCATCGAGTAGACAAACTTGTGTAGGTAAACCGCTATACACAGGTAGGATTACAGCACGCTCAAAGGGAGCAATGATTTTTTGCATGCTGTCATTTCAGATTTGCGTCAGCAACCAACACAAATATGGCCTGCATTGTGAGAGAAAAAATACAACAACATAATTTACAGCAGGATAGATTCATATGTGGAGTTAGTAAAATCTGCAGCATTACGTAGAAATTTTGTTTCTTTTATCCTGCGTTTCTTTCTGTAGATTGTTTTTCTTTTTCTGTGGCGTTGAAAAACGCTAAGCATCACCATAGAAACAAAGTTGTTGTTGTTTTTGTGTCTTTCTTCTGACCTTTGAAGCTTGGTTCACCCCGATTCAAAATGGCCGCACGCCTCTGAATGATTGCTTTCGACGCATAAATATAGGGAGCGAGACTCGAGCCGAGTCGTGGACGAGATCGTTCTAAATAACTAAACTGGGAGGCTGATAGAATATTTAGCTTTAGAGAACACGCCTTACAGCCTTTAATTCTGCCCGTGCTTTGTCTCGATTTCGAAACATTTAAGTTTTTTCTTCTCTTTATTTATTTACACCCGAAGAGCCCAAAAGGGCATAGTTAGCATACGTTGGAACATAAGTATGGAGAGAGAAAGAAAGAAAGCAAGAAGTTAACAAAATAAACAGATTACCTTTAGACAAAAACAAAAGAAAGAAAGAAAGAACAGATTAGTGTGCGATATAATACGCAACAAGGTGGAATCGAAAAGAGCGTCAACACGAAATGTCTTCTGCTTTCCAATTATTTCCAGTTTCGGTTCTAGCTGAAGCAGACCATCTGCTGTATCTGCCACCGCAGAATGCTTCAATATCTGTTTTCGCGCACCGCAACATCGAAAGCAACATCTGTGCGATAGAACTGAAGTTTAATGTTCCACAGAAACTTCGTCCAATTAGCAACAAAACGCAGATTGATGACATGGACTAAAGCTGTATGCGCAATAAAGCTCCCCCTTCGCAAAATATCAGCGTCGTCTGCTTTGTTTGCCGACACCGGAAGCGAAAAATGGGCGACGTCATACGGTAGGCGACACGTGCGACACTCATTTCCGGTTTAGGAAGTGCCCCTTTGGGAGAAGAGGTTATAAAGGAAAGCAACAGTTTCCCTTTCTTTCTCCCTCCTCGTCGCTTTATTACAGGGTGAAAGGACTTCGGGCACTGATCAGTATCGCTTGGCTGTAACACGATGTGAAAACGGAGTCTGTTCGAAACTGCGTCTTTTTGTAGCAATGTTGTAGCTTTCACTAGGACGAATAATTATTCTGGAGCTTACTAAACTCAGGCTTGGGTAGCAAATAAGTTGCAAGTAACTTGTAGTTGCAACTGGTTACTTGTTGCAGTAACTAGTTGCAGTAACTAAATACTTTAAATACTTTTCCGCGTAAGTAACTTGTATGTAATTAAGTTACTGAGAACTGTAGGTAAGTGACAAGTAGCTAAGTTACTTTAATGCAGCAACAGTAGCTGTAACAAGTAGTTACATTTCCAAAATAGGAAATGTAACTAACTCAGTTACTACTTTTGAAAGCTAACTATGGTTTTGTTAAATTTTTTTGGGATAACTTACTAATGACCGACTAAACTTGTTTGTATCAGTCTTGGGAATAGTAACTAAGATACAAGTAACTTACAACAGTAACTAGTTACGTTTCTAGGAAAGTAACACGGAACTGTAACTACTTAGCGCTTTTGGTTAAAGTAACTGTAAAATGGTACCATCTAATTTTCTTAGCTACGGCAATATTCTCTACGCGTCGGTTCGCTAACGTCATTTTGTCGAGGATTCAAGTACCCTGCCATCTTTCCCAACCAGGAACCGAAAAATTTACGGGATCGGGTCCGGTTCAGTTGCGGAACGCAGAAGTAACGGTTCGAACCGGTTTGTTCGGGCTCATAACAGTTCAGTGCACTGCAGAAAGCGGTGCCAAACTTGGAGCAGGATGCAAGCTTTCCCACGAAAGTCAACAGCGTTTTGACATCGAGCGTTGATCGGATGATGAGCTGATGACAACGCATGCTCGCAAGCGTGTCGTTGAACGCAAGTAAGATGTTAGTAAAATAATCAGAACATGTTTTATTAGTACGGTACCTACCTTTTACGCTGCCCAGATCGCCACAGGGTTCGTAACGGTACTTTTCATTCGTTCCGCTTCAGGTTCAGTTCCAAGATGGCGACAAATAGTGCTTCAGTTCGGAAAAAATAAATAGACTAACTTCCACTGTGCACATTAGAAGTCCCCTGTTTATAACACGGTATAACTATGCTAAGACAGTACAACTCTTAAAACACTTTTTTAGTTACATTTATTCGGCTTTTTTTTTTCTTTTCTTAAAGCGTACTCGTGCCATCTAGTTTCTGGTCGCTTCCAGCAGGGGTTGGCGGGACCCTCAGAAAATTGTTTTCTTTGCTTTACTTTCCTCCCGCGCTATAAGGACGTGATGTGATCGGGGCCAGCGTGCAGAACGTGATAGCAAACGAGAGAGCCGTTCTTTTCGTTCGCAGGGATCTGGAAAACTGCAGTAAGCTTATCGAATTTGTTGATTGCAATCAATTTCTAGAATGAAGCTGTAGGGAATGACATCATTTTCGCCCAGATACCGCGGCCGTGCGTGCCGAGAAAAGCGATTTTGTTGCATCTCCCCATAGACTCCCATGTATTGGAAATCTGGGACAGTTTAATTCGCCAAAAATCGGCGGATTGCTTCAGGCCTTCAAAAATGCGACCCGCGTTTCCATTTTTACTTTATATTTCTATTATTCAAAAATGTGTAGTTGCCTATATACATAAACTCGAGAGGAACACGCCTGTACCCGTTTCGCGTAGAAATTTAGCGAGTTTTACGAGAACCCTGTGAACAAAAATTCCCCATAGACCTTCTTAAGAAATAACCAAGTTTACTTTAACGTGGTAACTGTAGCTGTAACATTTCGAGAAGAGTAACTGTAACAGAGTTAATATTTTTGGAGGCGAACTGTAACATACTCTTTTTAGTAACTTACCCTTGACTCGCTTGTGGGCCACACAAAAGAAGCGCGGGGGGTTTACCGTAAGCCACCGTATATTTCGGTGCATACCTTTCGTCAAATACACGCCCCTGCCCCCCCCCCCCCCGAAAATTAGAGGTTTAACAAAATATTTTTGAAAAAATAAAAACCTATTTAGACGCACCACGGTGTCGAAAATACTGACCCCAATAGAGCACAAAATCTGTAAGGTCTACATAGCCGTTAGTCTCAACAGCAATCAAAGGTTTCGGTTCGGCCGAAAGGTTAAAGGTTTCGGTTTCGGTTTTGCTGCATGCTCGTGAGTGCCCTATTTTTTGCATAGCGACTCGTAGTGGTGAAATTAACAATTCGTGATTTTGCCCACCAAAAGATACACACACAAAAAAAGGAAAAAAAAGGGAAAGGGGGAGAAAAGGGAAAAGGGGAGAAAAGGGGGAAGAGGAAAAAAAACGAAGTCAAAACGGCAAGATGTGACTTCACTTTCACTTCTCCTGCCGGAGCCAACACGGAATGAGTCAAACAAGCTTTCACTTATTTGCAAATGAGCATTTATTCATTTTCCCGTCACGTACACAAACAACGCTGCTTGGAAAAGAAATAAAAAAAAGTGCGATATTTGACCCGCAACACAAACTGGAACCAAGCTCTTTCATGCTGAGCTAGTCTGGCCATCGCTTACGTTATTTTTCGGGGGTGCCTCATGCCCTCCTTCCGCCGTTATCTCCCTCCTCCTTTCACTTTACCGTTCCCATACGATCTTTCCGTATCTTCCCAATAAAACACACCTGGAGAGCAGAAAAAGCCAAAAAGAAGGGTGCATGGCAGTACCGCACCGAAAAGGATGTACTCGATTCAGCTTATTGGTTAATCGGCTTCGAGAATGGATTTGTTTGGATTGGATTGGATTGGATTGGGATTTGCATTCGAGAACTTCGCTGAGGCCGAAGCTCTTGCACATCAATAATGCGGGGAGATGTGCTGTTCTACGAGGTGCGGAGTTGTAAACTTCGTCTTTCACTTAAGGTGCGTATACGAAGAGGGGAGTCAAGTCCTGTAGATCACATAAACAAAATACAGAAGCCGACACTGAAGATTTTTGTTTAAGTTTAATTTGTACAAGCTTTCGCGTGGAGGTCCACACTTCCTCAGGTTCCTTGGTACCTGAGGAAGCGTGGACCTCCACGCGAAAGCTTGTACAAATTAAACTTAAACAAAAATCTTCAGTGTCGGCTTCTGTATTTTCTTTCACTTAAGGATAAGATCTCTAAGTCGTCATGCTTTGCGAAGGAGAAGCAGATGACCAGCGAACGAAAGGAAGTTCGTGGTCTACGATGGTTGCTCCCTTTCGTTCCATAATGAATCTGTCTCACCTGGTTGGTTGACACTTCTTAGCTCCTTCTCCTCCATGTATGAGCATTAACATAACATACTGCACACGTCATCATGGAACACCATGTTACAAACGTATGGTAAGAAGCGGAAAACAAATGCGTGTCATCTGCAGGAATGCCGCTGACGTCACGGACTGTAAAACCGAAACTAGAAATTTCAAGCACTTCTAAACTTAGACACTTTGTCCTGGAAATCGTGCGGAAAGCCGGTAACTTCTCACCAGCGCACTATTTATTTTCGCGGAAGGCATGTTTCGACAAACACTCCGCTGTCTTTTCTCTTTTCATAAAAAGATTGCCCCACACTTTTCTCTATGGTACAGGTAGTGCCCCCTGGTGGGGGATACAAACGCTTTCGCATTTTGCGATTGTGGCTGCGGTTACGGCTACGTCTCCGACTACGCAAAAACAGCGCATTGTCAAAAACTTGTTTGCGTCCCATTCGGCACAACCTTGTTTGTCGCCCTCCAAATTTGGCACGGAATTTTATCCGTCATCTGTTAGACGTATACGTCATCATGCCGTAGGTCGGCATCGACGGGACTGGACGGGACACGATACCTTACGAACCATGGAGGAAAGGAAGAAAAGTGACACCGGGGACACGTCATAAAAGCACGACCAATGACCAGAGGGGTCACGTGTTCGGAACGGCCCAATCACCGAACACGGTGTAATTAACAATCCCTCGCAGGGGTAGGAGTGGTTTGTGGGCGTGTAAATGTCACTGGATTGAGGGAAGTAGCGCCATCCTTTCCCTTTTCAGCCTCGACATTGGAACAAAAATGGCGACCGCAACATGGCTTTGTATGCTACGACCGCCATTGTTGCTCCAAGGTCACGGCGGCAAACATCGGAGGATTGCGGTGCTTTCTCTTATCCAGTGACTTTATGGGCGTGCACCTTTCAGCGCCACATCATAAATAGGTCATTTACAGGATATGAGCGTTGCAATTTCGAGCACTACAGCTCCACTCTCCTTGCTTTCCTCCACGTTGCAGACCAACAATGAAAGCCAAAAGCGGCAGAAACACTTGAGACAGCAAACGACACTGTGCACGCACGACAAAAGGACACCAAAATGGGAATGAAAGAACAGCGCAAAGCGAAAAAGAAAAAAAGCGCGTGCGAAGATGCATTTTCTTGTGGAATGTACGACGGTATATTCTTCTGTTTCCGAAGATTAGGTAGAGGGGCACGGATAGCATGATAAGCCTATCATTTGTACTTTCAAAAATGCCAGCAGTTTGGGTAGCAGAAAGTTTCCATACACCTGTACTGCCAACGACGCTTTGGTCTAAAGCCAAATTCAACGAAACTACGCAACAAATCGGCACTTTCATCAAAGCTCGCATGTAAGAGGCCGAATCAAGGCAATCCAGCCCACCTGCTTTGTTTGCGTGTCATCTTTGAGCTCTCATTGGCTGTACAGCGAAAGAGCACATGAAAATTGACATGGCCGCGTGTGAAGATTTCTATTAAAGCATTGTAAAGTAGTTTCTTTCTCGTTTTTTGTCTTTCTCGGCGAGAGTGTAAGACATGATACACCGCAATCTGAATTTTGGAAGAAGGTGATTGTGGTAAAGCGAGAGAAACAGTATCGATTTAAGGCTCCTTTATCCATTACGGCGCGTGATCCACGAAAGAAAATTTCCGGAAGTGACCAGCTGACATTTCGACTTTGTGATCCTTTAGTTCCGCACGGTATGGAGACGTGTTCTCTCTGGACCTTCACAGCGAACAGCGCGTCCAGGCGAGAAGACATTACTCGCCCCCTGTTGGCCATCGGAAAAATCGCACTTTCAGGTCGGGGTTGACATTCCTCTGCCTTAATCCCTATATGACGTTCATAAAAGCAATACGAAATTTGCGAGCTTTGTATTTGGCACGTTTGGATTTATGTAGAAAAAACGTTTTCCTATAAAGGCATTGCCGCCCTCTGAAAATACGTGAGAAAATATTTCCGCTCGGATTACAAATGCAGCGCAAAAGATGTTGGCCTGGCCCCTACGTTGTGTAAAGCTCAACGAAATATTGGCGGCGAGAGAAAAAACAAACAAACAAAAAAAACGGCTGATGTTTCGTTCCGAATATCTCAGTTTGACTGCAGGTCATCAGTTGGTCAGGAAAGCTTGACCCCCTTGTCCCTCACTCCTTCCAGGTGCACGTCTCTGTTTTCAACAAGCTTGGCAGTACCAGGATAGGCGAGGGCGTCAGGGTCTAGACAGCAAACGGACGTAGGTCGATCACCGTCAAACGAAGGAGGACGCCATGTTACGACCCGCCCACTGTTGCCACACTGGAACAGCCAAGCTGGTCGCGTCTAGCCGCTGAAACCAAAACCATGTCCACTACAGGTGTCACCTCTTTATGGCTTACACCGTGCTTGACTGCCTTTGGAATTAGACTTGGATCGAATCTTGGACATCGGCAAGCGTTCGATCACACACTGCCAAGTTCGACTACCTCGCGCCCTCCCATCAAAATAAACACTGTGTGAGAAAATTGCCACCTCGGCCCGCGCGCATTCACTATAAAACGTTTTTGGTCATCACCCACAGAGGACACCAGCGCAAGTTCTCGCCGCTAATATTGCATTTAGCTTTACACTCAGCGTCAATACAGAAAGGCGTTAGCGAGCAAAAATATGTGACAGAACATATGTACGCTGCGAGATCACATTTCTGCAACACATATTAGTCAGCATCATAAACAACAACCCCCCCCCCGCCAATTTTAGAGGCCTAAATAAATACGTCAGTCTACGACGTAACCAGACGACAACAGCTGGTCTAACCTAATTCGTTCATAGCGGTGTACTTTCCATTCAATATGCTGTACAACGTTATTCAGTGCAGCACGAATACCAAACACAGACTTTTCTATACAAAAAAATCTGTCTCTGTCAATATTAACGTTTCCCATATCACACAGTGACAATACTGACAAACAACCAACGAGACATATCAAAGTATTGACAATAAGTACGATACAACTTCGTTGATGTGTTTATGGACGTGCATATTTATGGCGATTGTTAGCATGCCGATATAATTGAAGAAATACTATTGGCCATGCGCGCAGTACGCGCCCGGCCGATGGCGCTGATGTCAGTGGCGAATCTCAATACGGCCGTCCAAGATGGCCGACGGCGTCGCGTCGCCAGGAACGCGTGGTGACGTTTTGTGGTGACGTCACGATGACACAAAGCCCTGACTTCACAAAGAGCAGGCCTGTCAGTCACCATACTTGTGCGGAGTGTACCGAGGAGGTTGGAGGTGGTCGTTGGCATCATAGTACAGTGTCCAGGATTGCGAGGGATTTCATTATATTTTCGTCCTTAAAGAGTGGAAGGGTGTGATGGAGAGAAAGAGAGAGAGAGAGAAAAAAAGGAAGTGACATATCTAAAGGAAGTGACAGGAAGTGACATATTTAACATGGCTCGAAACCACCCTCCGAAAATCAAATCTACTCGCGTGACGTCGTCAGACCCTGCGTGGCTCTCATTGGCCACCGAAAATTCGTCCGCTACTGCGAAGGCGCTTCGGTTGCGCCGGGCTACGTCACGAATTGACGTCGACTTCCCTCGTTCACTTTCACTCTCTTGGAAGGAGGGGATGGTTTGTAGAGGGTGTGGTGCAGATCAGAGAAGTCTCGCTCTCTCTCGCGCGCGCGAGAGAAGCGAGTTGCGCTTGTCATTCTTTCGCGGGAGCTGTTATTTGTTGCACGGCACGCCGCTGCCAAAATGAATGGAGGTGCATTTTGGAACTGGGTGCTCATTTTGTCACAAACAAAATGTGGTGCCAGCAAGTGGTGGAACAAGTCTTATGTCTGGAGGGAGTGGTTTGTCGCAAAAGGAGCTGCTCTTCAGATGGAGGCAGTTCTCATCGTTGTTCATGGCATGTGACGTTTCTGTAGTTGACGTGCTTCAGAAGTACAAGTTGCTTTCAGTCAGCTTGAAGCGCGTGCAGGTTGAAAAATACAGAAGCAGAAGAACAAGCGTAATCGACATTCACCCTTGGAAAGGCTAAAAACGTAGAAACCTTGGGGGGCGAAGGACTTACTTCCGTGGTTTACCTTCTGTATTTTATATACATACTCCAGGTTCCTCACAACAATGCTTTACCAACGCATCATAGGACAATGCATGTTCGAAATACCGGCAACTCTCGTCCTGAGACTTGTCATTCTACTGGTTCAGAAACTGTCCTTGTCCGTTAGCTCTAAGTGAACATCAAGGAGTTTAATCTTCGCGCCAAACACGGTGCATTATACGAGGGTTACTATGATCGAGAACGCGTCTCCCTCCGAAAGGTTCTAGCGTGGCATATCACATCGTTGCCACAGGAAAGCCTAAAGGCAACAGAGCCATAAGGCACTCTAACATATGGACGTATAACGCAGAACTTCAGCACAAATAACCAACATCAAGACCTAACTCTAACTCAAAGTGCAACGATACCGAAGACAATACTCGAAGCGCATAAACAACTAAGGACAGCCCCGTTAGGCTTAACACGTTCTCTCGATCCCTGGTGGGCAAGAAATAAACCGCGCGTGACTCAAGAACGGGCTCGGAGCCCAGCACCAATCCCAGCACCCGAGCAATAATAATCTCCGGGAGAGGGAGAAAATCCGACAAATAGAAATCAGCGCGGGACAACAGACCCAAACAAAAGGAAACTGGCGAAAGACAAGGGCCGCGGTAACGCGAGTCCCAAAGGGCTAGAACAAAAGGGACTCTGATATATCGCAGAAAACGGAAAGGTAGCTGTAATGAGGCGAGGCCTGATTGCACAGGAAAGGAAAAAGTTTTGTTTCGGAAGTAAATTGACCTGAGAGGTTCCTTTCGTAGGAATTGTACGGTCACTGTGTTGCTGGTTACGCGTTTTTTCACCGGATATAACGATGTTTCTGATTTTCGAACTGAAGGTTCGTTTAGATAATGGTTCAACACAAGAAGATTGTTAAAACGATCTCAGAGTCATGTCATACAGATGATGTCATCGTGTTGCAGGTTGCGTGTCTTTTCGCCGGTTATAACGATGCTTCTGATTGCCAAACTGAACGTTTCTTTCGATAACGTTTCAACGGAAGAACACAGCCAAAGTGATTTTATAGTGAGGTAAGGCCCACAGCTGAGGCGAAACCAATCTTCAGTGTTCATGTTGCGCACGATTTTGCGTCGACGTGAAAAATGTGTGATATGAAATTCCTGCTTTGGCATGGCGTGTATATCGCCGATAATACGGTATTTTCACCGTAAAGGACGCAGGACGCACTGATCGTTACTAGACTTACACAGTGAAACCCGCATAATACGATTTCCGTAGGGACGCAGAAGCAAAAGTGTTATTCGGAAAATCGCATAACGCGGGAAAGCACTACAAACAAGTCACTACTAACGGAGCACCAAAAAACAAATCGTACAAAGCGGGATATCGTATAATCAGAGATCGTATTACGCAGGGTCCAATGCAATTGACTGCCATTCACGTTAGCGATACTGTCAATCACATTAAGAACTACTTCACCAACTTCAATCGCTTCCACCTGATAGCCTTTCACATGATATCCATCTTCAAGTTATCCGAAAACACACCATAGCGTGATACGAGAGAACGTGAAATCGTATTTAGGAAGTGTTCCGATAATTTGCTGACACCCACTGTTCAGTAACATAGGAAGTTAACAGATAGATTGAAACGAAAAAAGGACTCAGTTAACTCACCTTGAGGCATGTCTCAATGAACTCATCGAAAGTGACAATGCCGTCTTGGTTGAGGTCGAGTTTCTGAAAGACAAGTACCTAATGACTGAATAAACTGTACAGTGCTGCAAGGCACACACATTTGCAATCATTGAGTCACTCAAAACACATTGACATGCAATAACACTTCAACTTTTTGCATGTGCGAGTCAGAGTAAACAGTTACTGAGGCTAACCTCATCACCAACGCTCTTCACCTATGGGTTCCAATGCAATGCCATCTTTTGGCACTCACACTGACGAACTCGTTGTTTTGCATCTGCGAGTTGGAGTAGCCAGACAGTCGGTGGTGCTAACCTCTCCATAATACTATGTAGCAGTTTCATCGAATCTAATGCACTCGTTCACACAATTACATAGTATCTCATTGAACCGCATCCACATTGAGGTACATTTATTTTTCGCACACGCGCTAGCCAGAGTCAGTGATGCTAACCTCTCCATAACACTTCCCGAGTCCTATCTAATGAAATGCAGCCAATGCACAAAGTCGACCTTTTACACGCGCAACTTGGAGTAACAAGTCACATTTTACCGAGGCTAACAACTCCATTAACACGTTCTGCCCGGAGCTATGCTAACTTGCCACATTTATCCACAAACCATATCAGACGCTTATCATACGAAGAAAAGTCAGATCTTAGAAATGAAATGGAAATTGTAAGTCCTACCTGGAAGACCCTGTTGGCATGATCCCTGGCGGAGTAAAACTCGTGGTCCTCCTGCGCCGACCCGCCACCAGTGTTGCCCACTAGGCTGTGGACCGAGGCGATTATCTCTTGCATTTCATCCCGGGATATGCAACCATCTCCGTTGATATCGTACAACTGGAATGCCCAGCGGAGCTTCTCAACCGGAGCACCGCGCGATAGAGCTGAGAGACCCACTACGAAGTCCTGCATCGCGAAGCGAAAGATACGGTCCGATGTTTATTGACGACCATAAATATCATCTACATGACCTTATAATCAAGTGCTAAATTAATAGACCTCTCCCTGCTTGTAAACAAATGCCGTCATAGTGTTCGAAATGCGCCACCAACAGACGAGTTCAGAAAATCCCAGAGTGCTTAGCGTCGCTCAGCAAGCGCCCAGGATGCAATGCGTGCGCAAAGAGCGCTGGGATTTTCTGAAGTCGTCTATTTGGTAGATTCGAGCTACGCATGAAGCTAGGGGTGAATAAGGTCGCACCCGAAAGCCACGGTCTTGAGGGGATTACGATGGTCCCTGAAAGGGACGCGACCTTCGATCCTACTTTTCTTTCAATAGGAGGCAGCGAACAAGTGCACATTCGTGGAACCCAGCCCTCTTCTTCCGATTAGTTTCGGTTTCTGTTCGTCTACCAACGTCATGACGACGTTTCTCGTGTAGAGCTCTATACGCTGCACTAACGGACACGGAACCTTAAACTGCAAACTCAAACCGCCCCATTCTAGCCGAAGTGCTAGACCACAGGCTGTGGACCATAAACTGGCATGAAGCAACGTGCCATCTACTGATTTAGTTCATCTTTAATCACTCCACCACAAAAGTAGCGACGGTAGGAAATACTTTGTAATACTTCAACTGCACACCGCCGCATCGCGCGGTGCAAAAGGGCTGCAGTGCACGAAACGGAATAATTTATGATCCACGTGAACGATCTCCGTCGAGTGTGAGCTGTTCTGGAACTCGTACCGGCTTTTCCATGAAAGATGCATGCTATCCTCTAGGCTATGCAGTATGCAGGTACTTCTCGACAACAACTACGCGTATAGACGACGATTATCTGTCTTTTGAATGTCATGACGTTCAGTGAAAGTGCACTTGCGCGATTACCACTTTACTACCGCTTTGAAGTCGCGCTTTTCAAGTGCTTATATAATAATACACTTTGCAACGTCCGTTCTACAGCGGCATGTGTACGCGAAGGAGCCTGCATGATAGGATTTGTATGCCGGCAAAGTGGCGTCTTATAAAAGACTATTCGATCACTATTCCTCCAGGCGTCACAATACTTAGATCGATTCTGGCTCAACGACTCCTGCGCGAGATCACAGAAAAGAAGCCTCCCCCAACTGCTCACCGTGTGGTGGTGTTAGGGAAGACATAGGGAAGACGTCTAACCGTGGGGAATATCCTGCTACACCGCCACAAGATATTCCGTAGCAGACGACAGGAAAACACGCTCACGGTGTCATCTGCTAAGTGTCGTCTGCTACGTGTCGTCTGCTAAATGCGCGGTACGCCACTGCCGATATTCCGCACCGTGTGAATGCTCAACATAACACGGGCCGGAACTTCGGCTCTGTGAGCAGTGTTTTCGCTTTTTCTTCCACTAGAATATTCCGTGAGGATTTTGCCCGTGTGAATGCACGGATAATGTCATGCGAACGCTATACAGGGAAGCCCGCTGCCTTTTGAAGCCTGAATTGGCAGAAATATGGGCAACTGGCCTTGTAGTTGTTCTCAAAGGTATCGTAAAACGGAAGAGGTGCAGTCTAGAAGATTTATTTATTCGATAGCCCGAGCTCTCAGTACTCTCGCGTCACGATTGAATGATTGATTTATAAAACTTATAAAAGAAAAAAAAAACGGAGAGGTTAGTCTCGAGCCACTCGGGGCTGGCTATTCCAGGACGCGTTATTCAGAAAAGAAAGGGAAACTACGTCACGATTTTCGTCCCAACTGCAATCGTTGTTTTTTTAGAAAAGTAAACTTGAAAACTAGGAGGCAGCACTGTCTCCAAGTGGCCACCAAATGTGCATTGCTCGTCAAATACGGCAGCAAAACTACATTGCATGCGGACAACACTGGTTCGAAAACAAAAGGTGCCGGCTACGTAATATACTCGGAAATACGTTCTTCGTACCATATCGACTGTCATAAGTGGTAAGAGTAAAATAAGCTGATGCCCGTTTATAGCCCACCAACGCTATGCCTTAAATGCGCTTCTAAACTTTTCGGACACCGTAGCACTTCGGACCTCACTGTGCGAGGCGCATCATAATTTCATTCCACCGCATTAGGGCCGGCAATGGGGTAGAGTAGCGACCATGGCGATAAACTATCCGTCCATGATAGGCAAGCCTGAGCGATGGGCAAGAACACGTAAACAAACACAAACACGAAGGCTCAAAACCAGCAAGACGTTTTCAAACTACCCGTCATCGTTAAAACAAATTGTTTGTTTATAGCGGTCCCTCGTAAATTACGATATCCCGGGTAGTACGTTTTTCCCGCTTTGCTGCCCTAATCTCAGAATCGCGGTCCCGCCGCAGCTACGCTATACCAATACAGACAACACAAGCTCGCACAGATGGTGCTCTACGAGACAAAGACGTCACGACCTACGTCTATACGCAGAACAATACACGGACAACACACGAGATACAGAGAACGCGTAGTATTAAACAGGCATTGTATTAACCTGGAAGGTTATTGTACCATTATGGTCCTGGTCGAATGCTTGAAACAGGTAGTGCGCGTATTGGCTCACGTCTGAAAAGCATAAAATGAGGAAAAATGTGTTGACCACAGGGTTACGCACGAAGGAGATATGTGACCTATGAAACGCTTGTGTCCAAACACATACTCACCACCTTGTGGAAAAAATTGTGCGTAGATATCCCTAAAGGTATTTTCGTGTACAACTCCCGTCGGACACACCTGCAAAAAAATAAATTAGAAAAAAATAAAAAACAAAGTTAGATTGGTGTAACTGCTGCAGCCGTAACTGTAACAAGCATCGATTTTTCATAAAGTGCATTTCTTTTTATGAAGGAAAATAGCAGAAACACTACGGAGAGGTACTTTGGCCACAATGACAGCTCGAATTGCTCTTCTATTGCTTAGAGACTTCCTTTCCCGATCACTTCTATAACGCAGAGAAGCTACAACCGTTACGTTTACTTCACAAGATCGATATTGGACAGCTATAAGATAACGTGAGATAACTAGAAAACAAAATAGAATAACTGTAAAAGGAAACTGTGCTATGGGCGTACGTAACATAGCTGTTATAGAAGGTGCGTTAGATAAGATGCAAGTAGCCCGTAGAAGACATGTATGATAAGACGGTTAATTACCTGTTTGAAACCCTGATACATATACTTGAGTTCTTGTCGTGTAAACTTTGTGCTTCGACAGAGCTCTTCTATCCTTTCAGGTTGGTACCGTACCATGGCCACCTCCACTTCTTCAACATGGTCGTCCGCTGTAGAAGACACGAGAAAATATCAACAAAGAAAGATATGTGGAAGCATACGCTCATTGTTTCATTGATGTTGAATTCCAATGGCAGATTCGGAGCGCCTCCGGAACAAGTTTTGTTGCTCCGCCGAGAGCAAGTCTGTTTGATTGGCAGATTGGGAACAGTTCTGGAGTATTCCAATGGCAGCTTTGGAGCGGCATTCCAGCCAAGGTCGCTCCAGGGAGCAACCGAGACTGCTCCGCCAAAATAGGCAGATTCAACTGGAACACAACGTGACGTACCACTTGTCGCTCGTGCTTCCTATTTCCTGTCTCTACTTCGCCAACATGGCCGCTTCGCAACGCGTCTTCGCCGTGACTAGTATTTCGCGTCGTACGTTAGCGATTTTGTTTCATGAAGGAAGCGATAGGTCAGACATTACCAGGGCAACGTTAGGGGATTAGGAGGACCTTGATGTTGCGAAACATGGCATTATAATGGAACATGAGCATCTTCTTCTTCTTCTTCCTCCGTCTCTGGCCGCCATCCACGAAGGGAGATTACCCAGGGCTAAACTCCAAGTTGTGCGGAAGTGTTCCAGTCGCAGATTCGGATCACTTGCTCTAGGCCAGATCAAGCCGCTCCACTGCGGAGCCTGCCCCTTGCTCCCACTCTGCCATTGGAATTCAACATGAGTACCGACATCGTCGATTTTTTTCATATTTTTTTAGGTGCATTTCACATATTCAGTTTTTAAATTGGAATCCATTTCCGAACGTTTTTCCCGACTGGAATCCCTTCCCGGTCAGACTCCGCGCGTGACGTCACGAATATGGCGCGCTGTGGTTTCGCCCTCGTGTCACAGAAAATCATCGTCACCGTCATTATCCTTCGGACAAAAAGCTTGCCTTGCATGATGGACGTGCGACGTTGACGCGTCGGCGACACGATGGACGCGTCACCGCGGTGCTCTAGAGAATCTAGAGCACATTATTCTTTATTGCCCACACTACAAACATTCCCGAACCGCGCTCTCCGGGTCTCTTATTCAGCTGGACTCTCTCTCTCTCAAAATTGCTTGGTCCCTGGCCAAATCCAGCCCACCAACGCTCTGCCCTCAAAGCTCCTTTGACCTTTTTAGACACAATAGGACTTGGATTATGCAGTTATTACGACCAAATTTTTATTAGGACTCAATTATTGTGAACGGGCTCATTATTTCATTCCCCGCATCACCACCAGCAATGGGGTTAGAGCATCGCCCCCTATGGCTATGATACTCCCCATTCATGATCTCAAAATAAAGTTGTTGTTGTTGATCCTAACTTTCTAGAATTATTTCTCGTTTCTCATTTGAAAATGACACGACATTCCAGAAATAAGTAACGTAGGATAAGTGAGTAAGATGAGTCACGATAATGTAAAGGATAAGTATCCGTGTGAGCGGTGTTCGGTGGGTACAATGCCTACCATAGCCTATTCTAAATGCAAAGAGGAAAGGCTCATGCACTCCATCGAATGTCAATTTTTATGTCGAATATCTTTCCGCCCCAGTATTATTATGCGCAGCATACATATTCCGCTTGAATATAAAGATAGGCATAGTTATACCTCAATATACTATATATATATATACATGTATATCGCCTGCATTACAGCTGAATTTCAATTACCATGCGTAGACCTAAGATCAAACCGGCCGTCCGTACCCAAAGCAACAGGAAAACAAACCGAGAGAAGGAAGGGAAAATAAAAGAGGAGAAGGAGAAGAGGAAGAAGCCGGCCCAGGAATCTTTGTCGTGTTCAGAATCATAAAGCACAGCGCTTCGATAGAGCAGGCAGAAAATTATTCTTTTTTTCTAACGCCGAATTGGTCTATTTTCTCGCTTTCGATGCCGTGACGTCATTGGTTTTCCGGTTTCTGCTCAGCGAGGCATCGAAATCACCAATCAGACGATTTCAGAAAATCCCAGGGCTCCTTGCGTACGCGTTGCATCCTGGGAGATTACTGGAATGAACGGTCCTTCACGTTTCGTTTTCGCTCACCTTGACTCCTCGTGGACAATCGGCTTAGAGAGAACGAACCGAAACAGTTTGGAGACCTTCTCCTGCTCTTTTTTTCAGCAAGTTCCCAGAGTTCAAAGCGGCGCCAAAGTCTCTGGGATCTTCTGAAGTCCATTACAACAAAAGCTGCGCAATGCTCTTGCTTATTTCAAATGATGTACTTCCGGTTCCTTAGTAGGACGCAATGGAATTTCTACCCAATAGACGGCTCTCTGTTTACAAACATGTGATGTCACGAAAATACCGGTTCGAGAGGTTACATTTCGCTGTGGTAGGCAAGAAGGGAGGGGGGGGGGACACGTCGGCTGATAGGCTGATAAAAGATGATAGTGCCCATTAGCATGCTTTGCGCGGTGGCGTTACGTAATCAATGACAAACTATGGCTGCACCTCCAGATTGCAGTTCGAAATTACAGGCACCAGTACATCGAAAATTTGTATAAATTAATCGTTTTCCAAATATTGTCATTGCCCCAGATGTTGAATCCTTGTTTTTTGTTTTTTTATTCTGTGTTAGCGCCGCGAAGCAACCGTGGCTATATGAGCGGCCGGTGTACAGACGCGTGGACAGATGAAGAGAGGACAGCTGGAAGGAATGGGGGACAGGGGGTTAGTGTGCGTCCTGGGCCGACTTCAGGGGGACCTGTGCCGGCATTCGTCTGGAAAATCTACAGGAAAATCCAAGGAAGTCCTCAGATAGCACGGCGGGTGGTACAAGATTCGAACCCACGACCTTGGCTATCACCAAGGACCTGGTGCTTTCGCCATGCCGCTGGTGAAATGCTTCTGTCCTGCACAATTTTCTCGGTGGAAATTTCTTCAAAACGCCCTTCTCAGCTTCAAGGGTAAGTTACTTCGAAAAATAACCAAGTTACGGTTACAACAATATAGCATGGGAAACTAGTGAGTTCTGCAGCTCGAGCTAGCTACAGTTACAAAGTTAAAGTAACTAGGACTAACTAGACTTCGCGAGAATTCGAAAAAAAAAACACACACACACACACACAAAACAATAAGGTGAGCATCATATCGAACACGAACCACCCCATCGATACCGAGTACAACATTCGTATTCATTTTGGGCGAGTAATTAATTGGTAAATGATGACAACAGCAAACCGAAACCGAAATGCGAAGAGCAGAAAACAGAGCTCCATATTACGGCGGTTCGTCCGGAGGAGGATACCGTGACGTCACCCAGCATTGTCGTCTGTTTCGAAACCTGCATTCTCCCTTGCCGGATGATGTCAGCAGCGTGTTGCTCTCAGAGCCCTTTCGCTTCGTAATTAATTCGTTCGAATAAAATCTGCGCAGTTTTGGAGCGAGATATTTCGTAGATATGTTCCTGACATCCCAAAGGTCACGGATATACCACAACCCCTGTGGTGTTTACTACCGAACACTGGTATCCGTGCCAACAAAACGTTGTACAGAACAAAAATTAAATTTCGGCAACGAGTGTTCCAGCCTAAAACCTTACGGCCCCAAATACTGTGTACATAAACTACAGGGTCTCTAAAAGGTCAGTCACATTTTCGCGCCTGACGCCATACCTACTTGACGGACAAACTTTCAAACGAAATAATACGAAAAAATCGTGGTTACCAGGCGCTGTATAACAAAGTAAATACGACCACGCAAACTTTCGTCTTCATGCATTTCCTATGCGCTATACCGATGTAAACACGGCAGTCTACCGCTGGTTGAGTGCAGCTCCAGCCTATAGGGGGTAGCGGCTTGGAAACCGAAACAAATTTATGTCGGCTAGCGCCCCTAGGCGGAGGCTATACACAACTGTTGACATACCGCCGTATTTACGTCGGTATAGCGCATAGGAAATGCATGAAGACGACAGTTTGCGTGGTCGTATTTTTTTTTTATTACACTGTGCTTGGTAAGCACGATTTTTTTTTTCGTAGGTTCTTTACTCTGAGGCAGCGGAAGTCTGTGCGTCAAGCAGGTATAGCGCAACGCGCGAAAATGTGACTGACCCTTTAGAGCACCCACCCTGTATAACAAGTGTGTATGTACGGGGTTCGCCAAGATAAACTTCGTGGGAGATGAAACAAATAGAAGCAGTGTCGAGAAGCTAAAGTAGATGTTAGAGGACGTATTACGCTCCAAAATTTTATGTACATGACTGCCACTTGGTCCGTTTATCTGCGGAGAAATCGTGAAAATTAAAAAAAAAAAAAAAAAACGTCGATGCCTAATATTTCCGATCGGCTATACCTGTGTTCCAGCTCCTTCCGTCAGATGGCGACACGGTCTACCGCGGCGTTGCAGACGACATCGAAACCACGTGAAACAAGTCGTCTTTCACCGTGCGAAGTAGTCTGCAACACCGCGTTCGACCGTGTCGCCATCTGACGGAAGGAGCGGAAACACAGGTATAGCCGATTGGAAATGTTAGGCAGCCGCGGTTTTTTAATTTTTTATCCGATTTATCCGAAGAGGAACGCACCAAGTGGCAGTATTGACACACAATTTTGGAGCGTAATACGTCGTCTAACATTTACTTTAGCTTCTCGACACCGTTTCTATTTGTTTTATCTTCGTCACAAACCCCGATGTTTATCTTTGCGAACCGCCTGTATAACAAATTTGTTCGAGAGACGTACTGCCTACGCTGGGCTTCGATGAAATCCTAATCCTAATCCTCAAGCTTGGGCCAAAGCCCACACTCTTCTGGGAACAGCTTTTGATCCACTGCTCCGCTACAAAGATAGAGAACAAACAAGGACTTTTATATAATATCTCTCGTACTCGTCGATGTTATTCTAAGAATATAGTGTTCATACTCTGACGAATCGGTCAGAACGAGGGAAAAAAGAACAACAGTCCCGCTCGTAATCCATTTTTGATTAAATAAGGCTTCTTCCGGGAACATGTCGTCACGGCGCAATTGATTAGTCATACGTGGACGCTGTTTCTAAAAGTAGCAGCGCCTCTAGAGGAGGAATAGTGAACTACAAAAACTGGGATGTATGGCTCTGTTTTTGTCGATATACTCGTGGATTTATAAAGGATTCACTTTGACGTCGTAACATAACAGTTATTGAAATAACACATAATACATTGCATAAGGTACCTTTTTTTTTTTGCTTGCCAACATTTTGGTGGTCGTTTTTCGCGGAATTTTATTAGTGTAGTAATCCTTTCGTGGACCCCGTTCTTCGCGTTGTCTCGTATAGGCGAAATATAGTATCTTTTGCGAGATACGTTCACGCGAAATCTCTCTCTCTCTCTCTCTTTTCGTGATAATTCGCCGGGAACTTCGTTGGGCGGCCCATGTTCTCTATCACTCACCCATCGTCTATATTCGCTCCGAGATCGAACAGTGTCGGCGCGCTGCGGAGAAACGCTGAACTACCACTGTGTGGACGCGTCGTCTGCTTTTACACGTTTATTCAGCGTTTACTGCTGTAGATGGAGCATTGGGGAACCGAACAGTATCGTACCAGTCATCTTCCGGTGAATATATACTAGAATTACGGAAAAGAACCATCAACCTCCGAACACTAGAAAGGTGACAGTTTCGCCCCCTATAGGTCGATCTCGCAGCGAATACTCCAGCGCACTCTTTCGCGGCTCTGTCGATTCGCGAACGTTATGAGGCACCGAACGTAAACGTATGCCTACTACAACGTTTATGAAACGCCAAAGAAATTTCAACTTCCAATATTTCGCAGACGCAGCTGTCCGTTATCTCAATCTGCTTTCTAGTCCTTTGGCAGGAAATCGTTTTCATTGGGGACCGCCGTATTATCGATAAGGCGACAATCAATATCGAACGAGCGCCCTTCTGGGTCAGGAATATAGCCCATATACGTTGCTTTTTAGCTGATCCGTGACCTTCGTATCGAACGGAAAAACCGGCCGGTTGTTAAGCAAAATGTCCCTTATCTCATGTGCAGTACACGTACACGGTGAAATTTCGTTTTAAAGGAGTACAGAGGGCCATCCAAAGAAATTTCAGATTAAGACATCTGATGAATGTGTGTGTGTGTGTGTGTGTGTGTCATTATACCGAATAGCGCGAAAGGTTTTGATGTGTGCAATTTGTTTCCCAGAAAAAAATTCACATAAACATAGCTCCGCGCGTTCACCCTTAACTCGCCACTCCAGCTATAATGTACAGGCGAAAATTTCATCACCAACCTTAGCGCAAAAATGATACCATTAACGCTCGTGATCGTCACAAGGGCTGGCGTTTTGTGACAGTTAGCGTAACTGCATGACACATGTCACAGCAAGGCGTACGGCGCCAGTTTTCAGCCAATCAGGGGAGAGGACCATGTCATTCGGGATGATGGTTGGCTAGGAGCGTGCTATGCAGTGAAGTTCTGTTTCGAATGTGTCGAGCAAATCACGAAAATAATAAGAAAAATAAAAGTCAAATTTATCTCGCTGCTGAGCCACAAGTTCAACGCTTTTTTTTGCTATACATCCCTGGAGCTTTAACTGCCTCTGCTACAAAAGTCCGTGTTAAAGGAAACTATCAGGTGTCATCCCATAAAATGTGGCGCTAACAAAGGCTTTCGTGCGGGAGAATTGCCATAAAACACGCTAGGGTTCGCACACAGCAGACGCAAAACTGCGTGCAGAAACGTGCATACAAAAAAAAAAAAAAAGAAAAAAAACTCGAACCACTTTACTCCGCTTCGTCCTAACTAGTAGAAGGCGATTCAGTATACCGAAAAGGAAGCGCAATAATTTGAAAACATAAAAACGAAATGCACACAGTCCATGAAAGGTCCCCCAGGGCGGAGCCACCATCGCCTTCACCATCGCCCTCTTCACACAGTCTTATAGCAGGCGATATCTCTCTGTGAGAAAAAGGTCAAGTCAGTCCCGCAGATAATGAGTCTGCAAAGAAACCCGACAACAAAGAACTCGGGGGACAAAGGAGGTACTGCCCATCCTAGCCAGAGGATAACGCACTGATTATAGCGGGACAAAAAGGGGGAAGAAAAGAAAAACGAAAGGAGAAGGAACGAAATATCTAGCAGAAGACACTTCCTTTCCCGCTCCTGTTTGAAGCAGACGACGATTTGTTTTCGCCTTCTGCTTGAAGCAGACGACGTCATCTTTCACAGACAGGTGCACGTTTACACACTCGTGTCTTTGACGTCACGTACCTTTAGTTCCGAAATTGCCGAGGTGAGTATTTATATCCGCTATATATATTTCAGGCAGCGAGAAGTTGTAGCCAGCGAAGAGCGTACCTTGAAAGGCAGAAGGCAGGTTATATCGAGGAAACGGGTGGGATGTTATTGCGAGCACGGGCGAAAGGTCGGTTGTGTGTGTTGGGTTATTTATTGTAGTTGAAATGATGCCGGCGGGGAACAGCAACGCGTTCTGACGAGTTTTGTGAGCTTGGTTGTGCGATATATGTGGCGTAGAAAGAGTTTTGTGTTCGAACGAGGTTTGTCAAAATGGAAATCCTTTAGGAGTTGCAGCGGTGTCTGAAACAGTGCAGTCAAATGTACCACTCAAATAATAAACAGAGCCAAAAACTAATATACAAGTTTGGTATTGTAAACTACGTCATTATAGTATGACTTGGAGGTAGTTCATACTCGGGCGCAGGCAATATGTTTTGGCGAACGTATGTAAGATCTGCGAATGAAGCACAGAGATGTAAGATCTATGAAAGAGTAAAGTAAAACACAAGAAAGAAAAATCTAAAAGGAATCACACAGAAAAGCTTACAAAAATCCGGACCGCCGAACCGAACCGAAAATAACCATTATTTTTCGGCTGAACCGGACTGAACCGAACCGGTATTGCTCCCGCCATCCAGTGGAGCTGAACCGGAAACCGAACCGACTGAAGAAATTTCTGTTAGCCGTTCAAACAACAGAAATACTGAAATTGCTTATCTGGCGTCCTCCGACGTTTAATATTTTTCAATGTTACTCGGAGCTGACTTTTACGGCTTGCTTGTGGATACGCTGTCTATGATGCACAGTAGCAGAAGCAGCAGTCGTATCGAGCCAGATCAACGTTTCTTTTTTTTTTTTTTTCTGTTACCCGTGTTCCATTACGTTCACCCCCGAAACCATAAAGAAACAGCGAAAATAAAAATACAGATTATCGTCGTCTCCATTGCACGTATTGCTACGTCAGAAGCTTTTGTATATTCTCAGTTCATCCCACATGCTTTATACAACGAACCTATCTTGAACAGGTTAATTTTTTCGCTAACCCGTTTGAACCGACACAGTCAGAACCAAACTTTTGCGTCTGAATTGGAACCCGAGCCGAATCGAACCGATAAAAGTGTCGGTTCGACACTCTGCAAAAAGCACCTCTCAAATACACCTTCCCTGCACGCCTACTCAAGTTGCGGTGAAGTACGCTTTACAGGAAGACTCGTTAATTAACGTCCCGTCACACCAAATTCGAAGTAGCCACAGCGCCAAAGTGATTAAAAAAAAACAACAACAACAAAACACATACACGTAATAGCACGCTCTCGGTACGAAAACGGACCGAGAACTACTTTACAAAATATGTCGAGAAGAAGAAGAGTATAAAAGAAAACTAAGCAGTATATCACAACAAGGCGTACGCTACCATTAACGCGAGTAACATATGGCGCGAGCGTAGCAGACGACGGAATGGTGTCTGCTTCAATAAAACGCCGCAGATGATTTCCAACGCAGAAGCCCTGTGGCTTCCAGAGGGCGCCCGTGCGGCTGCAGGCGGCTATAGTGTCTAAGGGTACGACCGCTGAAAGCGTTCTTGTGAGTTGGAGCGAATCGTAAAGATTACGTAACATTCGAGTACCGATCGGTACTGGTTTAATCTAGACGGCGCTGGAACTGTCGAGCCTCTTTACCATCTGCAACGCGGGCGCCAGGCTGAGGTCATTGGGTTTCGTTAGATGAATGGGTTCTCCTATACATCTGTCTCCACGCCATGTTAAGGACCCCTGTAGTCGCGTCGCTATTTTCGTTTTTTTTTTTTTTTTTTGGTGCCCACCGGGGCGTCTCGTCCATATCGATTTCTGATCGGCCAAACTTCCTTCCTGCCGCCCCAGATGTCAGAAAGCGAACGTTCAATGATGCCCCGAATGTTATGCGGTGTCGTTTTCAGCTCAGTGACGTCCGATTAGACATTTTGTGGCGAGTTGGTGTGCAGTAAGAGCAGCATAGGAGAATGCCAGTCGTATAAACGATTGAGGTCTACCACCATTGCGTCGATCCCGTCGTATGGATGTGTGTACGAGGGAGAAAAATGTAAGAGTGAAAGGGGGATGAGTGAGAGAGTGGTTGGTTTGTCCCTTCAGATGACGCGCCCTTGGAAGTCGCGGGTTCGAGTCCTACAGCTGGCTAACCTTTTCAGTGACTTTCATCTTTACTTCCCTAATTTGGCCTAGATCGTTTTATACTGGATTTCTTGCTGAATTATCATTTACCTTGTAACTTTTTGTTGTAACTTTCGTAGCTGTAATTTTGTGACTGTTTTGAAAAAGATAAGTAGTTTCGTCGTATACAGCTGCTTTTATAAAATAGCGAGACCCCGGTTTTTTTTTACGCATTAAAGTGGACAACCTGTCTTTGCGTCGATTTTAATCGCAGAAAGGCGGATGCATATTGCAGCATAGGTCGTGAGGTAGTTGTAAAGTTTGTCCTTGAACATACTGTACTCTATTCATATCAACGCTGTACAACCGCACAAGTTGGGGAAATGGGCTTGCATACAAAACAGAGACCTTTGTTTTTACATCCGTGTATTGAAGCTGCGCAGTGACGCGATGTTGTACACAATCCTCGCTCTGTTTTTATGCTCAAATTCGAAAGGAAAAAAAAAAACGCGTTTTCCTTAAGGGTTTCTCGAATTTGAAGGAAGCCAAAAATGACTCGAATACTTTGGCCCCGTCGTTCCTTTGATTCTACCCACTTTCATCTCAAAACCGTAGAAAAAAAAAAAAAAAAAAAAACCCGTTACAGCATCGTCGAAGTCTACCTTGCCACGGTTGCCAGCAATGTGCATTTTCACGAAATATGGGAAGTTCGCCGAAACCGGTGTGCAGGCAAAAAAGAGAAAGAACGAAAGAAAGAAAGGAAAACCAGCAGTGCAGTAGAAATTCAATATCTATTCAGAATTCGCGGCACAATATATATAGTCTGAACTGAATTGTGACATACGCTAGATCCTATATATATAGACACCCTTATATGTGGGTAACATTTCAATTCTTTCCAGATACGTTCGAGAGATTCGAGAAGATATTCGTCGACGCCGAATCGACAGTAGAAAAGGTTGGCCACAATCCACACGGGCGACGACGGAGATATACGTCATGCTTCAAAAGATATATATATATATATATGCGTATTTTTGGAAAGATAGAAGATTTCGAAGTAATATGTAGTCCGAGAATATTTTCAAATGTCGTTATAAAAAGGACGAGAAAAGATGAAAGGGGTGTGGATTAGAATCGAAAGAAATAACAGCGAAATCTTGAACAAACATTAAGTCCAGCGTCGGTAAAACAATTTAGACAGGAGTAATGGTTAGACAAAAAAAAAAAAAGGAGATGGAGAGAGAGAGAGAGAGAGAGAAGAAGAAGAAGAAGAAGAAGAAGAAGAAGGAGGAGGAGGAGGAGAAGAGATACAGGGCGACATGAGAAAAACAAAAATTCCTTACAACTGAAACGATGTACTCGAAGTTTAAAGAATACGTCTATGCTTAAAATGGAACAGCGAGAACATCTTTTATACCTTTAGAATATTAGAGAAGAATTATTAGAATTAGAATTAATTAGAATAATAAGAATAAGAAGAATAATTAGAATAAGAAGAATTAAGAATAATTAGAATTATTAGAATATAGAGAATATTAGAGAATATCTTTATACAAATTAAGGCTTTGCGTCCTCCTCTACCTCGGTTTAATTACGTTCGTTTTTTTTGTTTTGTTTTTTTTCAGCTACGAACATTGTGGATTTTGGCCTGTAGAGGAGCGGGATAACATGACATTGCGAAGGCAGCGAAGGATTGCGGTAACGTTTATTTAAAAGATTAAAATAAAGAAACGCAGAAAAGGGGGCAAAAGGGAAAGCTCGAGAATTTTCGCGACAACATTTCTGCTTTCTCGTTTTTACACACTTTCCACCTCGAGCTGAGCAGAAGTAAATAAGAAAACACAGCTCAAGGACATCCACCTCACGCAGAATTGAATGAACGGAACAAGCAGTTTCAACCACAGCCTAAAAGAAAAAGAAATGGGGAAAAGCGGTTCCACCTCAAGCTGAAGGAAAGTAACAGAGCTATCAGTTCCATGCTAAACTAAAACAAGCAAAAAAAAAAAAAAAAAAAGATGAAGAAACAGTGTTCCACCCATAAATAAACGGAACAAACAGTTCCACGAGCCCTCAGCAAAATGAAATATATGGAACCAATCACTTGAACCTTAAAGGAAGACATCGCAAGGATACGAAAAAAAAAAAAAAAAAGAAGAAAGAAAGAAAGAAAGTAACAGATTAGCCTCGTACAGAATACAACATTCGCATTCATTTTGCGCGAGCAATTAATTCGTAAATGATGACAACAGCAAACCGAAACCGAAATGCGAAGAGCAGAAAACAGAGCTCCATATGACGGCGGTTCGTCCGGAGGAGGATACCGTGACGTCACCCAGCATCGTCGTCTGCTTCGAAACTTGCATTCTCCCTTGCAGGATGATGTCAGCAGGGTGTTGCTTTCAGCGCCCTCTCACTTCACAAAGGCGAAGCGCTCGCTTCGTAATAAATTCGTTCGAATAAAATCTGCGCAGTTTTGGAACGAGATATTTCGTACACATGTTCCCGACATCCCAAAGGTCACGAATATATCACAGCCTTTGTGGTGATTTTGTCCCATTTTGAGTCCCACTTTAAGAAGAAAAAAAAAAAGAAAAGAAGCAGCCTCACTTGAAGCTACAAAAAAATAAAACCCTCAAAGAAATAAGCCAAACCAGCAGCCCCGTCTTAAGACACAAGAGAAAAATGGAAGCGGAAGTCCTACAATAAGAGAGAGAGAGAGAAAGAGAGAGAGAGAAACAGAACTGAATAAAGCAGCAATTTCAACACCATCTGATCGATGTTCCATAGCAGGAACCGCGCTTTGTCACCATGAACGACCACCTCAAAAAAAAATGTTCCGATGCCACACGCAGACATTCGCATCGATCACGAAGTGCAGACGTCACGTGACACTCCGATGTCACGTGACGTTCATGCACGTTGATGGAGTGCACTTGAGTTTCGCCCGAATTGAGTGAGCTTAACTTGACGAAATTATGCCGTCTGTGCGCTCCACAATTTTCCCGAGCAGACGGAACGCTGGAAGAATCTTTGGATAACGAACTCGCGTTATAAATGGGAGTTGTTCCGCGTAGACCGCATTTCCTACCGCTACGTGGCGCACATGATTCGCTGATGTGGTTGAGATAATGAACGCCTCCATGCCTGTATGTGTGTAAAAACAGGCTAATGTGGATGCTTTGCCCGGAACGGTTAGTGAGAGCTTTCGTGGATGATGCCAGTGAAGTACTAAGCGGTGGTGGTGTTAGCAAGTACTCGCGAGTCGTTAGTACTGTATTACCGGGATTCTATTTTTGCGCGGTTTCTTTCGGAGTTTCAAGCTTTTTGCGTGTCCTGTTCCGTAACTATGAGATGAAGTTCTTTTTTTTTCCTTTACTCAGTATTTCATCGCCAAGTCAGCATTTCCAGGACATTACCTATTATATTCCTACCTCAATACATGTTTTTCGATTATATCATGGAGGCGCAGTTACAATACATGTAACTATGTGTGTATATATATATATATATATATATATATATATATTTATTTATTTATATACCATTATATACATGTGACGTAACGACGAAGAGACCGAACTCACGCTCGTGCATGGGCAGGGATATTCATTAAACTGACATTGCTCGGGACGGATGTTCCTGTGTTCATCACTAGAAAAGGATTTGCTATGAATTAAACTAGTTCATTGAAGAGCGCTACGGGAAATTTACATTGTCTACGTTGCGACGGAGGCTCCGTCTTGACGAAGACGGAGCCTTTGTTTTTGTCCTGACGGAGAGAGTGCTACTGTCGAAACGTCTACCGTTCTTTTAAACGTTTCATAGCATATTATGATCTACCCATTAAATACATTCGTTTTTGTTAACTTTCCTGTAATATCGCTCGTCCACGTCTTACTATTTTACTTTTATTCAACTTCGTAGCCGTCTGATATATTAACCTCTTTAACCTATATATATGTGCATATATGTTTATAAGTCAAACGTCGCCATGCAAGTACTGGACAGCTGTTACTGCAGCCAGTGCTGGCATGGAAACGTTTGACTTACAAACATATGCTATACGTGCAGCCAAAGAGCTCCGGCTACTTTTTCCCCTGATATATATATATATATATATATATATATACTCTGCGTGCAGCCATAGAAGCCATCTTAATCTGTAATTTTTAATTTCAAATGCGTCTAGTGTCATTTACATGTTTCTTTAATGGCTTTATTTCCCTTCATTATATATATATACTAGTCTATTTATTGGAGAATTAAAAATTGGAGTTAAATAATTCACAAAAAATTATTTTTTGTTAACTTCTCTGTAATCATTTGTCCACGTCTTGTTATTTTACTATATATAGAGGTTATTAGGTTATGAGGTTATATAAGGAGGTTATGAGGTTATATACCTCACCATATATATATATATATACGTGTATATATATACTGAAATATAATGTAAATATAATAACATATAAATCATTAAGATCCCTTGATTTGATTAGGCATGCCAAATAATTGGAAAACGTTATGCTCTTAGAAAACCAGCACCGCGTCGTTCTTGAAGCATGGTTATTTGTTGATGCAATGTTGTGAATGATGTGTTGTTGACAACAGAGCTTATTGATCTCTTCGGCAACGTGTATATGAAGCACGCGTTGACAAAGAGCACGACATGTGCTGAAGAAGTCCTCCACTCCAGAAATCCCATCATCAAGCTCAAGACAAAGTTTGAATCCGGGAAAGTGCACGATCACTAGACGAGACAAGACAAGACGAAGCGTATACGCAGTAGCAGACGACACAGAGACGATCAACGTGGCAGAAGGAGAGATTTCATCTGTGTTTCAAGCGGAAGTACACGCTAGAGCAGCGTACCGTGAAAAAAACGGTTCGTTAGGCCTACGACGTTGTTGGGACATGCTACTGTCGCTTGGCGTTGTCTTTCTACGTTCTTGCAAAATCTACGTTTGCGTTTGTCATGCAGACGAATTGCTTGCATGATAAGATATGAAACGTGACTGGTGCGATAATCCAGACTTACGGGTGGCGTCTCTGAGTGCTGTCGTGTTGTTCCTTCTCATGATTGCAGTGCCTGAATGGAGCGTGCGCAGAAGTCGATTTCTGCGTGCCATCAAAATTAAATTCACCGCGTCAGCTACCCCAGCAGCACAATGTACTGAAAGTAGAGTTGCAATAGGGGTGGACGGTATGTGTCTTATCAATGTTCTTTAGTTTCAGGAGTCTGTTCAAGGCCTTCCACTTACTCGTCCACCCCTATTGCACTCGACTTTCAGTACATTGTGCTGCTTGGGATGTGTCTTATCAATGTTCTTTAGTTTCAGGAGTCTGTTCAAGGACTTCCACTTACTCGTCCACCCCTATTGCACTCGACTTTCAGTGCATTGTGCTGCTTGGGATGCAGTCACTTCCCGAAGATTCTGTGTAGATGAATGCGCCAATTATTAAGATTATCACTTCCAGTCTGACGCCAATACATTTCAGATACACTTCGTAATGGCCCAGGCTTTATGTATTCAGATGTCCGTATACAATGGGGAGACTGGGAGTAATTCGGTAGTCTCCCGGATAATGCGCGAGAGTTGGCAGGTACACATTGGTCAAACAGGTTGAGTTCGACTGGTTATAGACGCGGTATGGAGACATTCGTTGCCAAGTTTGCGTACAGAAATGCGCATGAGCAGAAAGTACGTCTTTTGTGTTAATCGGGGTACGTAACGATTGAAAACGTACAGCACTTTCAACAAGCTTTTGCCCAATCCGTCGTCAGATCGAAGGCCATGACTCTATCATTGCATGACACGCGACTACACCGGTATTGTATGGAAGGCGCGCGTGCTGTGCTATGATTGTTCCGAGTGTGGGAGCTCACTGTCTTCTATCTCCCAATGCACCCACGCGCTATTTGTATGCCTAAGCGATCATAGGTATAACGCCGTGCAAAAAAAATATCGGAGTAGTTACAAATGTAGTTGAGCAACTACATCCTAGTAGTTGCAAAGTAGTTTGAACTATGAAAGATGAAAGTCACTGAAAAGGCTAGCCAGCTGTAGGACTTAGGAACCCACATCTTCTGGATTACAATGTTTTAAGTGGTGCGGCTGTGATGTAATTACACTAGCAGCGCAACTACAATTTGACGCAGTAGTTAGCAGGGGCGGATTTAAAAGGAGCAAGAGGGGGGGGCGACCGCCCCCCCCCATACGGCTGTGTTCCCTATGTAAAAACCCTATCTTCTGGATGATGCCGTGCCGCAAAGCACGAAATTTCTTAAGACCGCCCCCTCCATGACGGACCCTTAATCCGCCCCAGGTAGTTAGTGGTTATAGTTAAACTGCTAAAAAAGTAGTTACAGCACGTCTCTGGAAACAAAGTATGCCGTCGGGGAGCACAGCCAGATATACGACTCTAGAAGGAAAAACACACAAAGAAAAATCCTCGACTGTGTACACAGTCCCGCGGCAGAGAAAAGCCCCATCTGAACCTCTATAGCAACATCTTTTTTTTCTCTCTCTCTCTCTTTGCAGCCTATACCCTTCAACAGCTCGTATGTTAGCGTCTGAGAGCTGCATATACTGCTTGACTCCACAACTTGAAAGCACTGCTTATACAAAGACGCGAGCTTGAAACCCGTGCAACGCTTTATCGCCGGAGGATATTTTTAAGGTCTGGCCTTAGAAAGAACTCGGATAATTGTTTATCACTGCGAAGGGTCGCTAATGAGCCGCTGACTCAAGTCTTTTTTCGGTTTGCTTCATTCTTTGGCGACCAGGGAAAAAGCTCGGTGTTTGCAAAAGGCACTACAGACTATACAAAAGGAGCATAAACAAAAGGCAACTTTCGTTTTTCTTTTCTTTTCTTTTTTTTACTTTCAAGAGGTAGCTTTATAAGGCTAACCCCCGTGTGTAGGTCCGTACGTATTATGTATTTCCTATTGCATAGTTTCGCGAATATATACTACGAAGCGAAACAGAGAGCACGCAGTGAACTATTATTGGAACTACCAACGGAACGAAACGTTAGTAGTGTTATACGCACGATACAGTGATGGGGAACACTTGAAGTACCCAGTACTCAGGTACTACACTCTAAGAAAAAAAAGAAGGAGTAAAATGGGGAGTAATTGCAGCTTCTAGTGACCTAGACTGCAACTACTCCCCATTTTAGTCCCCTAAACCCGACATTTACTCTCCAGGACTGCAAACTGGCACTGAATTTCACAAATGGTCTTCCTAATGCAACAGACCGCGTCAATATGTGCTCTTGGTCACGACCTACTAGATTATAACGACCATGTCACAATCAGAAAACCCTATGAGGAGCCTGTCCACACGATCCGCCAGGGGCGATACTGATCGGCACAACACGATTGGACGATGGAAATTTGAATTCTGAACGCGCAGAAGCGTGTGTACGACTACCGTAGCAGACGACAGCGATAGCCCCTATGAAAACGCGTAGAATGATGATGATAATCAACCTCAGAATGAAACATCTGTGGAACATCCACCGCTTGTACAGAAATACTAAGGTAAGCTGAAGTACAAAGTATTGTAGAAGTTGAGGAAGCAATAACTGGGACGATCAGAAGCGCCACCGCTACCTTCCAAAAATGCGGTGCATAGAAGGGGTGCGCCTGACATGGTCGTTATAATCTAGTAGGTCGTGCTCTTGGTCCATTTGATGGCATAAGGTTGGTATATAACTTCATAGTTTTCCACCCACACAGAGTAAGAAACAGTTAGCGCTTCTTTCTTCGCAAATTGTGCCGTATACGTATGTGGCAAGATTTTATATCGCTCGATATATCCGGGTTGACGGTTTGATTCGAAGTATTTTCATGCGTGCACACGAATTATATACCCGGGACTCTTAGAACAGAGCGTGAAATGCAACCTCCACTCTGTGACATGTATTTACTGCAGCGCATTTCCTCCCGAAAGGGACTATTTTTTTTTTGTGGCAATGCATTTAGTCCCGAAAAGGAGTAAAATTACTCCTCTTTTTTTTTCTTAGAGTGTACTTTAAGCTCATTTTTGAATACTTGCACTTTACTTCAAAACTACCATTTTGCAGAAGAAAAAAGTTTGCCATTTAGCCAATCAAAACATAAATCACTTTTAATTTTGTAACCGCCAAACAGTGACACGCGAGTACTTTAAAGTATACTTGTCCCAGTATTTTGTACTTTACTTTCATTGGAATTGGAAATGAAAGAAAAATATGGAGATGTTAGTCCCGACCCAGTCAGGACTGACTATACTCCAAATCGCGTTTGTGGGTGGAACAATAGAGCCAGAAAAAAGACAGAAGAACAAAAACAACAACAACAAACAAACGGGAAAGAGGTAGACTGGGTCAAGCAGAGGAATGCAGAAAGGAAAAAGGGGGAAAGGAAAGGGGGAGGGAAGTGAGAGAAGCTCCTGCTCGTGGATGGTGATGGCGATGTAATAAAGGGGAAAAAAAAGGGGATGTGAGTTCACACGAGCGATATTCCCCACAATGCTAGAGCGGAAGATGCGAAAAACGTCATAGCTTTCTGGTGTCACGTGATCGCGAGCGCTCAACGTTGTATCTTCGCGAACACTACTAACCGTGCCTATGTAGCAGACGACAGGAAAAGACGCTGACGGTGTCGTCTGCTAAGTGCGCATTACGCCACTCCCGATATCCCGGCACCGTGTGAATGCTCAACGTAACACGGAACGGAACTTCGGCTCTGTGAGCAATGTTTCCGCCTTTTCTTCGCACTAGAATATTCCGTGAGGATGTCGCTCGTGTGAATACACGGTTACACACAGAAACATGTCGTGGAACATATACGTATGTACATGACATATACCCACATATGTACATGATCCACATAGCGTTTCAGCAACAGCTGCCTGACAATTCCATATTCGACCAGGCACTACTAGTCGTTTAATTTTTTGTTTTGCCTCAATGAAACAGAGAAAGGACATGAAACGGATCGGTGTGATCCACAACGGGCGGCACGGAAATGCATGGGACGGCAATTAAGCCTCGCGTCGATAGACCAAGAGGAGAATTTGAAGACGGCCGATATTGAAAGCTTGTCTGGGGTGCGCGTGCCGTCGCCACGCACATTGTGGTTAGAATCTGTTTGTTTTTCCCCGTTCTTGCCGGCGGCTCCATAAATCGAACGGCGCGGAAATGGCGGGCAAACTTCGTTAAGCGTCTCGTTCCTGTTTGCGTTGGTGCCGCTGGAAGTAACTCCACGTCGTCGTCGTTGTAGTTCCCTGCTCCTATAGGGTGTGTGGGCTGTGGAGATAAACCTAAGTGGCATTTGGAAAGCACATATACGTCTTTCGGCTGTGCTGTCTGGCGTTATTTCTGGGTTTTCCTCAGAAGCTTTCAGACATACGTCGGTACAGTTCCCTTAGAAGTCGGCCCAGGACGCCCATTCCCCAGGGCGTCAGTCGTGACGTTGCCCACCTCTGTGAGGTCGCCAACGGCAAAGCCCTCTCGTCATCATCACCACCTATATACATATATATCACAGCTTGTGTCTTTATTGGTATATGTACTTTGCTGGCTTTGCACTACGGCCTCCAGAGGTGTTGTGAACACCCTGGAACACCGTTCGTGCCGACCCTAAAGCGTGTCACATCCCTACGCTGTGCCGATGAGAGCCAAGAAGCTCGAAACGGCCGGCCACAGCTGGGATTGTGGCGTGCTTGACATATAAACATGTGCCCCACGTATTTCTTTATTTGTATAAACATATTAAGCATACATATGCATTTGCAAAATACATCTAGCGACGAAAACACCGGCTGACATGCATTAGAAGACCGATGTCAACATGTCGTTCTCAGGAGAGTTGCGTTGCAGATACCGCTACTGGCATTACCGATGAGCATCAATATGGAACATAGTTTCCGTTTCTGCACCGATAGCTCCCCTAGCGGGACCTGCATGCAACTCTCCTGAGACTGCCATGTGGCCATCGGTATAGCCCATTCTAATTAATTTATGGAAGCCCAAGTTTTCGTCGCTAGATTTATTTTGTTACACTGAGTTTAACTTCCGCGATTTTTCTGTAGGTTTAGCCCGCATAAATTCGTCATCGTGCGCCACCGAGATTTTTTGTCCGATAAACAGGCAACGAGTTATGTTTGCAAATGACGCTGAGGTTTATCAGCACGCACATCGTATACATCAGTGCGTAGAGGTTCGGCACTGCAAGAGAGTTTAACGACAGGGTGTTATGGATGTCGAAAAATGTTGAGAAACTATATATATATCTCGAAGCGCATGCGTTTAGTGCACTGTTCTAATAAATGCTGTAATATAATAATATTAATAATAATAACAATAATAATAATAATAATACTATCCTTATATTCCACGCGCAAAGTCACGCTCCTATCCTATAGTTGAGAGAAATCATTTGCCCTGGCACGAAGTACGTATTCTTGAGGCGGAGCCAGAGTAGCAGAACAGCAATGTCAAAATAATCAAAAGAAAGAAAACGTAAATTAAAAGTTCTCGGTCAATATGTGTGTTTGCGAGTTTGTCGTTTTTTTTTTTTTTTTTTTTACGTTACAAAGGAAGATTTCACACAGCTTGCAAAAACAGAACTAACCCTCGTTCTCAGTGATCTTCAGCACTCGCGTTTCGTGTCCGCCATATTTGTTTGTTGAACGTACTTTGAAAGCTCTATTCACCAGCAGTTATGGCTGCACATTTCGCTTTCGTCTCTCTCTCCCTCTTTATTTTGTTGTTGTTACGAAAATTGGTGTCTACAAAAGTTTCTAAAAAAGTTTAAAGAGAGTTGTTTAAAAAAAGAGAGACAAAAGGAATAAGAGGAAGGGCTCACACACCTCATATAATGTGCTCGCTATCATTGACCGAATTACTTTTCTTTTTTTTTCTTTTTTTTTTTTTGCCGTGGAGCTCTAAGGAACAGACACGAATGACATTCACTGTGACTGCCAATCGATGGAAAAATGACGTTCAATTTTGCGCACGACTCTCCTCTGTAACAGAACGCTGCGGCGTATATAGGTGGCGTTGCTGAACGTCCCCATTATCGATAATACGGACATGCAGCTATCCACCCCACACTGCAGGCCTCCGCAGATGCTGTTCTGGGGGGATGTGATGAGATTGAGGAAGCAATTACCAGAATCGCCTTGGATAGCCCAAAAGGTCTTACGGGGGAGCTTAATGTGGAATTGATTGGGAGTACCACTCGGGCCATGCACGCTTCGTTTGAACTGATGGATGGGGCTCGTATTCTTTGATCTCTGCTATACAGAAGATGGGGTGGTCTGTCTCTTCCGCTACTTCCTTTCGTACTCCGATGATTGGCTAATGCTCCAGTGCGAAAGGATTGGTTGCCGTCCCTCGTTTGGATAGACACTGTCAATACCTGCACTGGTCAATGCTAGTACTGGTAGCGAATTTCGAAAGAACGAGGGATAATGAATACCCGGCTTATTTGGACGTTTTGACATGAACAGGAAACGCCGAAGAAATAAAAATACAGGGAAAGAATTAAAAAAAAAAAGTGTGGATGGTGCTGTCCACTGGAGGTGAATGCATATTAATATCCTCATTTAAAAAACCGGTAGAAACCCGATGCGGAGGGAGTTGTCAGGGGCTTCACAGGAGGAGGGCTCTCTCTTCATATGAAACAAAAATAAGAATAAAATGAAGACATTGAAGTCCGTAAATAAATAAAGGATATAATAAGGCGGGGGGATCTTTGACGTTTCACAGCATAACACAAGCACTTTCCGAATCCACTAAAAAGATGACATACCCCCAAAAAACGGAGCGCCAATATATTGACGTGAATCGGATTGGCTCGGCTATAGGCTTGCCTAAATAATATCATGCATATTCTGATTCACCTTATGGGAGAAAACCTCATTAGGTCCAACATAGTTTGCCTTCTCCGTATGTCCCTTCATTATCATTTTATCTCGTTTTTCTTATCTGCCGAGTTCATTTTCCTGTTTTTGGCGTCCATTAACACCGGCGGCGTCTTTCCGCATTCCACCTCGATATACACTGAGACGACGGGAGTAATATTATTCACCCTCGGGGAATTCTGTACCTTCGCTTTTGATTAGAGAGATTATATTTTTCACCGCTTTATCTTACGCCTTCTTCCTCCTTTTTGTCCTCCCTGGTTAGATCAACGATTCCAGAATTTCATTAGCGAGCAGGATCTATAACATAAGCAAAGCCCGGATGTGCAAGCAGATTAGAAATCCCCAGATGCGGAAGATAGTTTAAATGAATATATTTCGGAGCCCATTTTCTCTCCAGATTAATTCCGGAGCTCGACGGGAGATATATGTTACGTAACAGAGCGCTTGCGACATAATGCTAATCCGGCGTACAGCAGAAGTCAGAATATCGAAATGGAAGCTCCTGTTTCCTGCTCGGGTCCCTCGCTAGTATCGCTTTTTGTTGCGTTCGAATGTTTTCGATCCTATAACTTATCTCTGTTCCTATTCGCCGTTCGTTTCTTCCTTCTGAATGCGTTCGGCAAAAAAGTAACGGTAGGGTTTCTTCCGTGCGAAGCGTACCTGGCTTGGACTCCCAGGGAATAGAAGGAACGCAGAGAGACGGGGATTTGTAAGAAGGCCGTGCGAACACCACCTAGATAAGCCTGCTTACTCGTCAAAGTGACGTAACAACTGAGAGCCAGCCAATCAGGATCGCGTTTTCAACGGCGGTAGCCAATCGCGAACGTGCCTTGCGAACGTGCAAGGCATTATCAGATATGAATAGATCACAGTGCACGTTAAAAAGACGTCAGCCTTCCCGGAGCTCTCTGCGACTATCATAGCAGCATGTAACAATGGCTGCACTTCAGCAAGCTGTCATCACACTCCAATCAACAAACTTTGCCTTGATGGGAATTGATGTACTGAGGCTGGAACACGTAGAAAGGACAAATACATATAAGACCTCAAGTGCCTAAGAAATTAATAATGAGAGATGGAAGTCACTGGAAATGGTTAGCCAGCTGCAGGACTCGAACCCACATCTTCTGCATTACCGGTCCTCTAAGCTAACACGTCTCTCCAGTGACTTCCAAGGGTGGGTCATTTGAAGGGACAAACGCAATCACTCACTCGCTCACTCACTCACTCATCTTTCACTCCTACATGTTTTCTCACTCGCACACATTCATACGACGGGGCGACGCTGGCTATCCTTTTCGGCGACTTCCTTCTTTCATCATTAATTTCTTAGGCACATGAGGCTTTGTATGTATTTTGTCCTTTCTATATCTGTTTCAGCCTCAGAACATCAATGCCCATCGTGTTCAACAGATTCCGCTTGCGCCGCCCCCTCGTGTGCATGTGTGCGCGAGTGAGAAAACATGTAAGAGTGAAAGTGGAATGAGTGAGTGAGTGAGTGAGTGAGTGAGTAAACGAGTGAATGAGTGAGTGAACGAATGGGTGAGTGAGTGAGTGAATGAGTGAGTGAACGAGTGAGTGAATGACTAAGTGAGTGAGTGAACAAGTGAGTGAGTGAACGAGTGAGTGAGTGAACGAGTGAGTGAGTGAACGAGTGAGTGAGTGAACGAGTGAGTGAGTGAACGAGTGAGTGAGTGAGTGAACGAGTGAGTGAGTGAGTGAACGAGTGAGTGAGTGAGTGAGTGAGTGAGTGGGTGAGTGAGTGAGTGGGTGAGTGAGTGAGTGAGTGGGTGAGTGAGCGAGTGAGTGAGTGAGTGGGTGAGTGGGTGAGCGAGCGAGCGTGTTTGTCCCTTCAAGTGACGCACCCTTGGAAGTTACTGGAGAGGCGTGTTAGCTTAGCTCAGTTGGTAAGAGATCTAGATGATGTGGGTTTACTTTCTGTTTTCCTTTTAAACTTTCAAAACTTCAAACTTTAAACTTTTAAACTTTCCCCGTTAACAAGTTTCCGAAGTCCTATTTAAGTTACCCCATAATCTCCCGTACAAAACCCTCTAATTAGCACACGACTACATATTTTTCCTGTCTCGTCTCCAACGTCCAATTACATCGACTTACTCTCAAACAAGTCATCCGCACTCGAAGGCATCGTGCTAAACTTCATCATTATTCCCTGAACGGATAAGGCAGACGGCACAAGTACATAAGCAGACGACACTTTTCGAAAACACTCAAACTAAGCAGAAAGTGGGGAATCGTCATCAAATTGGAGGTTTGTAACGCAAGTTTTGCTCTTTCTCAAAGTTCTCTCGGAGTTATTTCTCCGCAAACAACATAACGGCAAAATAAGGCGGCATAGAGGGCAAAGACGGGTTACCAGTTATTTCCACAGTGGCGCTGCTGCGCGCGAACAGACGACGATATGAAATTCTTGCCGGTCTGTCGTCTGCAAAGGCTAACTAGGACCCGACTTTAAAAGAATGCGCGGCCTTTGTGAGAAAAGAAAGGGCCCGAATATACGCGGCAGTAGTTTTGAAAGAATAGTTGCGGGAATGTGGGGTAGTCCTCGCGAAATGTAGAAATTCGTTTTCATCTAGGTTCCGGTGTGCTATTTTCAGCAGGTTTTCTCTTTTTCCCCACTTTTGTGAGTCTGTTGAGGGAACAGGAGGCAGTATAGAAAAGCTTGAAGCGAAGTATAAAAGGCATGAAATGAAACGAGGAGGAGGAGGAAATGTCGGTTTGATAAGAAAAGAAACAAGAGTGCATGAATATATAAATCATTAGTACTCATGAGTTACAAACAAGCGCGTGTGTGCTGTTGGATGTCACTCGAAAGCTTGATTATCCCCCAAACGATAAAAACCCTTAACTTTATTTTAACTTTAACTTTACTTCGTTATCACACCAAGCTTTACATATATATATGTACCATCAAGTTATCTGGAAGACCTGATCGTATGTGTATCTTCTGATGACGAACAGGGTTTAAGTGATAGCAGTCTCCAACAACACTCTACTCTAACGATGCTTGTAAGTGTTCAAACGTCGCCATACCAGCACTGGACAGCTGTTCCGGCCGTTTGGGGCCCCTTCAGCAGTGTGCAGGAAGGCGGCGTTTGAGCAGGTGGCGTCAGAAGGTCACGTGGAACTTGATATCTCCCCGTCAGGGTGAGAGACTCACCGCTGAAAGCCCAGTGCAAAGCCAGTGAAGTATATAGGAGGAAACAATAGCAGAAGCTCTTCGACTGCACGTAGTGTACGTGTTTCTAAGTGCTCAAACGTCGCCTGCTCTCGTAACGCCTGCTACCGCAAACTACGCGCTCTGACGCCACCCGCTCAAACCTGCTCGCCCCTGCGCACGGCTGAAGAGGCCCAAAAAGGCCGAAACAGCTGTCCAGTGCTGGTATGGCGACGTTTGAGCACACATGCACTATGCGCAGCCAAAGAGCTTCTGTTGTTTTTTTTTACCCTAATTGTGATTTTCATGATTCCGTTGCCCTCAGAAACCGAAAATGTACTGGAAGCAGAGATCATCTGTCGGTCACTGCTAAGCCCCCACCCACCTGTCTATACCCAGCAAAGACCCACGTATACGCAATGCCCAGAATAATATTCGAGAAGCTGGAAAGGCAATTTCCTGACACGAGAGCTTATCACAGAATAATAACCGGGCGGTGGTGATGGCGACCGCACGACCGAAAGAAACGACGCCTTCTATGTCAGGAGCAGCTGTTGTGTTGGGGGCAACGCGTTGTGTGTTCCTTACTAGAATAGGAGGCGATTTTGTTTTTCTACAACCTTTCGGTCGTCTGCTATGTTTCATGGTATTTATCAGTCAATCGCTAATTGGGGCTTTGCGCGCGACAAAGGATGATGAATTTATAAGCACTCTGAAACTTCTGAGGCTTCCACATATATATGTATTCGTTGACTGTAGTGCGCGTCTTTTCAACCCCGTGCGAATAAAATTTAAAGTGACTTTTGGAGTCTAACTTAATTTAATGAAGTTAGCCTAACACCGTAAATTTAATTTTAAACTAGTTAAGTTAATTCGGAATTAACGAAATTTAGTGTAAGAAATAGACAGTGTATAGTTCGTGCTGTACGGCGTGGGACAAAATCACCTGGAACACGGCGTCAGATGAAGCCCTGTACTGCTCTGATCTATTATTAAGATCGGTGATAGACGGTTTCAGAAAATCCCAGAGCTCCTTGCGTACGCGTTGCATCCTGGGAGCTTACTGGAATGAACCGCCCTTCACGTTTCGTTTTCGCTGACCTTGACTCCTCGTGGAGAATCGGCCGAGAGAGGAGGAACCGAAACAGTCTGGAGACGTTCTCTTCCTCTGTTACCAGCAAGTTCCCATAGTTCACAGCGGCGCTAAGCCTTCCGGAGTTTTCTGAAGTCGTGTATTAAAGGCAGTGGGGACCGCAGCCGGTCCGCGTCGATTTTAAACAACGCGTAGGAATGGGAATGGTTTTTATAAATAAACACTTTCTTTATAGACCTGTTCCTGTTTGTAAACAAATGAGGTCATAGTCTTCGACAGCGCCACCAATTTGGTAGACTTGAACTACGCTCGAAGCTATAGGGGCGTACGAGGTCGCGCCCGAAAGCCACGGTCTTGAGGGAATAGACGAGTTCAGAAAATCCCGGTGCTCTTTGCGCACGCATTGCATCATGGGCGCTTGCTGAGCGGGGGAACGAAGAATAATTCTTCACATTTCGCTTTCGCTGACCTTGACACGTCGTGGACAGTGGACCGGTTAGGGGAGAAATCGGAACAGTTTGGACGCCACCCATTTCTTTCGTATTAGTAAGCTCCCACAGTGCAAAGCGACGCTAAGCACTCTGGGATTTTCGGAACTCGTCTACTACGATGGTCCCTGAAAGGGACGCGATCTTCGGTCCTACTTTTCTTTCAATAGGAGCCGGCGAACAGGTGCCCATTCGTGGAACCCAGCCCTCGCCTTCCGATTTGTTTCGGTTTCAGTCTGTCTACCAACGTCATGATGACGTTTCTCGGGTGGAGGTCTATTCCGTAGACTCACCTGACAGGTGTATAATAGCAATGTTAGAAAAGGTGTCATCAGAATTTGGAACAGTGTTTCTATCCGAATACACACCGCCCCTGAAAGCGGTGCATTATGTACGAGCATATGAGGTCATTTAGAAGAAGAAGAAACACCCTTCAGTATTGTATGAAACTTACACCAAAAAGGTGTGGGTTATAGGACGAGACAGCTACACCAGAAAGGTGTAAAAAATGTACTTTCCGCACCTTTGAACGGGTGCACGCGCCCGTCCTGCGCTATAGAGTGTCGACGAGAGAGCAAATGGCAACGCTCCGGAGTTCCCGAAACGTCTGTGCAGCGCACTGTATCATTGGAGGCTCCTACTCCCCCCCTGTGACGTCAAACGTCATACTACCATAGCCTGGCGCGAAAGCCAGTTCGATCTCGCCAATTACGATACGTAGAAAAAAATAATTATGTCCTCAATACTTGCGTGCAGTCCAATGTGTCGATGATGTAAGGAACTGACCCTATCAAGGTGTCACCAACCCCATTATCAGCACGCGAACTCCGAAGAAAGAACACGTCGTCAATACACCATGAGTATCATATTGTGCTTTACATAATCTGCTATACTAATATACGGGTCTCGCATCAATGCAGGCAGCGCCCCCCGCGACTTCTGATACCCATAAACGCTCCCGTAAACTTCCCCTTCTGCCGTACATTACGACGGATCTAGAATTCATGGCGGCCTCGTCCTCCAAAGATGCACTCTCTATGTACAGTATACAAGGGATCAGAATTTCAAAAGAGGCAAAGTGGGCCCTCTGAAGCATCCACTTCCTCCTATTCCCGCGCGTTTTTCGTATAGCTGAACACATAGGCTAAACTGTGCCTGCGTACGTGCCCTTTCAATATGCTAATTTATGTCGATAAGCAGACCTGCTTTTAACAGCTTTTAAAACGTTTAGGTTCTTTTCTTCTTTTCTTTTTCTGGAACGTTGCCGAAAAACATAAATACGAAATGCCGGAACAGATATATTCGGTCACAGCAACGTAACGCATGAATATGCAACAGTTTTTTTCTTACTTATTACATTTTAAAAACGCGAAGGCCCGCCCCGAGACATATCACGAAGCTGTCGTCTGCAAACAGGAACGAAAGCAGAAGACGAAGCGCGATGTTTATCGTGATGGAGATGGATTACTTTGCAGGAGCACTGCGTAATAGCGGAATTCTCGCGTCCGCTCCGCTTCGCTTAATAAAGAACACGGCGTGTTTAATTCTTCTTCTTCTTTTTTTCGCTAAAAAAAGACGTGTTCATTAATGGGAGTGCCTGTTGTTACAATGAACGCGGCCTGACAAACTTCACGTGTCGAGCGCTTAGCGGAATATCACAAGAAGTTCTTGCAGGAAAATCAAGAAGGCTCCGAGTTATTGTGAGGCTCTGCACTCTCGCGGGAAACTCGCTGCTTCCGAATTTAAATTTTCATGATGCCATGTCATGATTCATGATGTCATGTTGCACGCGGATTTTATGGCGCCTTGTGAGCTTGATTTTCGGCGTGGAGTGTCAAGAAAATCGTAGAAAGGCAGTAACGGTAAAAGGATCGTACCAAAATAAGAAATATTCATTACTACCTAAAAAACAAAAGAAAGAAATTCCTTCTACCGCATCTCTAGAAGAAGGCCCTAGTGGTTGTTTTTGGGCACCTAAACAAAAATAAAGTTGTTATTATTATTATTATTATCATCATCATCATCATCATCTCTGCGACTGCAATAACTTGGAACAGTGGTTCCGCGAGGTCAAATAAAAATGATTTGATTTCTCATTTAAAGGCGCGGCCCAAAATTATTCATAACTCCGAAACGCGCAGCAACAAAGTCACCGCAAATTCCACATCATGTTGCTTCACGCTGCACTTCAATGTTCACATCAATATTGAAGCACTGCTTTCTTCACGTCCATTTCCTCCTACAAACACAAGGGAGGAAAGTTGTGCAACCATACATGTAGTGATCCGTGAAAAATTGTGGCCGGGCTCGACATCTAAAATACGTGACAAGTGCATACAAATACAGGAACGACGTTTTTTTTTTCTTGTCACAATTTTTTTAGCCTTATATGGCAACCACAACCCCTCGCGCCCAAGCTGTTCTCATTTCGACCACGAACACGATATTTCGGGCGTGATCAATAAATACACAGACGGCGTTGTCGCCGAAGACAATAGCTGAAAAAAAGAAAGAAAAAGGTATAAGAAACAACGCCCAGCGAAGACGCAACAACAGTTGCTGAAAGCCGCGTATATAAGTAGTTAAAAAAAAAAGAAAAAGAAAAATCCTATTTTGAGCTTCATTCGGAAGCCACAGCCACCCGAATTAGAAGCTTGTCAAACTGGGTTCCAGTCCAGCGATTTTCTTCCAACTCCCATATAATCGAGAAACTTTTTTTCTTCTCGCCTTCAAGCCCCTCTTTCCCTCAATGAGTGGGTAAGGCGGAGAAAATGAGTTTTCGGTCTCGCAGGATTATGTCACGCCTTCGGCCTTGTCTTCTTTCTTGCAGACTTCATTTACAGAGGCCTTCGAGTATACTTTTTCGATACGATTCCCGTATACGGTAAAGGCAACACTCTCCAATCAGATTTGTCCCCGAATATTCAGGTTGCGATTATACACCCCACTGTGACGTGCCATCCACACAGAGAAACGCAGACGCCCGTCTGTTCATGGGTGTCGTCTGCTACCATGTCTGCTATATACTCTCGCTGGTGAGAATGTAGAAGACAAAAGGTGCTGGTAGACGTTAACATCACCTTCTTAATGTGACATTATCCGAAGTAATAGTGACATTTCACATTACCCGTTAAAATGATCCCACGTGACTCAGTCACCCACTCAGGCTATATTCTGCATACTAGGCCTATCTTCTGCAAGGTTGCCTGAGTGTCGTCTGCGAGCTGATTGCCTGTTACAGTCAATCACGGACACGCACGCGGAAAGGTTAAAAAAAGTACATACTAGCAAAGGACATTACTGGCAGACGTATCGCTAATGATAATCCTTACATCTCGTAGTACTTCCCAGATGGGAGTCAGTAGCTTGGCGTCTGCATGTCGACTGAAAGAGCCTGATAGCACGACTGTCGTCTGCTACGGTTGGTCTCAAATTATAAAACAGAGAAACGCAGGCAAAAAAAAAAAAGTAAATGTTAAGAAAATATTGGTAGCAATGAACAATGTGCACAAAACATTTTAGCCTCACCAAGAGTTACGTCTAAGCGTTACGCACGTTTTTGCATAGGTCAAAGCCGATTAGCATACGAACCAGACGACAGCCCTGCGCAAGAGCCAGACAAAGCCGCGTTTAATCCCTGAAATGGCTACAAAGTTTCCACGCCAGGAAAGATCATGTTTGCGTATTCAACAAAACAGAACACTAGAGTTCGACGGGAATAGAGAATTAATAGACAGTCGACATTGTCGAGGAATCGGTGCCAAATAAATGATGACGTCGAAGAGCGCGGAATACGTAATTGAAAGAAGAGTGAAGTTACATGGACGGAGGATTCAGCACGAGCAGTGTTGAACACAGGGCTTTTGTTTCTAAAGGTTAAAGGGTGCGCTGTTTCGCAGACAATGGGTTTGTGCGTGGGACGACGTGACGTCATTTGAGCAATCAGGTGATCAAGCACTTCCCGCTGGGAGCATTGCCAGAGTTCCCCCGTGTAAACGAAAAAGGAAGTTATAATATAATATAGCATAATTGATTTTCTAAGCATGTTGCTTCTGCTTGGAATCCATTATTCACCTGCAAGGCGAAGAGAGAAAATAAAGTAACATCTGTATAGAGGAAGAGTCACTCCAACTACACGCGCAATTTGAACGATCTACATCAGTTGATAAAAAAAGTTATGACCACTTTTGCATTACTTTCGGTACGGCCCTCGCATGGTGGTAGTTCTTTCGACGTTAACGTCTGTAAGTATCGTTCTTGATTATTTCTTACTGGCAATTGGAGAATTGGCAATGTTGTTGATTATTGTTGATCGTGATGATGTCTCGGATTATTGTTTTATTGCTGTTGTTGATTATTTCCCACTGGGTTCTCCGATGTATTGATCTCGATATATACAGGGTGTCCACGCCAAGTGTGAAAAGATTTTTTAAAAATATATATAACACTTTTTCCAAGATGAAATCAATTGCAATATAGCATATGCTGAAGGGCACTCTCAAAGCGCTCATTGCGCTTCTAAGAAGCGCAATGAACAAAATAAAGACAAAATGGCGTTCCTTCACGAATTTTTTGCGGGCGATCTATCGAACGGATTTTTGTTCTGAAAACGGCTACGATATCAGGTGACCGAAAGGAACAGATGTTCTCATTGGGACAACTTTGTAGCTTTTATAATTAAAAAGTTAATCAATGAAAGTTAATTAAGACATTGCCTTTGGACTTTGCTAATGCCCTGCTAGGGAGTGCCGTTTAGCATATGCTATATTGCAATTGATTTCATCTTGGAAAAAGTGTTATATATATTTTTAAAAAATCCGTTCACACTTAGCGTGGACACCCTGTATTATTTGAGTTGAAAATAAACTTCAATTCAATCTCTTCAGTTCGAACACGTCCCTTCACACTTCCCGCACTAAAAAGTCTTTTGACGAGGGCGCCGGGAGATACGCCGGCATCTTCTTCGCGATGGCACCACCCGAATAACTCAATGGACCTTTTCACATTCGCGTCGTATCCTAGCAGCTTTCCAGCGAACCACCTTCGGTGCGCCCCAAACCAAACCCACGTGGATAGCATAAACGACCAAAACCGATCTTGGAGTAGGGCCGACGAGTTCGCCCGGTGTCCCCACTGGTCCCCTCTCCTGTCGTCCCCATCCAGCGCCATCTACTGAAAACGGAAATAACCGGCGCGCCCAAGGCCATGTCAGCACCGGCGCCGCAGCGCATGCGCATAAGCAGTTGTGAAGGAGGCCCATTAGTTACATTCTACAGTTACTTTAACTGAAAGTGGTAACTACACCGGTGTTCAACATAGGAAAGACACGAAATGTAGTCCGTCAACCCTAAGAGAGTTACTCCGCCGGAGAAATTATACTGCAGCGCCACCAGGTGCCGCCCGTAAGGCTCCATAGTTTAGGGAACCCCGCACTACGTGTCGCGACGTAGGATGGTGGGATGGCTATAGCAGCCAATAGGCCGGTCTTGGCTAACCACAGCGCAACAAATTACTTTACATGTGACAGAGAACACTTCATATTTCCTTATTTGCTAGCAAAATTGCGGTAAGACGGCGACGTCTGGTGGGAAATAATCCCCAGTTTTGCAAGCAACAGCCAACGTGTTTCGTTTTAGACCCAGTGTTGTCCGCATACAATGCAGTTTCGCCGCGGAACTTGACGAGCAATGCGCAGTTGGCGCCCTCTAAGACACAGTGTTGCCCGTAATTTTCAGTTCTAATTAAGAAAAAAAAAAACTATGGGCGCAATTTGGACAAAAATTGTGTCGGAAGAGTACTCAGGGCTCAGGCTATACCGACGAGATGAATTTTCTGAGATTGCGCCTATAGCCGTCTTCAACTTAAGGAGACCAAATCTAGCCCGTCAACTACATACGTCGTTGGAGATAACGATGCACAACAGGGCACGTCAGAAATACTGCAGGGCCAACATGCGCCAACAGTAGGGGAGTGGCCGGGAGGGCTCCCGTAGTGTCATGTGAGCAGTCTTAAGACCCAATACGGAAGCAGAGTGAGTATGATGGATTACATTATCTGGCGCGGAAGAGAGAGTCACCTCTTTGCGCCCAGCCATCCCGTCTGTGGCGCAGTAATATTTTGAGAGCTGACGGACTACATTTATTTTTCTTCTAAAGAAGAACGCGACTATAGTACCGCTTTATGGTACCTTTTTAAACGTGCATCTCTTAGGTTGAACATGGCTATTATTACTCTCTCAGAAGAGTAAGTCGCTGCTGCAACAACAAGTTACTGATAAAAGTAACAGTCACAAGTTACTTGTAACTCAGTTGCTACCTCAAGACTGGTTTCACCACACGCCCGACCTTCACCACGCATGCCCCTTTCCACTTTTCCCCCTTAATTCCTGTTTCCGTCTCTATTCCATTTGCCGTGCTTCCGCAAATAGCGTCAGAGCATTGCGTTATCGACCACCTAAAACGCAAAGAGGATTTCACTTATTTAGGCGGAGCCCTGGTCTGGGAGGCTACACAGACTCTGCAGCTGACATTTCGAAAGCCCGCGACGCATTAATGTCTTAATCTCTGTACTCCAGTGCCAGGGGGGATAACAGTCTGAATATTCAACGGAAACAGGGAAGAAGAAGAAAAAGTAAGACGGACATTCTTTATTAAGTTTCGTTTTAGTATATGCTTTGTTTTCCAGTGTGCGTGTATATGAAGATTGCATCGCGAGTTTTATGACTTCTAAGATGGCCATATTATCCATTCAAGGGCAGCGAGTCCCGGATGTAACTTAATCAGCTGCCATTTGATGCATCGTAATGTTTTATGTACAGGCACGTTTCCGTTATACAGGGCGTTGCAACTAACGTGCAACAAGAGGGAAAAAAAAGAAAAAGAAAAAGGAACGAGTAGCTGTGCAACCTTTCGTACTCGCAGCTGAAATACAGCAACAGCTGTGTCGCTACGCATTGTGGGAGGCTTTAACACGATCCTTTCACTGTGTTTGAGGGTTCTTAACACATAGTACCTTAATATTTCGAAATTATCTCTTACACATGCATTGCAACTCCATCCCTGATCAGATGTTTAGGGATCTTTACAGTTTTTTCTCAACGAGTTGGTACTGCAAGTACACAAGACGAGAACCTTTACGAAGAACCTTCCCCGGGGAAGTCACCCTGGCGAAAGGCCTATGGCGTCTTGTGCTTTCCACTCCCGCCACCTGCATCACCACACCTCTCACGTGATACCCATCGTCGCGCGCAACTTTCGCAGCGCGCGCGTCTTCCGTGGTTCGCCACGCCGCGATTTCTGGGACACACGGCGCACGCACGCTCTCCGATGCTTAAAGGCTGATTCACACACTGCTCCGTTTACGGTTGAGCTTGCGTGTTACGTGCGCTCACAGCGAATCATTGCAACGGAAAATCCTTCCGGATGGAACGAAGGTATATGTACATGTAAGACGCCGTACGCCACCGTTAACGCACGCAACGTAAATCAACCTTAACTCCGCATAAAAAACCTTAACTCTCTGCAATAAAAACGAAAACATTGAGCACTCTACGGGAATAAAACCAAGTGAATGTCGTTGGGCTTGGGACTTTTGTAGAAGACACATCCTTTTAGACTCATTGGTAGCCAGATGCCGCTACCATACGCGTATTGGAGTAGCAGGCCCAATGTAGAGTTGGGCCAACATCTGCATATTTTTTTCAGTTACCTACCTACCTACCAGAATGCTGTTGGGAGTTGTGTAGCCTGGTCGCTAGTATTGTTCTTTCACTGTGTCTAATTAATTAATTCGATAAGACTAATGCGGTTGTAGGCGGACTTGAAAAACACCAGACCGTGGTGTCTACAACTATTGACACACCTTGTGTGGCTCTTTTCTTTTTTTTTTTCCTGGGGGAGGGGGGCTAAAAAAAAACCAGCGAAATATTAAAAAATATAAATAAAAACGCACACCTAACAACGCGCGCCGAAATCTCGTGAAGCGTGCGCTCCGTCGCGTAAGTGTTTTTGTATTTGGTCTCCTCTAATTAATTAAATGATCAAAGTGGGCCAATACTGGTGGAAGAGCCTTTGTCAAGTCTAACTGGCTTATTTGCCCATCTTTCCACTGCTGAGGAAGATAAAATTCAAATTCAATTGATATTGAAAACGACAAACGTCTGCTAAGAACATTCAGTCGGGTTCACTTGCGTACAGCGCTTCTTCTTATTTTAAATATTTCATTCACTTAATTCATTTCAAACATTGGCGCAGGTCAGTATAGGAACTCCCTGTGTCAGGTTCGCAGACCACCAGTGCCTACGAAAGAATTACTCATAAGAAAAAAAAAAAAAAGTTTCTACTTACACCGGTACTTATGGTACCACATTATTCTAGAAAGTCCAGCCTAAATTAGAGCGACATTAATTGAGAGCACATTAACTTAGATTGGAGCACTAGAAAACGTTTTTCTAGTGTTCCAGTCTAAATTAATGTTCCTACTGTCGCTTTTTTAATCGCGTATGTGCAAAATACGTTGCAGAGTGGCGCCCCCACTTTTATATGGTCACGTTACGTCATACCTTTTCTTTGCGGTTTACCAATATGACCTCTACATGTTTAAGTGGTTGTAATAAACAGCCCTTTATTAGCACTTACTATGGACTGCATGGTATAGTACTTCCTACTCGCAGTGCCCTTATTATAGCCTAATTAATTAATTGTTATTGTGCACGCAGGACAGATCAGCAACACGAACAGCACAGCCCTGTCTCTGGCAACTTTGTTGAATGGAAACTATCACTATGAAACTATGAAAAAGAACGAAAAGAGAAGGGAAAACGTTCAGAATGAAATAACAGCCCCATTAAACCCCACGAAAGCTGCCGCCCATCTCTTTATTCTTCAACTGCTCTCTAGAGGGCGCAATATCACCGGAAGTTACCTTTAGCGCCACCAAACGGCGACCGTAGGCGGCATCGGAAGGGGGAGACACCTTGCGGAAATATCCGGACCTCGTAATTCAGACGCAGACGGCAATTACAGCCAGCGGCTCTCAGTTTGTTTCGATAGCGGCTTTGACTTTGTCATTTTTGTTTTTATTTTACTTTTTTTTGCTTCCAGATTTGTTGTGTTTGCAGACGAGCAAACTGGGAAACCAGAACTTATTATCGTAGCGGAAACTGGTCGTTCTTGCTTCGAGAGAAATCCATTGCGCGAAAGAGCGCAGTAACAGGACGCGAAATGGTCATTAATCATCGTCGAAGCGAAGCATCCTCTAAACGTTGGCGTTTGTTTCCATTTTGTTCGTCTTCAGAGCTTTGCGACTGCACTTTGAACAAATACAATTACAGGCAATGTGTTATTAAAATCAAACGTATGCACATTTTAACGGGGGTGAGCGATGGTTTTAATGTGCCGCATATGTCGTTTAGATGTCCAGAGAATGATTCAGCTGGGAAATTTAGTACATGTCCATTAGATATCGAGATATGTCCAAAATACGCTGAAAAGACGTACTATAGATGATCGAATGCTTGTCCAGAACACGTTGTTAGTACGTTGCGGCGATATCCCGGCTGGATGTTTTTCCCCTGTAATGGATATACGTGCGTAACAGACGTATACAGATGTCCATCGGACGTTCTATATAAGCCTGCCTCTGCACACTGTACATGTCATGCACTACGATACAGGAAATGTTTTTCGTTGCATCAGCACGAATACAATACTACTATATTTAAGCACCTCTACTCACTTCAAGCGTCTAACCTAACCTGCCATGATCTTAACGCTATTCAACGTAAACTGCAGCGCAATGCGTCACCCCCAACAACACCGGATATCCTCTGGATGTACGAATAATGTCCTAAGGAGTTCGTACGTCCGATGGGTATCCCTAAGACATCTCCTTGTATCCTTTCGTCCACGGTTATCCAAGACACCCCAACAACACCGGATATCCTCTTGGTGTACGAATAATGTCCTAACGAGTTCGTACGTCCGATGGATATCCTTCAGATATCCGTCGGACGTACGATCCTGTTAGGACATCATTCGTACATCCAGAGGACATTCTGGGCGTAGGCGTAGGGTACGGGTCTGGATGTTCGGTATTGTTGGGGTACCGACTGCCGTTGTTCGGTGACTCGGTGTGACAAGCTCAAATGCTGAGCGCCACCCGCACCCATACTAAAATACCAATAGTTTGGGCACGTTCATTATGTGTAGTGGGGTCCTAATGCGTTTGTAACAGTGACGAGGATGAGTCTCTGAAATTAATTCGCAGTCTGCAACGAGTCAAACTACCCGCTAACATTTCTGACATTCCTTCCTACCAATTATTGTGTTTGTAATTCAGGTTGTCGTCTATGACGAGGTTACATGCTGAGTTTCCTGTGTAGGTTGAAGATTGTTACGTAAATACTTTGCACAGAGCAGCCCGTGAATGATGGAAAAACTTTGCTTTTTGTTCCCCAATAGCTCACGCCCTCACAAGTTATATTCGCTTGCTTCTAGACACTATGCAAAATTACTGTTAAATTGACAGTCGGAGCAACATCTCATAAACGTCTCACAAGTTTGCACCACATCCATTATACGTTCACTGCGCATACGAAATGGATGCACAGGGGACGTCTAGAACATGGGTACAATGCGCATTCCGTAGACCTCCACCGTTTCCAATGTACTAATTGTGCGTATAATAGGTATTGATTAGACGTTCCCTACGCTCTTAAATATTTGGATTTTTTCTGGTACATCCAGCAGACATTTGTGATTTACTGAGGCAAGCTAACTGCAAGCTGATTTCCTTCTGTTCCAACGCTAGGTTTTTAACAGGTGTTGCTATTGTAACCTCCATGTGCTGCACTGCGGAAATTAATCTCTGGGGCGGTGCACGTTGCACTTGGTATATTTTCTGCAAGCTACGACCACAATAAGGAGGAACATGCACGCAAGAAAACAACAACAACAAATAAATAAACGAAAGCTATGCAAACGAACACACGTAAGCCTGAAAAAAAAAAAGGAAGTTTGGTTCTCCCTCGCAGCACAGCAACACTGCAGTGAAGTCAACTTTAGAAAAGTTTCCCATCGTCTCAAGCAGACGACACGTTTCAGATCTTGTCTGTTCCGCATAGAATGGTACAAAAAGCACGTCTGCTTCTATCCCATGGAGCCCTCTTCGCGAGGGCAACAAAAGCAATTTCTCTATCAGCCGTGGCAAATCAGAGGGGGGGGGGGGGGCGGGAAACAATCTTCTCAGCGTAGGGCAATGCGGGCGTGTAAACGATGAGAAAAGAGCCAGTTTTATTTCGCGATTGTTTCCACAACAAAAGGGGGGAATTCCACCATGAATCTTTCATGAGCAGACGAGATCTGACAAGGATATGGCTATAAGGACGGGAAGCACTCGATGCGTAAAAGGGGGATCTTAAAGCTGAAAACACAATTAGAATATGCGATCGATTGCAAAAGCGGGGGGAAAACTCTCGGATTCCGTCAAGTGATATGTGTTGCGGAACAATGCAACTGTCGTCTGCAAATGGCAGGGGACTTCATATTTGGTTGCGGAGAAGCGAATGGATGGTTTGAGAAAATTCGCCGGAAGTCATGAAAATGACACGTTTGACGTGAATGTGTATATACGTATTGCGGGGAAATGTTAATGGGATAGGGCTCTCACTTCCTTTCGAGCACGTACAGCATAAATCATCGGCGGCTTCCTTTTCAGACTTCGGTGTTCGCCTGCGATTTGGAGGCTATAATGTCAATGTGATGGTGGCGCTGTGTGAGTACGTACTGAAGCATTGAGGATATGTCCCCGTTACGGTGAACGGATAAAAATGTACTACAATTGAGCAAAATGCTATAGAATGAATCTAGAAAGTAGACAATATATTTACGTTTTACAAAAATATACAGGGTACGTACCTATAAAAGCTTCCGCATTTTGGCGCGCGGTACCCATAAATTACTCAATGCGAGGTGGAAAATTCCTGTGTCCGAGTGGAACTCTAATTGGTACGGAAATAGCACGGGTGGATAGCACGGCTGGATAGCACGGCTGGATAGAACGGGTGGATAGAACGGGTGGATAGCACGTTTCACCGTGGTACAGTTCAAAACCGATTCAACACCGCAATCGATAGTTAAAACCAGAAACCTCCAAATCCCTATGGGAAAACAATCAAGATGGAAACCATGTTGAAATATATGGCAGTCACCCAAACAGCCAGACAGCGGCCAGAGCCGTATATTAAAAGGGAGTCTGGCCATTAATGGGTCATGCCTATACCTGAAGCTCCACCCACTTTTTCAGCTTTCTGACCAATGGAGTCTTGAAATATGGGGCGCTATCAATGAAGTTATCCTCACTATTTGTCCCCCTATCCAACATGGGCAGCGCCATTTTGGGTGGCAAGTGGACTGTATGGCATTGAAATGGATACCTCTCGCGATCTGCAGAACTAGTGGATTTTTGGTGCAAATTTGATGAGCGCCACCTAGGGAGCGTAAGGCACGTCGGGAGTTGTCGTCTGCTTCCGTCGCTGCACCGCTGCCGGCAGAACCACCTGCTGGGACACATTCTGTCGTCGGAATGATTTTTAAACAAATCTACATGAATGTTGGAATATAAAAGGCAAGAATGTTTATATCCATGAAATCCAGCAATTAAATATAAGATTGTACAGCACAGTGCCGTTTCTGTTTACGATTTCGCTGTGATCGCCGCGATCGCCGTGTTCACTAGGCCTAACATCGGCGACAAAACGTATTATTTTCGATTAGATATCGACGGATGAGCGTAAGCTGAAATTGATATCCGAGAAACGTATATGAGAATGTGCATTTGCAGCGTAAAATCAGAGTAGTCTGTGAAAAATTTTTGCCACGAAATCCCCGCTTCACTGTGTTTGTTTTCGACGCCATTTTGGGTGGCAGTATGGTGTCATGGCGACCCCCTTGGTAAAAAGCAAACCAATCAGAGGAGCGAGACTGTGATTGACAGGTCGAGCCTCTTTTTGTGACTCCTCCCAATGGCCAGACTCCCTTTTAATATACGGCTCTGACAGCGGCCAGATTTGAAACACGCATCCCTCTCGATTACCGGTCGAGCGCCTTGACCACGCCAATTCTACCACGCTGGCATCTGCTTCCCGTGACGACTTGCCTGGGAGCCCCAACTGACAGACGCACTCGCTCTCGTCACACTTTCCATCAAGCCATGTTGGGTAAACTTTTACCAGGTAGTTACCGCGTATATTGCTGAAGCTACGCAAAATGTTATTGCCGCAAGCTCTTACTTTTGCGGAATCGTCTTCCCCTAAAGTTACACACAGGAGGTGTGATATCCGGTGCCGCTACGATAGTGCCATTTCCATTTCCGCTCTATTACCGTAATGCCATGATAATTTAACGGGTGATATAGTCTAGAGACACTAACAGGAAGTCAGCTGCTGCTTTCGTCGCCACGAGGACAATAACGGATATGACGTCACGAAGGAGGAATAAAACCCCATCGCAATCACTGCCCTTGTGCGAGACAATAACCGCGTACGTGATATAATAAGTAACGTTACGTAACACGTCTACGAGAATATACTTTCTTTCGTGAGAAAGCAAGGGGTGGAAAGCAAGGGGTGGATAGCAAGGGGTGGATAGCAAGGGGTGGATAGCAAGGGGTGGATAGCAAGGGGTGGATAGCAAGGGGTGGATAACGCGGGTGGATAACGCGGGTGGATAACGCGGGTGGATAACACGGGTGGATAACGCACACTGCCTCTTACGGCACTTTTTATAACACGCACGTTATGCAAAAGAAAATATGTAGTCCATTATGCTGATGATGGGGAAAAAAATACTTTTCCCAGGGTCCTAGGTGGGGAGGGGGTCCTAGCTTTTGCTAGAGCCACCCTCCTGTATGTTAAGATTTGTACTACCTGCAAAAAAAATGAAATAGATAAAAATAAAAAAGAACTTAAACCACTATTCCTACACAGTTCGTGAGCAAAAACATTCGATAAAGAAGTTACTAGAACCAGCACGATATCAATTAGAGATACATAGAGAACACGTCCTGCGTACGTCGATACAAACGCCAAAATCAATACGGAAGACACAACTACACCGCGGACATCTTGTGTTATACGAAGTGCGGATACAAAAATCGCCAACACAGGGCCATCTAACAACCATTACCGATATGAGATAAGAATGCACCGACGTGAACATCACGGACGTGGACGCTGTCCTAATGCATGTTATTTTCTTCCCAGAGCGGTTCGCGAAGGCATCGAACGATTTTTCCTTCCAAAGACGAACATCGTTTTGCAGCGTTCGCGGCGTCTCTTAAATGGATGGGAAGTTTTACGTAGCAGGAAGAAAAAGAAGAAGAAGAAGAAGAAGAAGAGAAGGAAAAAAAAAAGAGCTGGCTCGCGGTATTCAACTTTTTTTTTTTATCGATCTGAATGGATAATTCGAGCACCGCCGCACGGTCAAGGCGTCGCTTATAGCCGAGCTCAGCCCGATTCGTCCGACAACATTGGGTGCTATATCGATAAGATGCTGGTCAGGATAGCTGAGCTGTCGTGGCGTTAGAGAACCGAGAAGCAAAAAGTATCGATGCAAGAAACTTGATGGAGTGTAATTATGGTGTAATGTCGTCGCAATGAGAGAAAGAGAGAGAGAGAGAAAGAGAGAGAGAAAGAGAGAAAAGACAGATGTGAGAGTAGGGTATGATTATAGGAAAGGAAAAGACAGGATTGCGTAATGGCACCTTTTTGATGTTCGGCTTGATATTTCTGCAGCGACTGCCAAGTACTATAATGCTGTCGATTGTATCAACCCGTTCCCCGTTATTTCATCGATACGAACCAAGAATCGGAACCGAAGCTGAACCCGAACCAAAAAACCGCTAAGAACCTTCATTTTTTTTTTTTTTTTGCGGAACATATGGGAACTGAACCGAATTAAATCGGAAGCGGTTACCGGTTCGCGAAACGGTTCACCTTGCGGAACGGTTTGCTTCAGCAAGCAAGCCAGCCAGCCTCCCAGTGTTTCCGAAGCAAACCCATGTAGCGGCCAGCTTCAACGGTTCCACTAAGTAACCGAGAACATTATTTCTAGACAAATCAAGCGTCTTCACGAGAGAGAGAGAGAAAGAGAAAATCTGTTTTTTTTTGTCGGAGTCTTAGCCGTTGGAAGCGTGAAATAATTATTTCGTTTTTCAAAGCTACGAAACACTTCCTGTTTCCCAAACTTCCATCAACCAGATGCCACGTATCTGACCATTTCTAGTTTGTTTGTTTTTTTCCTCACAAGTAACATCTCCGCTTACTACAGTCACAAACGCAAAACGGTTCAAACAACAATGTACTCACCAAAACGCATGTCTGTCCACGCCTTGCGCACCAGGCGAACCAGCCTCTGGTAGACCCTCAGCACTGAGGCCACCACACCCATGGCAACGTACACACGGTGCTGATGAGTCGGGGCAAAGTCGCTCTCTCCCTCACTGTCGGACATTGACACCAGGGGCTCTGACCGCAGGTCCACTTCTGCAATGTCCACGTCGTCTGCAAAGTTCCAGGAATTGCGCTGCCTCCTGGACAGCGCCTTTTCGCTGGACGTCCTTCACATTGGTCGAACTCTTGCGGACGTCGTTGTCGTGTGAGGACTCGTGTTGCGTCAGGTTGGATGATGGCAGGATTCAGCGTGTCTCTCCTACGTAGTTGGCGGGTGGATTGTGTTGGCTCGCATTGGATACGATCGACTCGTGATGGAGATTGTAGCGCTTTGGTTGGCTGGAAGATCTGAAAGAAACAAAAGATGCAGAGGAAAGGGAACGTCAGTGACGGATGTTGATGCATTAACTTAATTGTTTCATTGATCGTCTTGTAGGATTCTAGATTTTTGTGCGTTTCTGCGCTTTTAGCTCTTTTTAACGCAGGGAACAACAACAGCACAGAAAAAAACCACGATGCGCGAGGTAGTCCTGGCGTATAGCCTCGCAATTTCTACTGCAGATTTCACAAATCTTGCAAGCGGTGGTGGCGCTGCTGAGTGACGCGGAGTAAATTCGTTTAGCGAGCCTCGATTTTGCGAAGGTCGTTTTAGCGAAAATCATTTCAGAGAGTGACGCTCTTAGCGAAGCTCTCTTTCTTTTGCGCGTGCGCAGAACCACCAACGCTATCCCTTACGTACGCAAACGCGATAACGTACGATGCACTAAAACTCTCTAGTAGCTCGCGCAAGGAATTTGGACACCCAAAGCAGAGGGGATCATGCGTAGAGGCATAGATCGAGAAGTTACCCGTCAAAAAGAACTCGTTACGAGTTAAGTTACCGTGTGTGAAAAACGTAACTAAGTTAATAACGAAGTTCTTTAGCCTGAAATGTAACTCGCAGTTTCAGAGTCACTTAAAAAAAAGATTGAGTTACTTCCAAGTTACTTCGGACACAAGATAGCACTACACAGGTGCAGCGCGCGTGAGCAGTTGAGTTAGACCTTCAGTTGCCTGCGGAGGAGTGCAACACGCTTAGATTGTTTTCGTTTATGTCCAACAATTTGAACGCTCTGCATCATACTCCCCCTGTGGGCGCACAATGGTTCAGCTTCATTTCAATGACAGCGGTTCTTACTTCCTCAATGGAATACTGTCATGGATTGAATATCACGTTTTATGGCATAAAACGCCACGAAAGAACTGGAGAGAAAGCAAGAAAATATGTGGACGTGAGTGAAAAGCGGATTAATAGTAACTTGAAACTTCGTTTCAGTTACTTTGGCAAAGTTACCTGAAAAAGAAACGAGTTCCTCTGAAAGTTACCCCGGCGCAAAAATACCGAGTTAAGTTACAAGCTACCAAAAAAGCAACTTATTTACAGTAACGAGTTACCTCGAACTCTGCGTAGAGGTGAGCGCGGGTAAATAAATTCGTATACGCGCCCAGTAACCCGCGCTACCACGGACGCCGTGCAAGTACACCCGCATTTTACCGGCAACCCGCAGCGTAACTAAATTTCTGCCAAATAGCAAAACTTAAAAAAAAAATCGGTGTTAGGACCGCGAAGCAACTGTGGCTATGAGCGGCGTACAGATGTGGAAAGATGGAGAGAGGACAGCATCAGGAAGGAGTGAGGGACACAGAGGGGTTAGTATGCGTCCTGGGCAGACTTCAGGGGGAGAACTGTGCCTCTATTCGTCTGGAAAGTCTTCGGAAAACACAAGGGAAGAACCTCAGACAGCACAGCCGGTGGTAGGGATTCGAACCCACCACCTCCACAGTCTTCACCACGACCTTGGCTATACCACCAACAAGCGGGACGCCTTAACCTGCTCGGCCTAGAGTCACTAAATAAGCTACGCTTAGCTTATTTAGTGACTCTAGCTCGGCCAATGCCGCTTGTGTTCGAAGGAAAAGGAGTGAATCTTGCACGTGCGCGGATCTGCAACAGCGTATACCGTAGCGGGAAAAGGTCGGCACGAAAACGTGAAGGCAGAGCAGAAATACAGAAGAAAAAAAATACATCTGTTCCGTTCCGTACTGTTCCTCATGTTAATCCTACACGTTCCATCTTCCGTTGGACAACTTTTTACAATTCATATTCGTGCTCACAAAACTTGCTTCCCGTTTCCAATATCCAGCAGTAGCGGTTCCTATTCCGAATGTTGCGTATCTAAAACTCGCCCAATTGAGTTTTTGCTGCTACCGTTTCTGTTTTCACGCGCAACTTTTGTTTTCGTTTTCTCCGCTTCGATGCGAACATTCGTTTGCGAACAGATGGCAGGATTCAGTCCTTTTCTTAAATCACGGTCGATATATCGTGAGTTCTCCTCGCTGGGCGCTAGTGGTTATTTCCGTTTCACGTTTTGTAACGCAACAGAATAAGTCGGGGAGGGGGGGGGGCACTCCAAGGTCACAGGATCCAATACCCCACCACCGGCTCTGCTGCCTGAGATTCCTCCTGGGGGTTTTCTGGTATAGAGTTCTGAGATAGATGTCGCTAGATTTCCACCTGAAGTCGGCCCAATACTAGAGATGCAATTTTTCCTGGAATTTTCAATCGCTTGAAAAAAAAAAAAAACGGGTTTCTTCGTTTTTTTTTTATTTGAAAAAATGGAAACAAACGTGGTTACTGCTGAGTCGAAGCATTGCCGGCCAAGCTACAGCATACAATGAGCTAGAGACTTCAGTAATCAATGAAGCAATCAATCTGTTCAAGTCAATCAATGTTCACCCTCTAGGCGGCATAAATGCAGAGCAGAGTATCCCATTGAGACTGCTGTCTACTCAGCGACAGGTAACTGGAACAACCCGTCCACTCCGACCACAACTCCGACATTATGTGAACGCGATGGCGATCGCTTGAAGCAGCCAGACGGAGCTCTGAGTTGGTGGTTGTTGGCGGATTAGAGGCACCCAAGGCACTGTTGGCGGGTTGGAACGCATCGAAGGCACGAAAATTTACATTTTGGAATTTTGTCGCCTGGAAATTTTGGGCTATTTTTCCGATGACGAGGGAAAAAAAACGAAAAGAACCGTTTTTTCACCAAAAATTTCCGGTTTTTTTTTTTCGGGGCTTCGCACCTCTACCCAATACGCGTGATAAGCCCCCTGTGTTCCGGTTTTCCTTTGGGTTTTCCTGCTGTCCACTTCTGATCTCTCCGTGTCTCCACACGCGCGGCACATAGCCATAGTCGCTTCGCGGCGCTAACGGAGCCTAAGACAGAGATCACGTTTGTTTCCGTCGATGTCATCCTTTTGTCCATCTCTATCTTGTAGCCAAGGAAGTAACAGTTCCGAAGAAACAAATCGGACATATTAACAAACCAAGACGAACTCTACACAGTGGCATCGCTTAATGTCACGTGTCTTTTTTTTTTTTTTTTTACAAAACTATGAAGTCCTCCACTGATAACCGCAGACCAAACAAAAACTATGCAAGGTATAGCAACAGAAGTAGTGCGAAAAAAAAATTGTAAAAATGCTGCTTTAGCCCCGCCTGCTTGCTTGTCGCAAAAAAAAAAAAAGCGTGGGCGAAAGGTGCGGCGAGAGGACGAAGTGGTCCTGCCTCTTGTTTTACCTTTCTTTCCGCCGCTTTGACGTTGATGCCGGTCTTATCACAAAGAAGTCACACCATGTGCTGCACGTGTTTATTACCGGGGATGGCCACTAACTACTTCTAGTAGTTTAACTATAACTACTAACTACTTTGTGATTGAGTAGTTTAACTAGTAGTTCAACTACTTTTCAGGGCAGTAGTTAAAACTACTTTTTTAACTACTGCAATGTAGTTTAACTACGTCTATAACTACTTAACGTTGTCCATCAACACCAATCCCTTGTGGTGTTCTTGGACACCTAAATATGAATCACGAGCAATAATAAACTTTGGCGCAAGCTACTGCTACGATGATCAAACACAAAGCTTGCGGCGGGATTCTTTCTGTGCCTACGCGATAAACTAAGTTGCAGAATTATTTCGCAGCAAATGAGGCTTCACTAGACAAGCATTAAAAGTGAAGATTTAGTACACATGCACGACACAATTGCCCTGCACCTCCGTTCTCATCAAACAAGTAGCTCGAGGTAAAGGTCGGAAGCACAATCGTGCCGTAAAGCTTGCGGCAAAATCTGAAGTAGTTTGTGCCTTCAGTAACCTAACTACTGTAGTTAACTACTGGCCATCACTGTTTATTACTCGAAAGAAATAGTCTCGCCACACCTGGTGGAGATGGAATAAGCCACGGAGTGCTGATTTTAGACAGCCGTGTCCCCCACAATACGTCGCTTAATGAAGCCTTACCCATTTTTGGCACGCAGTTGTAGTTTTTGCACACCCTTCAAAGGGTTTATTAATGTAAGAAATTTTCTCATAGTATGGCTTCAAGGGTTCATGATGATAGCGATATAAAAACACCCTTTTTCAGACGTTCCTTTGTTGATCCCCCAATCCCCGACATCTACACCGCAGACGGAAACCAATTCATTACGCGTCTCCCCCCCCCCCTCAAACCATAACCCTTTTACCTCGGACATCACACAATCCACACACTCCTTGGTGCGTCGTCGTAAACCACCGCACATTTACGACGCCTTCTTATACGGTCACCTATATAAAGCCCTTTGCCCGCGCAGCACGGTATATACATCACCTTGACAATGACCGAGAACGTAACGCCGGCCGCAGCCAATGCCCTGCGCTGGTCACGTTAAGAACCTTCCGGCCCTTGCGAAAATCCTCCGACTTTTGACAAAACACTGCGGGAAAAGAAGCGTTCCTGTTTATAGTCCTACGGGGCCCGTTTCGTTGTGTCCCTGCTTGAACCTAATGTCTCGAGAGAGAGAGGACCCGGAATCTCCTGCGAAGTCGTAAAGGAGAACGGTTCACTTGCGCGAAATAAGCGAAGATAAGAACGACGTCTCGTGTCACAATTTATGCGACAGCGCGCGACATCTGTAATCTACAAAAGTGCTAAAAGAAAAAAAAAAACAAGAAGGGAAAGAAACTCCCTCGCGCAAAGAAATGGTGACGAAAGAGGGCGGTGAGAATGGACTTTGCCCGAGTCGTTGGTCAAGCCAAGCCAAGTGTGTGTGGACGAAATGCCGTGCCTACAGTTCAGTTCGCGTGGCATCCGCTGTGCTGTTTGGGTTTTCTTCAGACGCTTTCAGTCACATATTGGGCACATTTCCCCGTGAAGCCGGCCCATGGATGCATTATCCCCGCAAAGACAATATGTCGCCCTATGGGCAGGTGGACCAATCGGCAATAAGATGACGCGGGAAACTAAACTGTGCGCTGTCAAGCTTGCTGAAGGTCTGTCATGTTTTTCGTTGGGATGCGTCTTAATATATGCGTATCACATTTTGTACACTCTTATTACAACGCATTACGATAGCGACAGTAGTAACTAATACAGAAAGAAAAACAAAATCGAACTGAATCGAAAAAGTCACCGCACGGAGTCATACGGAAACGCCATTATCTTCACCGCATTCTTCACAGCAACACTGCCAGCCGACGAAGATTCCTCTCGCATGGTCGGATACGCCACAGAGGAGCTCTTATCCAAAAGTCATCCGAATTCCTTTTCATTCTATGCAACCAACTAATCAACGCGGCCATAAGAGCACCCAAGCGATCAAGCGCCACAATTGCCCCTAGCGTACAATTACGTTCCCTACCCGCAGCCGTTCCTCCTTTTGCTTGCGTCTGCGGGAAAAAGAAATTGGGGGATTACGAAAAGCAGACGAACCGAAGCAGACGCGCTAATACACGCAGCGACACTACGAGCTTCAGCGCCTCCTATGAGGGGATAAAAGAAGTGCGCGGTGGGAGAAAAAAAAAAGAAAAGAAGGGACATAGACATCCAATTTTCGCAAACCGTGTGTACGTGACGAGGGTAACCCTTCGGGCACTTCCGCGAACGCAGGGTTCGTTTCACTTAGTAATGAAAAGAGCCAGCCGTACGAGGGCGCTTTCTCTTTCTGCTTCCGGTCCAATCAAAGTCCACGCTGAAAGGACGGCTAGAGTGAGGCGTATAGGGAAAGGAGGAAAGTACGCTTTAAGTAATTAACTTTCGCACACCTGCTTCATCCGGGGTAGGGCAGTCTGCGCCCTCCACAGTTAATCCTCTACATGATTAAGATCAAGCCGTTAGGGTGTCAGGGTTCCGCGCTTTCGGAATTTGCCGAAAAACACCCGCCTAATATCATTATTTAAAAAAACAAAAATCGCCACGTTCCGAAAAACTCAGAATTATACTCTTGCATGTGGTGCTACATGCCGAAACTGCCGGCACCCGGTTGCCCTTTTCTTCCTCAGGGGCATATATATATATATATATATATATATGTGCCCACTATACGTCACTTCATTTTCCAGGTGGAACGCCGCGAATCTGCTATCCTCTAGTTCAGGGAAACAGCTTCCTCTGTAACCCTTTGGGCAGTGGGTCCAAGTACACGTGGAACCCTCTAACAAAGGAAACGAAATTCTTTGCGTTCTCACTATCCTCCTACCCAGCTGCTCTCCCGCCATAGTCCTGCTCCGTAGTGATTATAGGTGCCGATTTTTCGGTATCTATTTTTGGGCTCAGACGTTTTAAAATGCCGAAAATATCCGAATTTCACGAAACATGCGAATGCCGAAAAACAGACGCCGAGTCTCCTCGGGAATAAATGGCGAAAACGCAGAACCCTAGCCCGCCTATATCAAACGTAGGATGTAATATATCATTGAGCTGTGAAATAAATCCAAATAATATAGAACAGCAGTTTCATCACGAGGGAACGCAAAGGTTCATTCCCGTTCCTTTTAATTGCATTACTGCCAAGGTAACGTCATCTTTCATACCGCGACAAGACATTTCTGCGCTTCAGTCTCCCTTTAACTCGTGTCTGTGCGCAATCCCAAGCATGCAATCTACGGGCAGCTCCACCAGGCACAGAGCTTATCGACTCTTCTGAAACATCCATTACCCTCTCAGCTACACCAGTGATCCGGATAGAACCTCTGCGCCCAGCTAGGATTACCCTGCTTTATTTTCGCTTTTATATTTTCTTTTCTAACGCATTTTGGTCTCCTTAATCCCACAGTTTAACTCTTACCGACCATTTTACCATTTTATACCGCCGTCATCTTCCCAGAAAGGCACATCTGCCAACGGGTTTCATCTTCCAGGATTTTCCATCCTTTCGGCGCCTCCTCCTTTCATTCTTCGTCGCGTTATCGTTATTCTTGGCTAGGTTAAGGAGGTTACGCTTGGGCAATGTTTTTAAACTAGGAAAACTTATTTTTGTCCGTTTCCCAGCGTCAGGTTCGCAAGGAATGTGAGGAAGCTGCTATTTCGTACCGTACTTTTCGTTTATTCGCGTACAGGATGACGGCTGGTAGAGCTGGCGAAAAGTGCACGAAAGCGAAAGTAAAGTAAGCGGAGCACGAAATAAATAAAAAAGTTAAATGTGAAAAGGAATCAGTAAGATGGGAGCCGTTGTTTCATTTGCACGTTTCTTTCATTTGGGGCAATTCGTTCGGGAAAGTATTTCATTAATACGTATACACATATTTAATATGGGTCATAATTGGCGAGCATATACTAATTACATCTTGACCTCACCAATCTTCCTTGGTGGATCGAGGCTATATACCCGTATTCAACTTAAGAACGGCACAAAACGTAGGTCGTCAATCTTGAAGAAATCACTCCGCCGGCGAAATTACGCTGCAGTGCCACCAGGTGTCGCCTATATGGGGCTCCTATAGTTTCGGTGTCGGCGCACTACGTGTCGACTGTCGAGACGTGGAGCGATGTTATGACCAATAGGAACAAACGCACGGCGGGGCTTACGTTGAACACGACTACAGAAAGTGTGAGGAAGAAGACGCAGAAGGCGTTCTTCGCGAGATTGGCGTTTAGGCCATCATAAAGTAAAATTATCGTATGCTATGCTATCCGACAAGATGGCGTACATGCAGGTCAGCTCAGGCTTTTACATTATGAAGTTATGCTATCCAGTGTTCTCTTATCTGTTTCGTGTTATCCTTTGTGATGTCAGGCCGATGTGGCGCCAATGTTGCTCGGTTAGGACCATGAGTGCTGGGATGACTTCTCTTGTATGGAGAAAGTCACCGAAAAGGAGGACAAGCTGGAGGACTCGAACCCACGTCTTCTGCGTTGCCGGTCCAAGGCCCTACCAATTGAGCTAAGCTAACACGCCTCTTCCAATGACATTAAAGGTTGCGTCATCTGAAGGCACAAACCACATCCACTCACTCACTCTATCCACTTTCAATCTCTCATGTATTTTCTCACTCACACACACACACACACACATTCATACCAGGGGGCGACGCAAGCGGCATCTGTTGAACACGATGGAAATTGATGTTTTGAGGCTGGAACACAGAAGAACTTTGTGTGTTTGTCCTTTCCTCTGCGTTCCCGCCTCAGAACATCAATTTCCATCGCGGCTTCTCTTGCCCCGGGTTTCCCAGCAGACTTTCAAGAAAAATGCTGTCAAACGTTTCTCAGTATCCCCAAACGCGTATAGACCTCTCCCTGTTTGTAAACAAATGACGTCATAGTTTTCGACAGCGCCACCAATTTGGTAGAGTTGAACTACGCTCGAAGCTAGGGGGCGAAGAAGGTCGCGCCCGAAAGCCACGGTCTTGAGGGGATTACGATTGGTCTCTGAAAGGGACGCGACCTTCGGTCCTACTTTTCTTTCAATAGGAGGCGGCGAACAAGTGCCCATTCGTGGAACCCAGCCCTCCCCTTCCGACTTGTTTCGGTTTCAGTGTGTCTACCAACGTCACGATGACGTTTCTCGGGTAGAGGTCTATTAACGGGGTGTCCGCACGAGCGACTTTAATCTGGCGAGATGTCGGGGCACGAGAGCGAGGAGGAAAGCACGCTCCAAGAAGATATCGTCAAAGGAATGTCAATGAAAGACGACGGAAGAAACCATGGAAGATTGGTTTTTCAGACATTGTGAATGAGGGTGCTGAAAACGAGGCTGCTGGCAGATGACGCAGGCGAGCAGATGAGCGACGGAAGACGGAATACTCTGTGGCAAGGGGACAGAATATTACCGCAGCGAGGGTTACATGCTATGATGGTGCGCCTCGGCACACTGAATTGATCATCACTTCATCGGCGCTGGTGTGCTATTTCCGAGCGATCTGCCTGCCGGCATTGATTATGCACCTGCCGTCAGCTATTCCCGTCCTCCTCCGTTGATTCTTTCCTCCTTTCTCTCTATGTATAAAAACTGTTATATTTTGAAGTACGGTAAAGAAAAACGACGGGCAATCTTGCGCACCTTTTGAACGTTTGATGCATAGTATAACGCTCACGGAAACTCGAACCAGCCTCTTTATGATTAATCGAAGCGATTCGTGCATAATGCACCGTGTGGCTTGGAGAACGCATTCCTCTTCGCGTGATTAAACGTCTACGTTGTGCGCAACGCATTTCGCATGATTAGAGAGAGAGGAGGAGGGAGGGAGAGAAAGAAAGAAAGAAAGAAATGAAGACGAATCGCCACGCCGATGCTGTCAGATTCTCCTGAACACCCTGTGTGTGCATTTAACGAGGACACTAATTGCTTTCTTGAGACATTGTTACTACGGCGTTACTGTTTCAATGAAACGCTGCAACGCGAGTGGAGATGTTCTGTCTACGGATAACTGTTGGCTTTCTCTAAAATGTGCGGGAGGTAAACATTGATTCCAGCACCAGCACTTTTTTTTTCAAATGTCGCCATACTATAGTATAGGCAAGCTAAGCTAAGGTGTAAATCTACCCTAATTAAAAAGAGCAATTACAACGAAAGACGGACGGCAGGCGTCTCGAAACGTTCCGTGTTTCATAAAAAAATGAAATCATCAGTCCATGGTTCAGATTCAGATTCGCTAAGTCCCTTTCGAAACAGAGCAGGCATCCGCAAAAAACAAAAAGAAAAAGAAAGAAAGATACCACAAGCGAAAAGCTCCAGAGATATATTTATATTTTTCTTTCTTTTCATACTATTAAACATACCCCTCCCCCTTCCAGACAGATTGTCTAGAGAATAAAAAAAAAAGATAAAAGAGCAACCGATAGTTCGAAAAAAAAAAAAAAAAACATCACTAGCGTGATCATGACTAACTTTCTTGGTGCATTGGGCGCTGAGTGGAGCTGGAACATTGCTGGCCGTAGCTGGCTTGGCTGTGGCTATTCCTGCTGCAAAAAAACACCACTTGGCTTAGCCGCTGGATTTGGTTCTGCTGCTTGTGGTATGGAGTCGTGTGTTGTTTCGCTTTCTGATTTCTGCCTCTGCCTAATGCAGAATAATGTAAAGTCTCACGTAGTCTCATCGTAAAATGAACGCAAGAGGGCGTTGTGCGCCGCTCAACTGCGAGCTCACGAAAGAAATGTTTGATGTCCGTGTTTCAGATTTAAAATAAAAAAAATACAACTATCGTTTATAAAAGATGGGGAAGTTTGAGAGAGTCATCAGATAACACTTTTTATCGTACTTGTCAGTCCATGTCCACCTCAGTCCGTCGTCCGTTCTCCCGTCCTCAAACTCAAAGTAATGTCGTTCGAATGTCAATGCGTCTACCCCAAACTCAAATTATACACAATGACGCGACGTGTCATATTAAAGTCCATCGTCTATTGTGAACGGCTAGCCTGGTGGAGGGGGGTTACGAATTGGATCCAGTCCGTATAATCCCACTTAGCGCCTCCAGGGAATGCGATAACACCGCCCATTTCGTTTAGGGAACTGCAGAAGAGCGACATGGACGCTCCCTGGGCTAACGCGGCAATAATTAAGCCTGGTCGGACGAACTCGTCCGCTTTCTGCCCACTTTTGCAGACGACAATGTTTGCAGACGACACGAGGAGTGGCGCAAGGGTCGATCAGTTGTGACGTGCGTTACCGAGCGGGAGGTGTTCACGAGTCACCTGTTTCGTTACGTGTTAATGTCGTAATCAAATTATATCGCATTCCTGGTACGATATATCACAGACGACAGATTACGATTAATCGAAGCGGGACATTGTTTGCAGACGGCGGAGAGCCTACTCATTAACCAATCAAAAGCTTCAGCCAAGCGAGCAGAGGAAAGTGAAGTTCATATCTGGTGACAAAATGTAGCCATAAACACGGACGAAGGAGACGCACAAAAATCTGCTACTCGCATACTAACAGCATTTTTATTAAAGACAGACTATTTATACTTAAAAACTGGCTGTGATAAGAAGGATAAACTCATATCGTTGGGTGGCGCTTTCTTTTGCTTTTCTTGTTTAATTGTGCAGTATTTGAATGGCGTAGGGAATGGTTACAGGCCTCCTCTGGAGACAAACTGGATCACGTGAAGGTGGTTGCCTACTCCAACTCGTTTTATTTGATTTGTAATACCTTCAAGGAAATAACACACTTTAGTGCGACATCTTCAGCAAGACACTCTTAAAAGTTGCAACCAGAGTAGTAATAGCAGTATACAGTATATCCAGCAGTATATTTTAATATTTTAAAAACAGCACGATCTAATGCTGCTGGACCGCAGGCAATTAAGTGGCGCGTCAAGTCTTTGTCGTACCGAGCAGTCTTGTTGGGCACGCGGATATAAATAGAGAAATTTAGTTTTATAGTGTTGTCCACAAGAGTCATAAGACAAGACGGAGAAGGTGAACAGGGATTTAGGGACAAGGAAGGGTGAAAGAGACGAAGAGTACGCCGCTCTAATCTCGTTAACATCTAATTTTGTCTTCGCAAAAACCGTTACAATCGTAACAAGACATCACTTACTCTGGAATGGTTTGCGGATTAAATTCCTCCAAAATGTTTTGTTGATGATGATGATTCTTTTTTTTTCTCTCTCTCTCATTGACAACTACACTCCAAAATGTTTCGTATACGTCACGATCCATATTGAGGGTATATCGTTTTTGACTGAATACCGCAACTTTCGTTACGAAACAAATGATTTTCCCTTAGGGTGAAAAGACGACAATCGGCGCTAAACCAAATTTTCCCTACGAGTGGGACATTTCAGCTGATTCAACTTGAACGAAATATTTTCAGTTATTTCCAGTCAATTCTACGCTGATCAATCTTACAAAACATTCTATATTTAAACAAATTACGCTCCGTTTGAATACGTGTTAATGACTTGCAATTTGACAGTTGGTAATGGCGCTTACACCACACGGCAACAGATGACTACGCGATCCGTCCCTAACACTTATTCAGATTTCATTCAGATCACGTTATTTGCATAAATGGTCACGCATAAACCTCCACAACCGTAACCAATTTTCTTTCTCCCACAATTCGCTCCCATTTTCGCCACCACGCGTCGCGTCACTATAGCTTACCAGGCGCCTCAGACGTAAGCACTGCTCATAGTATCTACGACGTCTAGGTCACTAAACGGGGATCTGCACTAAGAGCCTTTTAGGCCGGGGCATAACCTCAGAGGCCCCGGGCTACGTCCGTAGTGCTTGGATCCCCCTGATGATGTCATTTACTTCTACACAAGGCTGTTTACTGAACCGGATGACAGCAACAGCTGGAAGCCGTGGGAGGATCGAAAGACCAGTTCGCCGGGAATTAGGTAGTCTCCGAAGTCATTAGATAGAGTGTTTCACACGAGTTAATATGGAAGTTGTTCATACGGCCACGGTCCTATTGATGAGCGGAAAGCTCTGGAAGCAAGGACATGGGCTATAAACTTGGAAACAACGCAAGAGATGCAGTCATAGAGGTATATCCGCGTACACTCAGCGAGTGGGCCCTGCAGACGGGGAAATCAATCAATCAATCAATCAAATATAACTTATTGTTAATCAAACAAATTACATAGAGTGCATATATACAGATGGAGGTCCTATAGTACTCGTAGCCAGTACTAGTTTAGTCGAATAAAAAAGTAAAGTAAAAAATAAAGTAGAAAGTAGATTCCCATGTTTCGACAGCTCGCACACTTTAGGTGTTTGTCTCAAAGGTACTGTAACGCAGTAGAAATGGAATCTCGGAAAATGTATCTATTCGACAGCGTGAGCCCTAAGTATACTCTTACGTCACAATTTTCGTCACAATTGCGCTCATAGCTTTTTTAACATTTAAAATTGAAGACTGCATCCTATTGGAATTGCAAGTATTCCATCCTAGGCATTCGAACCGATAGCCTATTTCGAAAACTTAGTTTTTCTTGCCTTGTTTCTTTTAGTTTATCTTGAAACCTCAAATCGCACAAGAGCCTGACCAGGTCAACGACACTCACGAAAGCGAATTCCGTCTTTTTGGCACCGAGTCCGAATTACCCGGAGGGCTTTCACTCTCATAAGAATGACCGAAATGCTCATCAGACTTCACCAAGCGGTGCCTTGACTAATGAGCATTCTTTCGTGTCCTCCGGATTTACAGTCGGAAAGTCATTAGAATCGTTTCCGGAGCCATGCAGGTAATATACTAATGCGACCTGAGAGTCGGCTGCTAAACTAACTTGGACGAATTAATCTGTTCAGGGCCAACTCGGTGCCGCCTATCCCCATTAGAGCTGGGGGATTGGATTCACTGGAAGTTCGCCCGACCATTTCTGTGTACTCTTTTCGGAATATTCCTCGCAGGTGTTCCTTTCTCTTCCCACGCATTAGTGGGGGTCGTAAATATTCCATTCACGCAGACGGGCGGGAGCCGAAATAACACAGTTCATATAATGCTGCGTGTTATTTGTGACACGATCACAGCGGCATTCTGTATTACCGGCACATACGTTATTTCCTACTTGAGTAATTTATTTATTTATTTATTTATTTAGAATACGTTAAAGACCCAAACGGGTACAACATAACGGAGGAGTTGGGCGACAATAGAGAGTTTTAGTACATCGTACGCAAAGGCGATAGCGTACGTTACAGATAGCGTTGGTGGCTCTGCGCACTGCGCGAAGCTGTCTTTCTGTTATGGGCGTGCGCAGAACCATCAACGCTATCCCTTACGTACGCAAAGGCGATATCGTACGAATTACTAAAACTCGCTATTAACACTGTAAAAGGAATAACACTGGAAAAAAGTAATTAACATGATCGGCAAACAATAAAAGAAACGTCAGATATACTAAAAAAAGGAAATACAACACTAAAGTCATCGATACATAATGTAAAAAAACAGCAAGGATGTACACATATAGATCCTCTGAACAACAGTGCGAAAAAAAAGAAAAAAAAAGATAACGTAAAGAAGAGTCAGGGGAGAGATAACAAATTGGTGAAAGCCGCCTGAAACTGAGAATGATTAGTGAAAATTAAAAAAAAAAAGTAATATCAAATCTAGTGTTTCAGGAACAGTTACGTCATCGCTTGCTACATCGCGACGTGCCATTTTGGCACGTTTATAGCGCCACTATACTCGTGTTCAACTTAAGAAGGAAAATAAACCTAGTCCGTCAGCTCTCAAAAGATTACTGCCCCGCAGAATAGGATGTCTGGACACTGAGAGGTCGCGCTCCCTCTTGCGCGAGATAATGTAACCCACCATACGCACTGGACTTCCGTGACAGGACAAGCCACATGACGCTGCGTCAGAAAGTGCGCTGCCTACTGATGGCGCATGGTGGCGCGGCGGTATTTCTCCTGGCGCGTTATTGCACCCCCTTATCTCCAACGGCACACACGAACACGGCTATAGATAATATCGACACATGTTCTTTCGTACTCGTTTATATCGTACAGCGGGGACTTTGGGAAGTTATTTCGGCCCACAACCACACAGAGTTTATCGCATAAGGTACTGGATAGGTACGGCGCAAAATACTGTTTAGGTAGCGCATAAGGTGCTACGTTGTTACGCATCGTAAAAGGAGGAAAATGTAAGCGAAAGAGCAGATAACGTTGCGACGCCATTACTCACACGCGCCATTCCTTGATGTTCATGCCAATGCGATTTCCTCTCGTCGCCAAGCGCAAAATTCACCATATCGCCAGAATGAAAACTATCAATCTCTCTAGAATTTCGATATATTGGCTTCACAAATTATTAAAATCTTATTGTATATAACGTTATTATTGCAGTCATAGTAATAACAATAAATGCCTATTCGTTGATTTTGTGGCAGCATTAAATACAGCGAGAACACAGTAATATAAAGAAAGTCATATACACCTGATTGAAGTCAATTCAATGTAAGCAGCATGAACTCCACTCAGCCATGGCCGAGCGTTGTGTATTCCTGTAATTTGGCGTGCTGTCTATTGGAGAACATAAATAATTACGAGCACTATGTTAATTTAAAAAAATGTCACGAGTCGAACAGCTTTGTCGCAGCAACGAGGTAACAAAGGGCCTTCTAACGAAATTAGATTCTCCCATATCGAACAGAGCAGGAAAAAGAGAAACGGAAGGAAACATCACTGAAGAAGAGGGGGGACAGATGGGATTTCGCAAAAAAGCCAATTTTCAAGAGTATATACTTTAAGGTAAACCCGTGCTTCGTCCTTCTTTCCATACCTTGCCGTGAAGTACCTCGTGAAAGAGGAGCGGTCATAAAATATTGAGTGCGTTTTTTGTTCTGAAGAGGCGCGACCTGCAGCCCGGTTGTGAACTAAAAATTGGATATGTTCCCTCGCACAATAGTTGGAGAAGGGGAAAGCAAAAAATGGTGCGACGAAAAATTCATGAGAATATTCAGCATTCTACAGAACACACTATATTCCTTTAAACAAGTAGAGAGGGCCATGCAAAAAAAAAAAAAAAAAAGAATCAGATTAAGAGGTCTGATGAAAGTGTGTGTGCCATTTTACCGAATAGCGCGAAAGGTTTTGATGTGTGCAACTTGTTTGCCAGAAAAAAAACTCTTAAACATTGCTCCGCCCGCTCACCCTTAACTCGCCACTCCAGGTATAACGAGGATGAGAAGGTATGATGCCACGTCACCGATGACGTGATAAGGAGAACTCGTTCTCATTCGCCGGTCAGTGGGGGTCAGCGTCTTGTCCCTTTGCCGCCGTAAGCCTGTTTTGCCAGTTCTCCCGGAGAATTGGGGGTAGAAGGAGCGGCCGAATCATTACCGAGCCAGGAGAAAGGCTTTTTCAGAACCCCCAAACAGCCGAATAACAGACGACAGCGGAGTAGCAGACACCATTTCTTTAGACCAATCAGCGTGCGTTCTCCTTATAGCGTCAGCGCGAGGTTCCAGGCAGATCACAGGCTGGTACTGCTCTTCACCACCGTTGCGCACGGTCACTTTTTGCGGCGTATTTTAAATTCAATTACTGCGATAATTATGACTGTGGTGTAAACTACTTCGCATGGTGCATCTTACTGGCCTACTTAAGAGTTTTATAGGAAGAAAACCGGGTGTTAAAAAATGACTTCTGTGCTACTTTAAGAACAAAGGAAATGTCATCTCACACAAATCTGTTATGGCGGAAACACGAAATTGTTCCTCGTAAGAAACGAAAAATGGAAAAAAGAAATATCTGGCAAGGCAAGAGGGTCATAAAGAACTTCACACTGTCTCGAGATACATTACCTACTTGGAACCAACACAAACTTTAACTCGGATTAAACACAACCCTAAAGAAATATCACACTTCATCGCGGCCAGCCTTTCAACCTCCTCCGTTCACCTATCTCTAACTCAAACAGAAACTCCAAAGCCTAAAACTCCAACTATGCGCTACCATAACAGAATAAGAGCATTATGAAAACTACCTCTGGAACAACATAGACGAAGTAAACAGGCGCACCTCCACAACAACGAACTCCCGGAACGCCGCCTATGTAGTTTATTTTCTGGGCTCTCGAAATGAGATTCAGTCCGGAGAAGAAATGGTGTTTGTTGCTACGCGGCCTATTTTTCCGGAGCAGACGAACGCAAAGTGAAAAGAAAAAGGAAAAGAGAAATGAACACGGGAGAATAGTTCAATCTAAAGCAGGGTTCCATTCGCGAAGATGAAGTTCATATCGCGAGCTTTAAGAGCCACGAGTATACGTATGATTACGTTATATACCAGAAGTAAAAATAGCACGCAGAAATCCAAAGAAGCAGACGACAGTATCTATAGCGTAGACAGAGGTAGGTGACGGTGTAGAGTACCTCGGAAATGGAATTTGTTGTTCCGCGCCTCTTCGAATAGGATAGAAACAATTTTTTTTGTTACTTTGGGAGAAATAGTTCGTTGAACCCGTTTCTGAAAATCTGTGACTCTTGGAAGACAGACTGTCCCTTTATCCTATTATGATTCAGTCAAGCATTGGCTCCAAGAGAACCGTTTCCGGAGCAGACGACAGAGTTGTAGTTTCGGTTGTCGTCCGCAAAGAATCGTCCCATCCAGAGGTGCACGAACAACGTTAAAACTGGTGCTGGGTATTCCGTACCAAAGAAGCCAAATGGCGCTAAATGTGGATTACGGACAAAGAAATAGAATTTTTGTGGCCGGTCCCATGGGAAACTTCAATTTCATACAGAAAGGCACTTTATACCGAATACTTATACCGAAAGGCACTTATACTTATACCGGCACTTATATATACCTCTGCCACATTATATACACCCCTGCCACAAGCGACATTCGGTGCGAATATCGGTGCGACGTTCGCACCGAGTGTCATTCGTTTGTACTGCATTGAGCTACAAGTAGAAAAAGAACGTCATTCACAAATGATGTCACTGTCGATGATTAAGACACTAGGGCCGAAGATATGAAAGTCTATACAGGTGCATTTGTTGTATTTTTATTCTTTTTTTTTCTAGACTAGCGAAACATTAGATTATTTCACAAAATCGTTGAGTTTTCGAAGACGCTCAGTCGGCTAAGTATCACAAGCCAAGACAAGTAAGAAGCTTATCCGTACCACACCAACGCTACCTCTATATACAGAAGGCCTGCTTCAATTGCCCCCTCTACCTTCTTCGCTACGTGGACATATGTAGTCGGAATTCATCTGCTATCGCGATTCGCCGTTCTCCTAGTTCAAGAACTCGGAAATGACTGCAGCAAGCTTGGAACCTTTAGACATGAATCCGTAGACAAAAAGTGGAACACACTTTTCCAGAAAATCAGTCATGAGAAAGATATGGGACGGTTCGCAGACGACGGTGGTTCATCTACTTGACTCCATGACCGCTGAAAGCTCGTTCGTGATTGGCTACCGCCGTTGAAAACACGATTCTGATTGGCTGATTATTATAGTTGCTACGTCACGACGACGAGTAAGCAGAGCTTTCTCTATCAGGTGGTGTTGGCCACGCACGGTAACGTGGCGACTGGTAACGAGGGTATAGTTCTCCGAAAAACAGTTCGAAGTGATAAGCCTTGAAAGATGAAAGTCACTGAAAAGGTTAGCCAGCTGTAGGGATCGAACCCACATCTTCTGGATTGCCGGTCCAGGGCTCTATGTTGTTCCAGCCTCAGAACATCAGTTTATCTCTTGATAAGCCTTCCTTCATTCGCGTCGAAAGTTGTTAAATTCGTGATAAAATATTGGAGAACAACCTTTCATTCCTGTTTGATTTCTCCAAACGGTTTATCGTTGTCGTTTTTGCTACCTGTCCCTTGACGAGGGTACGCCGTCGGTGAGAGAGGGAACAGCGAATGAGCTCCTAGAACTCATTCACTGGGCGAATGCACAGCGAATGGCATGCATTGCGTCATATCCTAGCGGATGTCCAGCGAAGCACGATCGGAGCGGGCCTAAGCACAGGCTAGGCTAGCGTGCATCGGTACTTGCGCCTTCTTCGCAAAGAGGGCGCAAGTATAGTGCAAGTATCGAGGCACCGACGCCATATTGGCGCCATCTATTGAATATGTAGGGAACTTTCTTCGGCGCCGTCAGGGTTCACAGAGCATGCGCAGAAGCGTTGTGAAAAAGGCCTATTGCTAATGGCATGCATGGCGCATGTACTGCCGCATTTGGTTTCATCGTGTGACACGGAATGAATGTCATTCGGTGTGAATGTCATTCCCTGGAAATGACATTTAATTTGCCGGTGACACGAGCTTATACGAGCGCGGGATATGCACATCAAACGATTTGAAGTCCACCACCCTTCACGCCGATGGAAGGAGGGGGAGGGGGAAGAAACGACAAAGGTAAAAAAAAAAGTACGCATTCTAAAAAATAAACTTATGAAAAAAATAGATAAGTGAAGAGACAGCGACCATATAGAGGGTGGAAATTTCCTGTGAGCGAATCTCGACGCTCCGAACGCAAAAAGGAAAGTTTAAAAGTCAGGTCCTATTCCTTCGATTGACATCTCACTCAGGAAGTGGAAGCAGCAGCAGAAGGAAAACAAGCTAAAAAGCCGTTTAAATATACGCCGGAGGGATAAACGGCTCTGTTCTTCCCAACTTGCACCGATATCTCATTTTCGTACTGGTTGCTAATCAAATAGAGTACCTCCTCAATGCAACAACTTTCATTTAAAAAAGCACCAGGGAGAAAAGAATTGCGACAGATGTAAATTGCACAAGTGATATGGGCGAAGCAAAAGTATACGCAGAAAAATGAAAGCAAGAAGGATTTGAATTGCAAAAGTGATGCGCCGCCTAGCAGATGAAGGACAGACAGCACAAACAGCAACTGGGGACCGTGATTCCATTTAATTTTATTCCTTTTTTTTTTCGATGTCACATTATCCAATATTTATAAATTTAAATTGGTATATCTGCTCCAGTGCGCTTCAAAGAATACCAGCATCCCTTGAAACTAATTAACTCATTAAAGCTCGAGCTCACGGATACGACACGAGATGCATTAGGAATGGAAATGAAACTGTGCTCTGCACGACGCAAACATTCATATTCGCGATGAAAAGTCATTAAATGAAATTGCCGTCGTCATTATTGGACTGGAGGAAAATGGCCGGTTATTAATGACCTACGCAAAGAGGGCGGCCGGATCCGTTTAATTAATTGTTGTTACGCGAGGTAATTTTGATCACATTCATTTATAAGATTCATGTTTCGTTCATGCAGTTTTCTTTATCCGTGTTGCGCTTCGAAGCAACTCTGCCAATGAGCGGTGTAGAGAGAAGGAGCAAGGAGGAGAGTGGGGTTGGTTCGAACCACATGTTCTCGAACACTAAACGGCCTTCCAGTTAAGGCGGATTTTCAGGTGAGGAACGAATTACTATCTCTCACTGACAGGAAACAGTGTTCAATGATTTGTATGGGCCTCCTCCGTAATCCCTTGCCCTTTCTTCGACACCTCGACAGAGAATGAGTGCGGTCGACGTCACTCCATGACGCGTGCGGGAGGGCCAATCACGTGGATCGTGGCGTCACGTCAACCGGATCGGTCGGAGAGGATGCGGCAAGGAATGCCATGAAGTCATATAATAATAATAATAATAATAATGAGCTGTGGACAGAAAGAATAGGAAAAGAAAAAGCATTTAGTCGTTGACAAACTATGTACAGAAACACCAGAAATGCACACAATGATGTGGACACCTGAACGAAAGGATTATTTTGTTCCGAAGAAGGCGGGGATATATCTGCAACGTCCACATCCTATCTGCGTTTTCTAAACAGCCTCTTTCTTTTGTTATGCTTGATATTCTTGCGTTATGCGCGGCTCATTAATTTCTTTGCATACACATATATTTATGCAGGTAACAACACGTTAAAGATTCGACTAACTCATCTCTTTACTATGACATCGTGGCCGTTTGAACTAACTTCTTTGTGTATTATACGCACATCTGCACCGCAAATTATAACAGAAGATTCTCTATGTGGGAAACATGTACTTACGTCACCTGACCAACGAACGGTAAGCATTTTTAATGAATTATCACCTTCCTCGCGCATTCAATGTGTTTATTGCGAGATAGGTGATATTTTTTTTAAATGCTTACCGTTCATTGGTCAGGTGACGTAATTACCGTGCTCGCGTATGCAATGTATTTATTGCGTACACCCTTACTCTTTTTGCTGACCTATCCCAGCTAAAACTTAGGTGCCGCCAGAAGAAAAATACGATAAAGATCACCACTTGACACGTCTCATTCTCTCCACAAGAAAGAAAACAACGAGAGAGAAGATTTTTCTCCAACTCGTTTCAATTTATGCGCTAGTGAAAGAGAAGGAAGCCTGCAGAAGGCCAGTAGAGAATATCTGTAGAAGCTAATAAAGTAAAGTGTCAAAAAATGGCAGCAAAACAAGACAACAGAGATAAATTCGCTTCGTACAGCAACATGTAAAAAAAAACATGGGCATATAGTTTGAACGTTTGTCATAACAACCATCTGGGCAACCAGAGAAATAAAGGAAAAAGAAACAGTATCCTTTCCTTCCTCGTACTCTCGAACGCAATGCTGCTCATAAATCACACGTCCCTCTGTTCTAACGAAACGAGAGACCCCCTAACGTCCTACCAAACAAACAAGCATCTCACATTGTTTCGCGCGATACAGTAATCTGGTATGCATAAAGCATGCAACGGCAGGTTCAGCAGAAATATTACAGGGGGCGCTTTCTGCTACTGGCGCACGCGGCTGCCACCAGCGCCACCTACCTAACGGCCTAACGTCAGTGAGCGAGATTGTGGGGGAGTGGAACTTTATGCCCGACATGAATCAGGCGATTTCCCTGAGGGGGAAACGGAATGTTTTCGTTTTTCTGTGGCCGAGGTGAGCTAGCAGACGATGTTCGTTTTCGTTTGCAGAAGACAGGGTTTCTGTTTGTTCGGCGGATGATAGAGTGTGCGTTGTGATGCACGTGAGACGTTTATGTGGAAAAGGTGGCACGTGTTATGGTCTATACTCTTTACGTTGTGTTGGTGTCAATTTGTAACTGTCGCAATGCATCGTGTTAGACGTTATATCACGATACGATGGCTCCGTGTGTTTTGTTTGTTGATAGTATAATTGAAATTATCAGGGTGTATGTACAGCTGTAACAGAGATGGGCTTCATGGCGGTTCATAGATGCAATAAATGTTTCAGATAAGGCGGACATGTACAACAGTACATTTCAAGTGGCAAATAATGTTTTCCATTAGAAAACGTTACCGACTCACTGGACGCGAAGAACCTGAAAAATAATGGATTTTTTAAGCATTGTAGGCTCGAAATCCCGAAAAATAAATGAACAAACTTCGTGTCGTCTGCACTGGTGATGCCAAACCCGGCTGTTTCGTATTCCTGAAATTCTCCCGTAGGACGCGCTACACTGCCTACACTATACTGCTATAAACGCTATATATATATACAATATATATATAATAATATATAAATAATATATAATAATACATAATATATATACCACTCCTGGACCTGACACAAAAGCACTCTGGAATTTCCCCAACTGACAACCGCCAGGTGGCGGGAATTTCGCCCAACCGACCATGACGTCATTCTCAAACCCCTTATCAGCCTCGTGGCCACATTTAGCTACTTCGTCCCGAAGAAGGCGGAGCTTCCGTCGTAACCTAGACATCCTCCCTAACTTTTATAATTTTCAAGCTTTAATAAACCCTTTCTTGTTACTTCCCCTACTTTCGCCTTCTGTCTCCCATTTATTTCAACTATGATTACGTAGCCGTTCGATCCAACTCGAACTTTTCAAGATAATATATATACAATATACTGCTATAAACGCGTTGCCTACCCAGACCATCCCAACAATTCCGCGTAATTCCCATCCCTCACACCACACAAGAAATCCGCTCCAACTTTATGCGGCCAGAATTTCAAACTCAGTTTAATGGTAACTTACAACATTCTTGCAGAACACGAAGACGCTGTTTTGTAGCTCACAAAAGAAGCGTTGCGCTACCTTTGAAAGAGACTACACACCTGAAGCACGCGTTCTTTCCACGATGGATCTGCAGGCTTGGACTCGAAACCTCGGAAACAATCGCATTAACGGTGCAATTTGAATTCCTCGCAGTCCCTGAAACATTAGTTTAGAAGCAGTCGTGTTTTCTCGGCAGACGAGTCTTAACGAAATTACTGTTCGTGTTATAGTCCGTTTCACATCTTCATGTGCATCTTTCACATCTTTCACGTCTTTCTGCATGTCGTCAAATGTCCATTTTATCATGCACTCTGTTTCTTCTTCATTTTTTTCCTGTATCCTTACCGTGCGCCCCCCTCTGTTATATAATGCCTTCGGGCTTTTAATGTGTCAACAATAAATAAATGACAACAATATTCGGGGGATGAGAGGTTGACGGACACAACTCGGTTCCGCGCAAAATGTCTTTCTTTTTATAAATATCGAACAGCGAAAACTATGAAAACTGTTCGCCATATCGCTGCGAAAACAATTCCTTAGCGGGGTTCCGACAGTTTGCCCAATACCTCATATTGGACAGACGTAAGAGGCGGCCAGTTTCAAAGATGTCGTCGATTCATTTGCTGATTGCATTGAGGTCACGTGATTCCGAAAACCAACTGAAATGGTCACTCAAGGGTCATGTCAAGGGTCCATCGAGGTAAACTAGCGCTTCAAACAAGGACAGACAGTGGAATGGACAAACATTGTGCTAGTCCTCCGTGTCCGTGTCCAAGTGCTGCTGATGATGATGAGGATTGCAGTTTTTGCGGCGCACGAGCAACTAGGTCTATGGTGCGACAAAACAGTGATATGTGTGGCAAGGTAAAACTATAACTGGTCAATTAAAACTAAATTATTTCAGAATTTCAGGTGTAAACCACAGTAAAAGGAACCGCTTATAAAACATTTAAATAGCCGATATCTCTAAAAAAAAGTTGAAAGTTCTCGTGTAGAGTAAAAGTGGTTCATCCCTAAGCAAAAGGTTTGGGTGAAAAGGGACCGTTTGAAGTGCTAGTTTACCTCGATGCATTAATAACAACGTGCCCGGTTCACCACCTTTATGTCAAGGGTCACAGTGGACGGCAGTGTGCTGAAGGGCTCGCATATCTGGTTAATTAGATAATATGAAAGAATATATTTCGTTTTTACACGATATAACTAATGAGTAATCACCAATATCAGAGTTTAATAACTCTCGTGACATCTGCTCTGGGAATGCAACACTATATCACGAAGTCGCATTATCATGATGTTCTCGCAATACGATTACTGATTATGATCGCAACGTAAAATAGTTTAATTGATAGATAACTAAATTAAATAACTACTTTAGCTAAAATAGATAAATAGACAATACGAATCGCAAATCACAGTACCGAAAAAAAAATTGAATTAGATTAACATATATTAACAGTGTCACTAAAGAAAGCTAGTCGGGAAGAAATCCCCATCTACGTATTTACAGCCTAGGGAAAACAAAAACCTCCAACGCTAAACATACCATCTCTATATTTAACCTTACGGTCACGCACGGATTGCTACGTCACCTCCGAAAAAGTACAGCGTTGATTACTCACTCCCCAGAACCAACGCTATAAACGGCGGCTCACGCAATGTTTACCAAAACTTCCCCGGTCAGTTGATGCAGCAAGCCGGAAGCTAACCCGTCAAATCACCGCCGGAAACGGTTGCACATTGAATTCCAGATCACGAACACAAAGCTTGTGTATAACGAACTATACGTAACGGCGGTCACCCAATCAGAACGGTCGTTGGCTGCAACTAACGTATAGGAGTTCGCCAATCGTGCTGTTTAGTTTTGGTTTCTATACTTCCCACATACTTTCGTCTAGAGGCAGAACTGGGGAGGCGGCTAAGTAGAGACCTGTGCTCTCAAATATCCAGTTCCCACTTGATGACGTAGCTTGTGGGCGGCGGCAATATATAGGCGCGTAGTTATTTAAAAAAAAAGCGCAGCTTCCCGGTTTCCCACTCTCCCCTATTATCCGTGGAGCGATCTCACTGTCCCCTCTCCCAAATACGGGAGTGACAGGAAGCAGCTCAAGGTTACGAGGCGCACGTGGTTTCTTGTGTGGATCCATGCCAGACTACGAACTGCTATTGCTGCCGCGTGACTGGACAGACATTCGGTCACGTGGTTTCTCCAAGCTTTGCCCTCTCCCCTGCGCCAGAGAGAACGCGTCGTAGCGTATGAGCGAGAGTTTTGCGACAGCGCGATGATTGTGTCCAAACCACGCTTCTCCGTTCGTTCCTGTTTTGTTTTTTGTCCCATAATTTTCGTCTTTGTCGCTGCTGCTTCGTATTTGACTCTTGAAGCAGAAGAGTCGTAATGAGTCGTACAGAAGTCGTACAGAAGAGTCGTAATGAGAGGCAATGGGCGCGTCACCACAGGTGCCGTGGCACTCATTGGGAGGAAAGCCGCGGACACAGGAAACACAGTACAGGTGTGTAGCGACTTCCTGCAGAAGGAAGTCAAGCGAGGCAACCAGCGTATGGTTTTACTTCTTATGTGCCAAAGATGGACTGCACATGAATTTGAAGAGACGTAGCAGATTGTGGAATACCCAGGACGACTGTTTCCGTGTCTGTTCCGTCCGCTATAGTGTACATTTTGGAAGTCAGAAATTGATTTCGTCTTTACTGCCAGTCTAAAATAAATCGGTACGGGTGCTAAGTGAAGACCACCAGCTACTAGATTATAACGACCATATCATAGGCACCCCTTCCTAGCGCCGCATTTAGAAGCTAGCGGTGGCGCCACTCATCGGCCCTGTTATTGCTTCCTCAATTTCTGTAACACTTTGTACTTCAGCTTACCTTAGTATTTTTGTACAAGCGGTGAATGACCCACGAGAGATGCTTCCTTCTAAAGTTGATTATCATCATCATTCTACGCGTTTTCATATGAGTGGTTGCTGTCGTCTGCTACGGTAGTCGTACATCCGCTTCTGCGCGTTCCAAATTCAAATTTCCATTGTCCAATCATGATGTAGATGGATGGCGCCCCTAGCGGATCGTGCGGACGGCCTCCTCATAGGGATTGCCGATTATGACATGGTCGTTATAATCTAGTAAGTCGTGGTGAAGACACTGCGAATAAAGTTAAGCCCGTTTATTTCTGAAGAACATGAAAAGTAAGCTTTTCCATAAGCTATGGAGAATGTTCCGATGGTCATGTAGTGAAATCGTGCCGAGGAGAGATACAGAACGCACTACTCGAAGGCTGTTATATAATATGACACTATCTTGGTTTTATATCTCAATCAATCTCGCCCAAAAAAAATCCCGAAATCCTGGAACTGCAAATCTGGTCCGGGATTCCCAACTCTAACCGTCAAGCACACCTTCAAAACACGGCATACTTTCGAAGACCGTCTCATCCTTCCGTCAGCATCAACGATTAGCACCGTGCTAATCCGACCCCGCATCCCCTTTTAATGAAATCAGGCAACCTCTCAATCTTTCTTGCTTTCCACAACAAATGACCGCTCTCCCTATACTCTCAAAAATACATTACCTAACACCAGTTATTCATGGGCCTGTGGCAAGAGCCCCTCAGGGACAGAGCACGTCTGACGCAACTATTAAGAGCCTGGTCGGTGCAAACAAACTATGTCTTCTTGCCCTTTTGTAACGTCGCGGCTGTGCGCTGCCAGGGCGCAATTAATCAATTAATCGATGCGGGATTAGAGGGTATGACACGAGGACAGGAACAATGTTTACATAATGGGTCCGAGATGGTATTAATTACCGAAAGCACGCTCGAGGAAGCTGTTATTCTCGTAAACGGCGACAACCGTTTCAAATACTTTCATTTACTTTTTTTTTTTTGTGTGTGTGTGTGTCATCGAATGTGGATCTGTGAATACCGTGATCCCCATTCTGATCCTCAAGGTTGCGGGTTCGAATCCAGCTGTGGACGGTACCAGTTGCTCGTACACGTCGTCTTCCACGAGGGGCTGTAAGCAGGGATGGGCAGTATTTAAATAACAGTGAACCCTTGTTATTATGACCATGGTCGTTCCCGAAAATTTTGGTCATAATGCGGAATTGTCATATTAACGGGGGGGATTTGCAGAGGTTTCACTAAATTGTTCCCAAGGAGTATGGTCGTAAAGTGCGTATGTCAGATTATCGGGGGTCATATTAACGAGGGTTCACTGTACATCGTAATTAAAATACCATTTAAATATAAATACATGCGTTGGAATTTAAATACAGACTCGAAAAATGTATTTGTAATTATATTTATATACCAATTTTCGGGTATTTATTCTTGTAAATACTTTATAGGTACTCCTAAATACAGTATATACTGACTCGTATCTTAAAGTTGCCTCGCATTTGACCTTTCTGGAAGATGGGTGAGTTTGAGGCGCAGTTATGCCGTGTTTGCGCTAGCATGCGCATGTGACAAACCATTTTAGATGGCAGGTTTCTCAATGTTGTTGGGGACAACGGTCGCGACTACCCAATTACCTTGGTGCTTGTAGCATCTTCCTCAAATTTAATACAAGCATTTGTTTATGGGCACCTGTGGAGATGCTGTTCTCCGTTGCGAATCCGATTGTACGGCCGAACAGAAGATGCCTAAGAGATGCAGTCTTCGAGAAACTTCTAATATTAAAATCGCCGTGATATAATCTAACAAATAATTGCTATTGTTCCTTGCTGATTTGTTGCTATATGATCGTCGTTATTTCTGTAATTCCAGATGCCATTTTCCTCACAGTATTTATGGTAGTAGTTACGGTACTTGAATACTGTATTTATAGCTTGTATTTAAATACTCACGTTGAAAAGTATTTATGAAGAGTATTTCAATACCCCTTTCAACAAAGTATTTTGTATTTATATTTAAATACTAAAAAAAATGTATGCCCATCCCTGGCTGTAAGCAAGTGCTGTGCGGTGCGGTGCAGATTGAGAACTGAAGTGACTTTGAGTAGGTAATCCAGCCACGGATGGCACGAAAGCAATTCTCGGAAAGAAAGAGGCGAGAGGGAAGAAATAGGTGAGAGGGAAGATTCTCGCGAATCCCCCCCTATCCTCTTCTATGCAACAGTGAGAAGGATATTCGGGAATCGATATTGCCATAGCAGCACAAACAGGGAGTCTCCCACGGCCAGAAAGCACCTGGGCTGGGATTCTGCTAAGGAGAAGCTCCTTATCACTTTGCTACTTATCGTATTGAGAGCAATTAGACGTGGGGGGAGACGTTCGTGGGTGCTCCCGGAAGATAACGGGCTAGACAGAGGACTCCAGAGAAGATTATAGGGAAGACAAAGTATATCGGGGAAGAAAAGCGGCTGTGTATCCCTCGGACATTCTGCCAAACGCGTTTAAATAGGATACTTTTATAAGGCCATTTCCGGGGCTGCGTCTATACTTAAAAGAGAGTTTTGGAATGGGTACTTTGGGCTTTTTGTAACGGTTTTGGAATGTGTACTTGGAGCGTCTAGGGTATCCAATGAAAGTGAGGGTCTCTGCAGTGTGCACCCAGAACCCAATCCCGGTTTTGAGGACGCGCATTATTTTTCGAAAACTTGGGGTGGGTACTCGAACTCGCCCTACGGTAAACTTGCGCCACCGTCGCGCCGCACGAGATGTTGCCACAGAGTCACACATCGTTTAATATGACGTAAATTCAACAAAGGTATCTGGGAACAAAACTCAATCAAGAGACGCGGGGTCGATTCCCGCCGCTGATCCGAGTTTGGTGGGAATCGATCCCGCGACCTCCGGCTCTGCTCTCTGGGGGTACACACGACACGACACGCAGTCTTCTGTACACGGTCAACAGAGAAGGCACAAATGCGGTGACCGGATCGCCTAATAAGTCACGTGCCTCCTGGGACGCACACCATCTCCGTGAGTTGAGAGGCACTTGGCTCCGTTGCCTAGGCAACCAGGTATTGTTCGTGAAAGACACTTTCGCTCTCACGTTGTGCGAACGATTGCAGGGAACAGCTTCGCACTTCTCCTTTTGTCGTGTCACTTCCTTGTTGTTCCGTCTTCCGAGTGTATCCCGCGTAGGCGGGTGTTCTAACACGGCTCAAAGGGGCCCAGTGTTGACCTCTGTGAGTTATTTGAAGTGGGAAATGGCGGGGGACGAGAAAGGGTGTATGGTAGGAACGGTAAATGACGTCCCATATATGTCTGTAGGTCACAGCCGTGGAAGCCATTTCAATGTTTGTTTTTTTATAGATCATCCTGCTAGTTCTAAACAAGACGCTGATTCTAAAATGCACTCTGATCAAGGTCTTCACCATCGTCATTTTCCACCATCGTGATTCATCTCTAATCATCATGATTAATCACCATTAGCATTAAGCACTAGGAATTCATAATCATCATCATTCATCATCATGATTCGTCCTCAACAACGTCCACCGATCAAGTCAAAATTGTGCTGCTTTCCAGAAATACGGATCACACGTCGCACGTCTCATTTCAATGATGTCACTACATTAATGTTGTACGGGGACGGGGTATATCTTCATTAAGAAAAAAAAAAAAAAGAAAGAAAGGAAAGGTTAGCCAGGCGAAGAGCCGGCTTCCTATTAAAAAAAAAGCAATAAAAACGGAAAAGAAAAAGAAGGAAAGAACGGAAAAGGAAAGAGCAATGCGAGCAATGTTTTTCGGCTTTCTGTCAGCAATCTTCGTCTGACTAATTCACAGCGCGGGTAACAGACACAGCAACAACCTGAAGCTCCTCACCATCACATCGTCGGAGTACTACCGCTGTCAGACGCACTAATTTAGTGTCACTTTCAACGGGTCACACTTGTGTACTTAGTGTCATTCGTGTGCTGTCAAACGGCATCTTTTAGTGAGACTCAGCAGAACGTGCATTAAAGGTTTGGTAAGTTCCCGTTAATTTCTGGGCGTTTGAGGCTTACTTGTCTGTGTCATCCGTAATTGTGCTCTGCCTCGGCCAATTCTCGTTGTTTTCCCCGAACTGTCTTCACTTGGCTTCGGCAGATCAAGTGAGTAGCCTCGACGGCGGGCCATGAGGTACAGGTAGAAATACAGTCAAACTCCTTTATAGCGAACACCTTTTTAACGAAAATACTACTACAGCAATTTTTTTTTGCGGTCCCGCTGGAGCCTATAGGTCCAATAGTGGACATCCTTTTTAACGAAAATTCCTTTACTGCGAATTTTTTTTTTTTGCTGTCCCCTGAGCTTCGTTGTAAAGGAGTTTGACTGTATTAAGAAAAAGCGGAGGGCCCTGACAGCTACAGTATTTTGAAACAAGTATTTTTAACAGCGTGCTTGCTTGATTTAAGTACTGTGTAACACCGTGCCGATAAAAAAAAAACATGTAATTACTCTCGTTAACAACCTGTTAAAACTTCGCAATCTAACGATCTCGACGCGGTCATATATTCGTTGCGGTCATACGGAGTACAAGAAATGGAGCAACTATGTTGACACTGCAGTACGCATTTGCCCTGCATTTGCGTAATATCAGAATACGAAGGCGCGGAACGTAAAAAAGACAGGAAGTCGAGGTCCGCAGACGTTGGTCATCGATCGGTCATTCTTGACACCGTTCAGAGAAAATCCTATTTAGTTTCTTGTCGATTTTGGATCTGCTTCTTGCTCTGCCTGACTCTTGTCCCAGTCACGTGTTTGAGCCCATAATGTTGGAAGAAAAAGCTCTGCGCGAGAGGGGTTTCTAAGGGTCGATTCACGCGATGCAACTTTAGTTGTGCGCAACCAGGTTGCGCCATCAAGTTGCACCGTGTGAACGCGAAGCTCTGGTTGCGCAACTAGAGTTGCAGGAATTGCAGAGCCGATCGCTTCACGAGCGATTTCTCCTGCAACTCTAGCTGCAACCTGTCAATCACACGGCTCCGCCTTGCAAGCGCGACCAATCAGGAAGACTTCCATGTGTCAGTTATTGCAGCGGCAGTACGCGAGACGATCAAATTATGACTGCCCAGTGGAAATTATGCAAAATTATCAAACTCGCAGCGGATTGAACTCGTAACGAGCAGAAGTCGCAGTGCGATTGGACGAAAATGATGACAACGATGTTTTTCGCGCCATCTGGCGAGCTCGGTGACAACTACGGCATTCCGAGTTGCTCGCCGTATGAAAGGGACCTTTTTGGTGCAACTTCGGTTGCGTGCAACTATAGCGGAAACCGAGTTGCAGCAAAAAGTTGCATCGTGTGAATCGACCCTAAATTGAAGAGAAATATGTATTCTTACGAAAGAATTATGGCTCACACGCCTCAAAATTTTGTCGCCGTTGTTTCTGTCTGTTCGGTCGCATTCCCTATACGGTGAAGTGCACTTCCGTGGCACAGTGTTTAAGATGATCGATTTCAACGCCGAAACTGGGAGGTGACACGGGTTCGAACCCTGTCACCGGCTGTGCTGTCTGAGGTTTTCCCTGGGTTTTCTGAAGACTGTTCAGACGAATGTGCGCACCGTTCCTTCTGAAGTGGGCCCAGGACGCGCACTAAACCCCACTGTCCCCCCACTCCTTCCTGCTGTCCTCTCTCCATCTGTCCACGTCTGTGCGCCGCTCATAGCCACAGTTGCTTCGCGGCGCTAACACGGAATTTTAAAAAAAGTGCACTTGACGAAAATACAAGAGTGAATCTCGGCTATAACAGTCCCACTTATAACGAATTTCCCGTTACAACGAACGCATCGCAAAGGACCGTCAATATTAAACTCAATGCAAAGATACTCCACTTGTAACGAATTTCACGATATAACGAACAGTTTCTACGCGACCGTGGAATTCGTTATAAACGGGATTCACCACAACACAAAATTAGCCCGTGTGACATGGGTATAAGTCACGATTGGTGGATCTGGATCGGAGAAGGCGTCTTTCACTGGTAGATCCAGATTGAAACAACAACAACTTTATTTTCGGCCTTGGAGAGTGGGGAGTTTCATCGCAACAGGCGATACTCTACCCCAGTGCTTGGTGGAATGGGGGGAATAAAATAACGTGCCCCTTTACAATAACGATCGAAGTCCGATGGTGTCCAGAAAGGTCAGAAGAGCTTTGAGCGCAGAGCGTTGCTGGGCTGGATTGGGCCAGGGACCAAGCAATTTCGGTAGGGAGAAAGGGCGAGAGTCGAGCTGACGAAGAGACTCGGAGAGTGTGATTCGGGAAGGTTCGTAGTGAGGGCAATGAAGAAGAATGTGCTCCAGATCCTCAAGAGCACCACAGTGGCAACAGGTGGGAGAATCAATTTGTCTCAAGCGGTAACGCCACTCTGCCAGAGCTCGATCCAGATTGAATTTCGCATGTTGCACGGGCCATTTTTGAGATCAACTCACTCCAGGAAGGATGGACCACCCTTTCTTGTTCTGCCGATGAAGTTCCGGATTCAGCCGGAACTCCAACGACTCAATGTCGTCACTTCCGGAACTTGCGAGGCATAGCACCAGCGAGTGGAAGGCCGGCTCGCTGAGTTTCCCGGGTGTGGCCGACGATTTCCGTCAGGCTGTTGACCGCAGCGCGGTTATTTGCACATTGACCGCGGCGTGTTTTTTTTTTTTTCGTAAAAAAAAACGTATTTTTAGAGTTCTTCGTTTTCGGGTTTTATGCTTTTTTTCAAATTCGGGGGAAAGGGGGGGAATCGCGTTCTATTTCCACACGAGAATTATTCGGGAGAAATCGGGCGCTACGACCACTATTGGATATGACATCGGGGAATATTCGGCTGAAACGAAAGGCATACGAAACAAGCCACTGCTGTGACACTGGGACGAGAAACAAGAATCTTTATATTTCCGTTCGGAACTAGGGCAAGGAACTGGGCAGTACTGGACTACTGGGGCAGAACTGGCAGTGAACTGGCGCAGGGCTTCAATCACTTGCCCGAACTCCACAAAGGCTCGCCTTTGACTCCTGCAGGAGGGGATTACAAAAAGGAGGACAAATACTAGGTTGTCAAAAATACCTCCCTTTGCTGATATTATGATTCACTTCTCCGACGGTTTACCTAGAAGGACAGGAGGAGGAGGAGGAGGACCTAACAGGGGTTGGGGAGGAACCCGAGAGGGTTCCTGCCTGATTGATTAGGCGGCATGTTTCTCGGGAAGGGAAAGGTGGTGGAGAGGAGGAGAGGAAAGGGTGAAGTGGAAGACCGAGCGGAATCCGCTCGGGGGGAGGATAGCTGCGTCCATGGGCCGACTTCAGGGGAACTGTGCCAGCATACGCCTATTACACATCTGAGGGAAACCCAGGAAAAACCCCAGACGGCACAGCCGGTCCGCGGATTCGAACCGCGGACCTCCCAGTCTCGCGTTACCGCTGCGCCACCGGAGCTGGTCCTAGAAGGACAAGTTGAAGGACCGCAAGGATTTCGGGTAGATATCGGGTTTTACCCGAATTCTTGAAAACTTGTTCGAGGGGGAACTATCGTGAAGAATCGGGTGTAACCCGTAAACGAAGGATCCTATGTATTTTGTACCTTTTGTAGCGGGTTCGGGAGCTCGGATCGACCAGTCGAATTCGTCCTTAGTAGCAACGTACGCCATTATGCCACGCGCGTGCACAGACTCCATCCAGAAACACTGGCTTCGGGCTGTGTTGGATTATATATTGGTTTGGAAGATACAGCTCTTATTTTGCGGGTCTTTCAATTGCTTTCCGAATTCAACCCTTCAGATCGAGCCAACCTTCAACTCAGTTTTTGCTTCTTTGTTGTTGTTATTTCTACTCTTTTTTTTTTTTTTTGTTCATAACGTCTCCATAGTTTTGACGTCATCGGTGTGCCGCCCAGAAGAGGCGTGACTGAGCGGATACAGTGGTAGCTCGAGGATGATGCTAAAGAATGAGCGATGATGAGTTTGAATCCTATCACCGGCTCTGCCGTCTCAGGTTTTCGTGCATATTTTCCATGCGGATGTCGGCACGGTTCCCCATGAAGTTGGCCCAGTCTTCCGTCTGTCCACTACAGTACACCGCTTATATAAGCAGAGTTATTTCGCAGCGCTAACGCGAAATAAAACAAGTATCGCCTGCAGAATTCTAGAAATCGGAACCAAAACCGAAACCAAACACCCTATTGTTGTTTACGTTTGTCTCGTTCGTACCAAATTTTGCTCACAGTTCAAATATGATGAATGCATCAACTGGTAGGTATTTGTTTCCGCGGGTAACCCCATGTGGTCCAAATTATGCGCAGTCCTGCGGATTAACACCTAGCATCGAATTAGCCCCAGCGTCGAATTAGCCCCAGCTGCGAATTAGCCCCAGCGTCGAATTAGCCCCAGCGTCGAATTAGCCCCAGCGTCGAATTAGCCCCAGCGTCGAATGAACCCCAGCGTCGAATTAACCCCAGCGGCACGTACAGCATGTCGCCACACAAATAGGCCACCTTACGTGCAAATCTACCCCTAATTTGACTTTTTGTTGTTGTTGTTGTTACCCCGGGTACTGTATTCCCTAGCTGCTTCACTCCAGCTCCACAATTTATTACGGGCACAATAAATCGTTGGAATCAAGGCGGTTTCAAATTCGCGCGCGGAAAGGGGTATATGTACGACGTCACAGCTAGGAGACGTGGGCGTTCCTGTGGCGGCGTGGCTTCGTTCGCGTCTCACCGGCAGGGATCGGAACCGGAACTGAACCCGAACCGAAAACCGGGAAAAAACGTTATTTTCTGACGAACCCGAACCGAACCGAACCCGAACAGTTTTTTTGCTTGTCCTGAGCCGAACCGGAACTGAACCGAAAAAAATTGATACGGTTACCGGTTCGGGAATCGGTTTAGAGGTGAATTAATTGTACTACTGACCGACTTTTTTTTTGCTCACCTGAAACGGTTATCTCACACCTTTCTCTTACAATCGTGTACGGTGAGCGTAAGCTTGCTTGCATGTAGCAAAATTACTGCCCGTGGACCGGTTAAACCGAGGCCGAAAAAAGTAACTGTTCCAATCCCTGTAAATGCCCCGACCGCTGACAGATTTTTTTTGTCTGTGTATGTGCGGGGGTGGGGGTGGGGGGGGTTCTCCCTGAGCCGAACCCGAACCGAACCGATATACCTGAACCGGTTCAAGCTGATAATTTCGGTTCAGCGGAGCTAAACCCGAACCGAACCAATATGCCTGAACCCGAACCGGACCGAAAAAAAATACCGGTTCCGATCCCTGCTCACCGGTGGATACGTGATTAGGAGGTGTGGAAGAGGTGGCCGACACGTGACCTTAGTGGCGGTGACGTCAAAGAAACGTCTCGGGACCCCCTGAAGAGATTCTCCCGCTTACTCCTCTCCCCGTATAGGTGGGGTGCGATAGGGTGCGCCGGTTCTCCAGAAGGAGGGAAAAAGCGCGGGTAAAGCTATTGTGTGACGTCACGTGCACGCCACCTATAGGTACGACAGAGCCGCTGCATGACCATTTCGAGCTCTCGCCCGGCAAAGCTGTCTGCCGTCAAATAGTCCTGGCAGACGTATGTATTTCAACAGGGAGCGCGTTTCAGGACTTTGTATATGTATGTAGGACTATGTATGTATCCTGTACAAAAGTCCTATATATATAGGACTTTTGTACAGGATGCTTTGCACCAGTAAGACGCTGGCAACCACTAGCGCTTTCAAAGGCAGGCCACACCCGCGACTGTTACACGCCCTACCCCCTCGTTAGTTAAGAGGAAGCCACATGAAGCATCTCTCCGTCAGTTGAGATGAAGAGGGCCTTGGCAGGGTTGCCATGCCAACCGTATGTAGGGGAGAAAGAAACAATGCCCGCTCTTCTCTATCGCTATACGGGCCAAGGATTAATGGGAAACGCCTCACTTGTTTTCGGGCCGGTCTTACAGTCGCTAAGCGAACGAAAGTCAACCGCTCTTCTTTGTTGATTGGGAAAAGAAGAAGAGGGTGGTTAGGTAGGCGTGATTAGCTCCCCGCAGCGCGACGCAAAGACAGCCAGTCATTCAGAAGTTAGTTAAAGGGTTATGACACTTTGAGGTTCGTTGTGGGATGCGGGGCACGCCGGAGCATTTAGGAAAAAATGATGACGGTGGCTGTGCTCGAAGGTCACAGCGGTTGGCGTACAAGTGCGAACATGTTATTCGTGATGGTTGAAGTCATTTTGACTCGTTTTGTAGCTGTAATGCACGACGTCGATAGCGCTGGTGATGTGATATCGCTGTTATCGCGAAAGGAGGCTTCCTCTATAAAGTTCTACAGGAGGAGTTCTAGAACATTCTACGGCAGAGAGTGGTACCTTTTTACGTTCTTTAGAGTCCACTGTTTCCTACAAGACATGCTTTCATTGATTGCACTGTCTTCAAAATATATGCGGGCGTTGTAAGAATATCCACACTACCGCGTCTTAGTTCCTGCATAACGTTCAAATGCGATTTTTTAAAAATGTTATTTACCCCTACCCGTCACCACTGCCAGTGACGCGTACGTTATGAAACCCTTATCTCTTATCTGTACAACGCCACCTCGCTTATTGCGATATATCTTGAATATCTTTGAAATTATGAGCATTTTAAATTACTTCCAATTTCATGACACAGCCTCGGCGGTCGTAACATCACAATACGTACTAGTAAGAAAGGCTTAGTACTACTTAAAAATAAAATAAAAATTTAAAAATCCCGCCTACGTGTCGTGTTTGGCGAGACACAGGCCCCTGAGCATACGTCGGTGTCTATCACTGACGTCACAGGAACGAGAGCTATTCCTATTGGTTCCAATAAGCACGTGACCTCTCCCATGATGATGCATGCCAAGATGTCGGTTGAGCTTCGCTATTCGCGATGCCGGTTTACTAGGCGTCGACTCTGCCGTTGCTATGACAACAGAGACTACATTCCTTCCATTGGGCGCTCTTTCGGCACGTGAAGCCTCCTCATGGACAGATCAGTCACACGATCGTGATACGGCGCGTACAGATAAATAGAAAACGAAAAGCAACGCAGAGAGAAGAATGGCAAAGAAACGGCAATGCAAACCTGAGCGAACTTGGTGTTCAATACCTCCGCTACTTCTGGCAGCCCAGGAGTAGAGTAAAGTTAAAACTGCACAAAGCAAGCTCAAACGAAAGCAGGGCCGGAGAATCGAAAGCCGGCGAGACGTTTTTGCATGACAATGAAGCCGGGATGTCGGGGGGCTGTCCTTACGTTTCAAGTGCGGTCTCAAATGGATCCGCAAAGTAAGGACAAGGAAGTGAAAGCAAACTCACTTTGGGTAAAAGAGCAGCCTCCAGGCACAACACGTCGCCCCGTTCTCAGTTCAGCGGACGAAGACTTTCGAAGACAGTCCGTGCCTCGAATGCTAAGTTTGCGGCAAGAAAAGATTACCTCAAGGTTGCTAGACGGGGTGATACATTCACGGTACAGTTGCGGTGTGATTAGGGTGTGCTGTGGGGGCGACCATAAACGGTAGTACAGTATGTGCGGAGATGTGTACGAAGTGAGGTAACGGTGGTATTTGGGTGGTATATGGTATAAAGGTGGTATATGGGGTACAAATCTGAGTCCCTTTGTGGGCGGTGTCGCCGTGACGTGCACAGCGTTACCTGGCTACCACGCAGTTCAGGCTGCGTACAATGGAGTGGCGTGATTAGCTCCCCATTAATCTGAGCGTAATAAACTGCGATGAGATTCGACTCCAGCGTGCCGAGATGTAGCTTAACTGGAAACGTCGACGGTAAATATAAAAGTCAGTATAAGTGGGGCTAATTATACAATTGAGATGGGAAGGTAAGGTAATTGGAGTGAGATGTTAATAAGCAGTTAATGTTAATAAGAGCGGCCTTCACCATTGACCAGTCTTCGAAACTTCCAAAAACTGCGATGCAAAAAAAAAGAAAAAAGAAAAAGCGAAGAAGCAATAACAATAACACTCCTAGAATAAATACTCAGTCCCACGAAAACTAATAACGCCCCTTGGACTGAGTTGTAAAGCTCTTCAAACGGCAGTTCGCGCGTTCGTTCGAAATATCACCTCTTCTACCCGGCATTGCGATGTTTGTTTAAAAGCGCCGTCCACTTATAGCGCACAATGCTTCCGCTTTATCACCACGGAGCCATATCTATATTTATATCTGCAGGATCCACTCAAACGTTTGACGACATCTTTACGGAGAATTGCTGGACCATATACAAACAAGTATTCGGCACGAAAAGACAATCCAAGAAAAGTAGGAAGGCGCTGTAAACAAAAAGAAAAAAAAAAAACGTCCTTCGATATATAAAGCCCTTTCTACGGGCAGTATATTTCCTATCATGATCTGCTGGAAATGAGAGGGGACATGGGGATCTGAAGGAAAAATCTGGGAAAGTGGTCCAAGTTTTGGAGGGAATCCTCTACGAACGACATAAAACTCCTCGTTTCTGCTCACTACGTTTTGGTCCTGTATTTGTCTTTAGCTGTGTGAGAGAGAAGGAAGAGAGAGAGAGGGAGAGAGAGAGATGCCTTTCGTGTAAAGAACGAATGGGGTTAGGGAGGAAAAGGTTTGGAGGGAGAAAGAGACAAACAAATCTCGAGGCTAAATCGAAATCCTTCGAGGACGTAGAAGGGATTGGAGAAAAGCGAGAAAGTGAGGAAGGCTTTATTGTCCTTCGCGAGGGAGCGAAAAAAAAAAATGTTGAGGACAGAGCTGGGGGTCTGGGGGAAGCAAAGGTGGAGTATAATAAGGATTTGTGGGAAAGAAAGGTGGTTATAATGACAAATACATAGGGAGAAAAGGGTATAGATCACGTGACGAGGATTGAGAGAAGAGGTAGTGCACATAATCAACATTTGAGGCTCCAACGGTAACGTTGCTAATAAAGATTAGTCGGATATTATTTCTTCGTAAGGGTCTGATGGGAAATGTCGCATTAAATTTACCAAATTCTCTGAAACCTACGTTGTTGAGAAGAACACGACACAGTCAGCGGGAACAAATGCTAGCACCAATTTTTGCAAGAACTAATGCATTTAAATATAGTTTCTTTCCTCGAACGATAGAAGATTGGAATTCATTGCCCGGAAGTGTTTTCGAGTCAGGCAATTTTATAAGTAACGTGAAGCAATTTTATTTTTGTTCTCAATAGAATGTCTTGTGGTGTTGATTTAATAGATATAGTGTATGATCGTGTTTTGATGGGTCAATTTACTGAGATCTGTTTTGTTGTCCATTTATTTATTTTTTTATTTACTTTGGTACCCTCAGGGCATAAGCTTTACAGAGGGGAGTGAGACAAGAAACTAAAGAAGAAACGACAGGCACATACAAGGCAATTTCAATCATAACATAAAAATGCAAAAAAAAGAAAAAAAGAAAAAGAAAACACGCAGACAAGGTGGCCTAGCAAAACTAATCACTGGCAGAGTAATGAATTGCTACTGATTTCTTGAAGAGTGTAATGTCAGTTATTGATGTTAATGATAATGGCAGTTGGTTCCACTGAAGCGATGTTCTAGGTATGAAGGACTCAGAAAACGTTGTAGTTGCACAGCGATGAATACCCACTTTCTGGCTATTATCGACGCGACGCGATATGAATTGTTGAATATGTGTCAAACATGTATGCCACTCCTGTTTGGGCCACATATTGGCTTACAGTATAAATAATAAAAATTAAAAAAAATAAAAAAGATTTGGGAACGAAAGGGTATACAAGCAGGATTTGGGGAAGAAAGGTGAACATGCCTCGTCCTAGTGTTGTATGGACGTGTGTGTGTATGAGAAGAAATGAAGGAGAGTGAATGGGAAGAGAGTCAGAGCGAGTTCCGTCATTCGAATGAGCACCCTTGATAGGTCATCGGAAAGCAGATGCCAGAGTAACGTAATTGGTTAGCGCGCTCGACCCGTAATCGACAGGTGCGTAGTATCGATTCCCGCCGGTGTCTGGCTTTTTCGACGACTGCAATATTTAAAGGAAAAGTGGCTATTCATGACTAATATGTAGGGAAAAGTGGCACGGTATATAACCGGGACTTGGGGGAAGGGGTGCGAGATACTGAATCGTGATTCGACACGGGGAATAACTGAATAACAAATGCAACAAAAGTGGCACATTTGTCATTATAACTGTATTAATAATGATTACTTTCATTATTCGTACTTCGTTCGGCGTAACCTTTTTTTTTAGCGAGTCTCGAGGATCGTATCATATTTTCGTCCCGATTTTTAGATATACAATGCCGGCATACAACCAATAACAGACAGGCCCGTATACTGCGCAACATGTAAGTCGTAAGATAGTATGTCATTTCCTCCTCGCTGTGTTTGTTTTTCGATCGAATGCACTGTCAATAGGCGTTCCATTCGGAGGCATGCCCCCAACAAACATTACGAGAGAATGCAAATGATACGACCTGCCCCAGCCCATGTGTCAAACTGCCTCGCTATACTGGGGGCATAAATGGCGTACACACGACCTATACCAGATTACAGCGACCATGCGATAATCGGAAACTCCTATGCATACGCCCGTCCGCGTGGTCCGCTAGGGGCGCTACAATTCGGCCCACGAGACCTCGGTCATAATTGCATAGTGCAAATTTGAATCTTGAACTGGCAGAAGCAGACAACAGCTCCCATGAAAACTCGTACGGAATGATGATGATGATGATAATCAATGTATTACTTAATCAAAAACGCATCTCCCGTGCGACGTACACCGCTCCTACAAAAATCCTATACGGTAAGCTGAAGTACAAGGTACTATAGCATCATACATATAGGTATTACAGCAATTGATGAAACAATAAACGGGCCGATAAGTAGCGCCACCGCTAGCTTCCGAATGGCGGCGCTGGGGAGGGGTGTATAAATGGCATGATCGCTATAATCTAGTAGGTCGTGGTCGCACCCGACCACTTCCGCGCGGTGTGTTTTCTATACCGTTTTTACAATTCTATTACACATTGTGTATCTAACAGATCGCGCTAAACTCCGGCACTGGTTTCATCGGCAGTCTCCGCTACTCTAGATCATCGTAAGGTCATTAACGAAAGGTCATTCTAATAATAGAAATGAAGGCAAGTGATTAGGAGGAGCCATTACACTCTCCAGTACAGCTCCAGGAGCCCCAGTACACCCGGAAACGTCATCTTCGGCCGTTCATCGCAAAGCCTGAAGAACTTGTACCATGTTTTGTACCATGTACTTGTAGCAAGTATTGATAAGACTTACATGTGTGATGCAATTAGATTAGATGCAATTAGAGAGAAGACTGAAAAAGGACACGTTCGAGCTTCGCCTATAATGGGCGGCACTCAGGGGCGATTCCATGATTTTTCGGAGAGGGGGGGTCCAGCCTTGGCCAGCATGGTAGATACATGATCTAGGTCAATTAAACACTATGTGTAGACAGAAACTGGATCTTCCCCTGGCGGCACTTCACATACAGGGTTATTCTAGCAAACGTTATACATTTCGATCGCACTGTAAAAATAGAAGACTAGGTTTGATTCATCCTAGACTTTGCAGACTGATAGCCATTTACCTGAAGTTTCATTCGAATTTTTTGTAAGCGTCATGTAGAAAGGAAAAAAAAGCAACATCTCGCCCCATGCATTTTCAATGGCCTATCCCACGCAAACACCGCCATTTTTTCTTGTGTCTGCTTCACATTCAGATCACTTCGCACAGGTAGCGCTGCCTACAACGATGTGACATGCCGATTCTGACGTTATGCACCAATCCTCTTGTTCTGTATGCTGGTGCCACCTGTGTGTGGTGAAATGAAAATGAAGCACACACAGCAGATAATGGCGGCTTTTGAGCGAGATAGGCCATAGAAAATGCATAGCGTGAAATTTTGTTCGATTTTTAATTTTTCTTCTACGGGACCATAATGCTCACAAAAAATTCCAACAAAACTTCAGACAAATGGCTACCAGTCTACAAAGTTTGGTGTAGGATAAACCACGTCTTCTATTTTTACGATGCGATCAAAATGTGTAACGTTTGCTAGACTAACCGTGTAGATTGCAAATGTATATCGGACGTGAAAGGTGAAATGTATAGAGTGATCATCGAGTAGATCATCATTTCTGAGCCAACACCATATAGCGCGTTAATGTATACAGTTTAGGCCTAACAGTGATGCGCAGTATACAATGGGTCTGGCGAGACAATACGTTGTTAAGCCGGCATTGAATATCATAGATTGACAATGCAATGTTTCCTCCGCAAAAGCCTCGGGGCATGACTGGCAGGAAGCTGGAAACAACGGCCGGAAATTGAAGGACGACTGATTCGTGAACGGACATTTAAAACATTCACCATAGCCAGAGGCGCTTTATACCCCTGTCAGACGAGCACATATACGGCCTTAACCGGTCACGGCCGTAAATGCATACTGTCATTAACTTCTTGCCAGACGGTCAGCATTAAGGCCTTTGCGACAAAACTGAGGTAGAAGGCAACGGCGTTCCCACAAGACAGTCTACGGCATTCCATCGAAACTGCCCAAGCCTCGTTACCAAGCACACCATAAGCAGGATTTAGCGCATTTAATTCAATTCGAAATATAATGTTTTTTACCCGACTGTCATCCTTTTTTTGTGTGTGTGTTTCTGGCGTTTTTGCACTTTGCCTCACTTTTTATCCTATCTGTACAAGTGCTACGTTTGTAGTTACACCCTCGAACCACTGCACGCGGCGTCGCACAGTGTAGTCTGCATCCAAAAAGTCAGACGCCACTCAAAAAAATATCCAAAGCACTTAGTTTGCTGTTGTATTATATATACCAATGTATACCAACAAAACGTTGTATGTATACCAACAAAACGTTGTTTTCGTGTACTTTCAGTAAGAAAAAGCGTGATTTCGCTACATTACATTCAACGTTCACAGACTTGTCTATCGACGTGGACATCATCGACAAAATGCCTTCACGGATACCGTCTGGCAGCTCTCCAGAGCTTAGGACCGTATGTAACTTACGGCCGTTCCTTAATGCCGTAACTTTAAAGGCCGTATATGTGCCCGTCTGACAGAGGTATCAGCCCTTTTAAATGAGCAGCAATAAAAAGAGCGTATACTAAGTTAAAGTTACATATATACGCGAACTTTTTTCTTTTTCTTTTTTATAGTGACAGCTGATTGTGCCTCGTTTCCAGAGATTGCGGCGCGGTCCGCGGAAGGAAAAGCGAACGACGAGGACCATGCTGGCCCTTGAGTCAAAAAACGTCCTTAGTGATTCTGCTTCAGAAGATCATGAAGATACTGGGTCCTGCTGCCGCGCAAGCTTTGAAGCGGGCACGAGAACGCGAACGCGAACGGAAGCGCAAAGCTCGCGAAGACTCAGCTTGTCGTGCAGCTGAGGTCGTCTTTTTTTTTAATTCCCTCTTAGCGCCGCGAAGCAACTGTGGCTATGAGCGGCGTACAGATATGCACAGATGGAGAGAGGACAGCAGGAAGGAGTGCAGGAGGCAAAGAGGCGTAGAGGCAAGCGAAAGCCGAAGGAGTTACGAAGGGCTTCACTATAGAAAATTCAGGGAGAACCCATTTGGGTACAGTTGTTCGGTGTGCGATCTCTCGTGGTTCAAGAATGATTGCACAGCGCTGCTGTACGCTTCCCATGTAGTGCTTCGGCTATAGAATTGGCCATGAAACTGCTTCGACTAGAATGCTGCGGATGAAATTCGCGTTACACAACCGTAACCCATGATTGTACGGTTAACCCGATCGTTTTCGCATGTTCCGTTTTCAAAAACCTCAAAACAGTTGAAGAATGGAATAGACTTCCACGCGACCATGTTTCCTCTTCAAGTGCCATCTTTTGTGAAAAGTTATGCACGTATGTGTCAGAATGATTGAATTGTTGTCATTGTGTCGTTATTCAGTTGTTGTTGGTCGTTATCTCCTCTCCCCTACACAATGCCACTTAGGTGGAGCAGTAGGCTAGGGTATTGCTAATAAATAAATAGTAAATGAATAAAGTCCCGTGATTTTTTTTATTAGGTTGTACGTCAACGGCCCGCGACCGCGAACTCACTACATAACGAAGGGGGCACAAGCAATCGGCACAAAAGGAATGTACACAGAAAAGAGCATACAGCTAGAGGTGTTATATATTAACTATCTGTATCAAAGTTGCCAACCGAAACTTTTTGGCGGGCAGAACAGCCGATAAATACAGAGTGTTCAAAATTAAGCTTTTACGAGCGCTACGCAAACACAGCGATGACAGGAAACCGGATGATAACTTTACGCTACTTGTGTAAGAAATAGGTGCCGCTAATTATGTAGCACCTGTTTCTTACTCAAGGAACAGGAAAATAGCAGCCAGTTTTCTTTTGTTCGCCTATTTATGAAGTGCTAGTGAAAGCTTAATTTTGAACACCCTGTATAACCCAAAAAAACCTTGCACATCAACCTACTATACGCATACAAGATGGTGGAACCGTCAAGTATACACAAACTAAAGACCGAATGAAGACTACTATTGACCGAGGAGGTAATTTATCACCGCTGCTTATTATTCCGTACTAATATTGAAGTAATAATAAAATGGAAGAAAAATCAAGAACCTCTCTTTCCGAAGGGACAGGCGATTATCCCCTCAGGTTACAGTCCCGTGGAAATGTCTAAGCGCAAGAACTAAATACATTTTACTTCGTCCACTTCTGCGTTCTTTTTCTACGGATTCGTCGCACTTTCTTTCGCGCATAATTTGCGGTTCCCTGGAAGCAAAAAAGAAAGAAAGAAGACAAAGCAAAGAGAAAAGCGCAGGACCCGACGTCGTAGGCTCGACATTTCGTGGGATTGAATTGAATGGGATCGTGGGCAGTAGCGAGATTTTCTTTTTTTTTTTTTTTTTTTGCACTTATTCCCAGGGCATCCTGTCGCTGGGCATGGTTTTCTCTCTGTTTAATAAGGATTAACGGTGCAAGCTAGACGCCATTAATCGTAATACGCCCGTACACGGCTACTTTGGCGCTTCTCCGAACGAAAATTGTTCATTAGGCAACCTATGTATGTGACGTCATGATTGTATCCCATGTCACGCGGCGCGCCCCCGATTCTGGTTCTTCTGACGTCATCAATGTGGCGGAACCGAAAGCTGATGATGACGATGATGATTCGATTTTAATGGTGCACAAGCATCTGCGGCTATAGTGCGCCAAACACAATGGTGCGGAACCGAAAGCGACGCGACGAAAGTTGGGTTTCGGATTCGATGTTGGGCCTGACTTTTTCGGGTTTTATTTTTGGCCAAATTCGGGGGGTAAATATCGGGTGATATTTTTCATTCGAAAATTCGGGTGTATTCGGGTTAAATCCCGTTACGGCATATTCTGTCGTCAGGAATTCGGGTGTATTCGGGTGATTTTTTTTGTTTAATAAAAATTTGTGTTAACATGGAACTAATGTTTAGCAATGTTATCAAACTTTATTTTAATGCATGCTTATGAGTGTGCCACGCGACCCGGATGTTTTCGGGTAGATTCGGGTTAAACCCGAATTTTACAGATTTCGTTCGGGGGGTAAATATCGGGCGGATACGGGTTTAACCCTAAAAAGTCAGGCCCTATGTATAGTTCACCACATTGGTACACCGATTTTGACTTTTCCGTGCAACGTTTTGCAATCCGATGAGAAGCAACACTGTATACGTTCCGGAAAGAACGACAACTGCTAGGATTGTGTACGTTGACTAACTCTAAGCTGCATATGCCTTCAGTAATTGGCGTGATCTTCGCCATAAGTTGGGCACAGCTACGTCCGCTTGTGGGGCCTGATGCCGTTCATTATTAAGACTTCGGTCATTATTACCAGCAATAGAAGTACCCGCGCGTCATTAACTAAAAAGACAAACTACTCATTTGTTGAAGCGATATACGCAAGGTCTCGAGGGATTTCGAGGTGCGGTGACAAGAGACTTGGAAGCGAGCGAGTTACAAACTTGGTAGCGCGTCTCCGTTCACTGCATAGCAATCAGGGCTCGGATTACACGGATGCTTTTGTTGCACAAATTCGCAGCTCGCGCGCTCCCTTAAGAATTAACGGCATGCGGGGAGCATTGATTACATCATTGGGGAAGCATGACTCTGTTGACATCTTTGGAAACCACTACGGAAGCAGTGGCGACGTTGTATGTTGGAGGAAGAGTACCGCATGACTGTGACAAATGTGGGCGTTCTTTTGAGATAAGATAATGGTTGCATGGCAGGCTATCTGTTGTTCAAGGGGGCGCTGCTGATTCTTGTACCTACAGTTACTTAACCGTGCGTCTGTAGTACGAATAAACTTGTTTTTTTTTCTCTCTGACCGTCTGGTGTGTATGTAACGCTGGCGATGAGGAGCGTAATCTGCCTTATTTATGAAGGATTTTCGTGATAATCAACGGAACAGCTTGCTAAGCTACCGTCGTCCTGGAACAGACATACATCTGTTAAATATTTCCGCGCTTATGATGTGACACGTATAGGAAGAACATGCGGTCGGAAACCCCCAACGAGCATCCAAAAATTTTTTTAACACGACAAGCCGGAGCAGACGACCACGCTTGAATAGCAGGCATGTTGCCACAGAGAATGCTTTGCAGTTTTGCGCGTCTTTTTCATAAATAATTTAGCCCGGGGTATACGTAAAAAGCGCAAGGCATTTTCGGAATGCGTCGAAAATACATACTTACTCAATATCTTATACTAAGCGCGGCAAACGATCACGTTCCATAGCAGACGACAGATTGCAGACGGCTCTTTTGCACGCCTGCAAAATCTCAATCCACGGTGCGTAAAACGACGGATGTTGCGGCTGTTGCATCGCCTGCCGCTTCTCAGCCTGCGCCGAAAACATGCGCCAGGAAAACTAGAACCTTCCGAAATTAGATTGCAGACGACTGTTTACACGCAGACCGCGAAAGCTAGGGCCCACGCACACGCGATGGTTAGCACTTCGAAAATAATGTTGCGAGGGGGTGAACGACCGTTATACCGTGGCTACTATCGCTGCAAGACAGGCTTTCTGATTGGTCGCAACAAAAGAGTCAACGAACAGGCGACAAATACACGGATAATACCGTCAAGAAAACGGGGTAATACCAGAAAATCCTTCCGGCCGGGCACGTACCGACGTAATAAGAGTATAATTAAACTCCTTACATGCAGGACACACAATCACAACACGAAAATGAGACATCTATTCCACGGGAGTGCAGATGTTACCGCGATGTTAGAACGCGCAATGTTGTAAAGAGCTTTTCCCGCGAAAACCCTGCATATCTAACGAAGCGGAGAAACACACTGGGGAACTGCAGTACGGTTTCCAGAGGCTAAAGCCTTACTTTGCCGTATATACTTTGCCAAGCTGTACATTGTTGTCGGGCGGCGGGGGCTTTGGCTGTTCGAGAGCCGTAAAGCTCCGAGTTGAACTTCGAAATAGGAAGTTTTCGTCGGGCTCTGCAGCCTCGTTATTGGCCTCGAGAACAAGCTGTAGGTGTGGCGTCGATCGGCCAAATAGTGAGGATAGGAGAACGCGCGTAGCGTTCCGAGTGCATAGAGTTCGGACGCCCTACGCACTTTTTCCTGTCGTAATAACGGTACCGAGAGCATGGTGTGGTTCTGTTGGGTACCGCAGCGTAACCACATGAAAACGTCGGGTATATCCTCACTATTGGTGTTGTCGCGACGGAGAGGTTCTGTCCGTTCTCGAGGCCAATAGGCTGATGCCTTTTGCTCCACAGACACTCAGACCGCTGAATTGAAAAATACACAATTTCAATGTCGTTAAAAAAAAGCGGGAAGAAAAATCGAGACACGACTTTCGTTGGAAATGAAAGTGGAACATGCGAGGGTTTTAGCGGATTGTACCCTACCGCATTGCTAACGTAACGAGACACGTTGCCCCCATTGCGCATGCGCAGACGGAGCGTACGCAACGGTGCATTGCGTGTGTTCGCCATTATTCATGCATAGCGCCTGTATGCTACACTTCTTCTTTTTTTTTTTTTCTGTGGTAGCATCTACAAAAGAGTTACAAAATTACAAAGTATAAAAATAGAAAAGTTACAAAAATAAATTCGTGCGTGTCATTTAACGGCGTCTTTGCCTCCTGTTATTTCCTTTCGGCTGTCTGTCGTGCGACTATTGCGGCGAGATCTTTGCTCAAAGAGTATGTATACCGGGTGTCGCAGAAAACATGTCATTGAATTATAATTTTAAAAAAATTACGCCACGTAGAATGATGCGGTCAACGGCATTTGTTCTTTCTAGGTTTTTGGCACCTCCTGATGTGAATGTCATGTAACCTAAGTTTAATTATGTAAAGTTTTGCGAATTAACTCGGAAATTTGCCAAGTAAAGGCCACTTTCTTACTCCACCAATGTGCCGAATTTAGTCAAATTCATGATAATTGACAGTGATATTGAGGAGCTATCCCATCGAAAAAAAAAAAAAATAGCCGAACATCATGCTTCTCGGGGCACCAAGAGCATAGCGCTTCATGACTTTTTGAGCGCAGTCGTTGTCAGTCCGACGAAAGGAGGTGACAAACCCAGCCCTACAGAGTGATAGTATAAAGAGATAATACGGGCATGACTTATCGTATCCTGCATCCGCTGGGATGCATGTCTTCCCTTTCCCAATTTCAGGAACCGTTGCTTTTTATTTATTTATTTCAATTATTTATTTTTATTTTTTTACTGACACTTTCTCGGCTGGGTTTGCGACTTCCTTTCGTCAGACTGACAACGATTGCTCTCAAAAAGTCACCAAGCGCTATGCTCTTGCTATTATGGTCCGGTGCTCCGAAATGCAGGGTGTTCGGCTATTTTTTTTTTTCCGATGGGATAGCTCCTCAATATCCCAGTCAATTATCGTGAATGTGAGTAAATTCGGCACGCCCTTCACATTTGCGGGGTGAAAAAGTTGCGTTTACTCTGCAAATTTCCAAGTTCTAGTTCGCAAAAATTTACATAATTAAACTTACGATATACGACATTCACATCAGGAGGTTGCAAAAACGTAGTAAGAAGAAACGCCGCTAACCGCATGATTCTAGGTGGTGTAGTTTTTTTTTATTACAATTCAATGACACGTTTTCTTGGACACCCTGTATATAGGACCATAGTACTGAAACGCGTTTTTAGTCGGTTGGACGTTGAAGGCGTAGCGTACACGAAATGATAGTGTATACGGTCCACGAAACACTCTGCTGACGCAGAAACGACGTAGCTCAGACACCTGTAACATGCTGACGTGACCGCAGTAAACGGATGGTTTATTTTGCAAGAAAACCATCGCATAATACAATATCCCATAATGCATTCGCTTCGTATTTTTCATCGTGCATGGCAGGTATCATCAGCCATTCGGAAAAATCGCAGTCAGAAAGAAAGTTTCTGTGCATCCGTACGTATCTTGCAGGTCTGAGGGCTGCGACATCTTGGCACCCGGTATCCAACGGCCCTCTCGGAGGAGGACGAGCCTAAATACCAAACTGACGCAGGATAACAATGATTCCGAATTCTGAAGTACATTTTACCACGTCGCCTAGTTGTTTGCGTCCGCGGCCTGCTATACGTACCCACAGCATCGGGATCAGTTAAAGAGTGAAAGTTTCTAACGGCTGCAGCGTATAGACCTCCAAGCCTCACTTTCTATGTCTCTGTTGGTTACCGCCTGAGTCGAAGCCTAGGCCTATAGGTCGAGGGCATCGCCTGGGAACTGCAGTGAAATTGCGCTGTGGACGCTTATAGTGCCGTTGGAAGAACGCTTACAGCAAACAGCTTGGGCACAGGACTTACTGGAACCGTCACAGAAGTCAGGTCATGCTCAGTGCGCCTTTTCCGGGTACGGGAGAACTCAGCAGGTGCGTTCTATTCGAAATGCCTGAAAAGCTCGCTCTGTCCATAATTCAAAAAAATATCCTCCTGCTACGGGCGAGACATCCATTACGTCGATGCGAAATCCAAAAGCGGTTGCTTTCCAGGCGAATCTAGTGACAGCCTGACCATAGTCGATACAACTAGGCAGACAAGGCGACACTATCTCCATGACAACCAGATCGCCCTTGTATGCAAGCCTATGTCCAGTAGAAGGTGGCGAAGAAAAAATACTGCAGTACAAAGAATGTAAGTTCGATTGAAGACAGGGGAACCTGGAAACCTATTTCCTATACCTTCCTGTTCTCCACGGAGGAAGAAAGAAAGAAAGAAAGAAAGGTAGGCAGGGTATTCGAGAGAAGAGAAAATGTTGCATTCAGGACTTTCAGAACCATGTTGACGGATCGTCTACATCGCTTTCCCAACCGCCTTGTAATCGCAACAGGCACATCTGTCTCAGAGGAGCTGGCTCTACATTCCTCAAGTTAGACTATATCAGTGTCCTGTATGCCTTCCGGATTATGCGCCTCTTTACGAAAGTGGACTTCTATAGCCATATGATCCTGGCACTCCGGAATTGTCCCTGGTAATAACTTCGGGAAGGTACTTCTATACAATCACATTCCTTACCAGTAATATCTGCTTTGGCCGCAACCTCAAATTTCTTAATACGTACATTTTTGTTCCTCGTACCCAGTCACATATCCGAGCTTGTATAATCACGTGGGACTCCGGTCACTGTGGACTTCCACTAAACGAGACAGAGGACAGCCTGGCCAACAACACCTAGATACAGAAAGCTTATGCGCTCGTCGACGTGACGTAACAATTAAGAATCAGCCAATCAGGATCGTGTTATCATCAGCCGTAGCCAATCACGAACGTGCTTTCAGAGGCCGTGGCCAATGAGAAGAACCACCGTCGTCTGCGAGTTGTGATTGAATGTCCTCGCGTTCTAAATGGGAGAACTTGGAAATAAAGCGCAAAACTGTCTCCAATCTTTCTCAAAACTGAATTTCTGGAAAGCGTCTTGCACTTTTTGTCTAAATATTTAGGTCCGCAGGTTCCATGGTGAGCTGCAATCATTTGCGAGTTCTTGAATTCGCAGAACGGAGAATCATCGCAGTAGCGGACGTGACTTTTGATTGAAAGAGGGAGAGGAGGCAATCCGCAGGATTTCTCTATCTACGTGCTGTTGGCCTGGCAAAATTATTCATGTCTGGATAGAACAACAACATAGATGAATGGATGATGATGATGTGGGATGTTTCCCTGCGTTGGGTGCAGGACCCTACCCCATTCCAAAGAGGTTCATATGAGAGGATGACGAGGGAAGGGAATCCCTACAGTTCGTGAAGGAGGCCGGTGGCCCTCAGAAAGGACAGAAAAGCGCCAAGTGCACGGCACTGATGTCCAGGGTTACTCCATGGGCCGAGAACTTTGCAGATGTTGAATGGCCTCTGATCCAGCATTTCAAGTTGACATTTAAAGGCCCGTCGCTCGCATACGTACTGGCTGCAGTCTTCTAAAATGTGTCGGATTGCTGCCGGGACACCACAAGTTGTACACAGCGCCGTGTTGCTGTGGCCCAGCCTATACCGGAGAGCAGGGGTGAATGCGACGCTAAGCCGTAAACGACGTACGAGAGAGGTAAACAGGCGAGGGAAACCGCCTGGCATTTCAAATAATAGTGTTGGGTCAACAGCACACAGAAGCGGCCACTGGGTGATGTCATGACACCATTCCTGATAGGCCCAAGGCGAAGTCAATGCGGACAAGAGGGAGCGTCTATCCCCATTCGAAAGTATGATGGGGACTGCTGAGCGGCGATGGTGGCGGTGATAGAAGTCTTGCCTGTACTTGCAGAAATCCGTCAAAGCTGTTTGGACGTATGTACCTTTGTGCAAGATTGGAGTTCCTTTTTCAGTTATCTGGTTACTATCATCTGGGGCAGTTCACACGGGAAAGCCTAGTCGGTCTGCGGCATTTTGCATCACATCGCTCTAACCACTTCTAGGTAACATGGTCCATCCCATCTGTACTTTCTCATTTTTCACGTGCTCACACACTGGTGGTGGAACTGAACTGAACACTGTAATGCACCTCTTTTTGTCCACTGTCTGTATATGCAAGCATTCATCATCATTGTGGTGGTGCGGGTGAAGGAGCTCGCCGTTGTCGGACTCGCAGAGGTGGGCAACGTCACGACTAACGCTCTTGGGGGTAATGTGCGTCCTGGGCCGACTTCTAAGGTAGCTGTGTAGACATATGTCTCACAGCGTCCGAGGAAAACCCAGGAAAAGAAGAAAAAACCCAGACAGCACATCCGGCAGCTGGATTCGAACCCGGGTACCTCCCAGTCTCGCGACGTGACATGGCCAACACGCTAACCACGGCGTCACGTGATCTCGTCCTGACCGACCATAGCTAGGAAAGATAGTCACGTTCAACCAATAGTTCAGCCTTGACCAATCTCCCTTGGTGGATGACGGCCAAGGGCGGAAGAAGAAGAAAAGTGTGGGGGCAAGTGAACGTATGACGAGAGGGTGAGTTTTAGCTTGCATGAAGCCCTGTAACGGTCACGTTACCCGTGAACGCCAATGAGGAGGCTCTGCGCACGTCACTCTGGGGATGACACGTTACGGTCACACCTTTCCATGAATTCCGAAACTATGCAATAAGGACAAACGTAAAACCGAAAAACTAGCAGTGACGTCACGCATTCCTTCCTGCCGTGGTGTTCTCGCTTGCAAAGCAGCTAGAGCGTACACCGCTCGGCAGCTAAAGTCTCGAGAAACCTCATTGACGCGACTTTATGCAGCGCCGTTTCGTCTTCTGTTGATTCAATTGATTCCCGTAAGCTATGCGGACGCACATGCTCAACCAGCGCGGCAAACTAGAAATTTGACGCCGATGTTCAGTGCACCAGAAAACCAACACCAAACCGCAAAACCAGAAGCAAAACCGCTTCCGCGACGCTATGGGTAAAACGGCTTCTTGAACGCCAAACCAACGCTAGAAATGAGCGCCGAAAAAGTAGACAGGAGCTGAACTCCGACAAGCGCTGTATGTGAGAGCAGGTAACGCTTCGAACGGTAAAATCAGCACAGATGATGCCTCTTATGGTGTATCGAACGTTATGTTCAATACACCAAAAGCTCAGTAGTTTCGGAAATACATGAACGCATTTCGCGTAGGTCCGGCGATGACGTAGGCAGTGACGTAAAACTATCCTGCACACTGTTTAGAGAGTTGCTAGTGCGTACTTGCCCTTCGAATCTGCTTGCTGCGTAGAAGTTAGCGACGTCAGTAACTGATTGACACAGTGGTACTGTGCTGGACAAAAGTTTACGGAACACACTCTTGCGCATTCCTTCCTCAAAGTGATAAGCTATCAGCGAATGGTACTGTACAGATTTGCAAACAGCCGACTTGGTTACCTAGGCACGTGTCTGTAAGTCCTCGCGGTCCCATTCGCTGATAGCTTATCACTATGAACTTTTACCCAGCGCTGTACTAATAAGAATCTACGAGTAACATATAAAGCCGCGAAGTACTGAGTGAGCACCGTTAGCTATACTGACGCGCACAACACTGCAGTAAAGGTGCTGGGAAGAAATTTCGCAACAATAAAAAAAAAAATATTGTTCACGATTGATTATATTTATAAAAAACGGAGTGTCTTATTGATCTCTTTTGCGTGGTGATCGTGGACACCGTAATACGTAATGCTACGAAACTTTCTTTTTTTTTTTTTGTCCTGTTTGGGAACGGACCGTCCTTCCATTTGTATTCCCTTCTTTTCATTTGCGTGAATATCGAAAAGAACTCACTTCTTATTGCAGTTCCTAAGCCAAAGCCACTCGTTTCGTGCAAAGTATTCACCACGATATTGTCACACAAATGCTGGCAGCACGTGAGCCTACTGTGCGGGACGTCACATCTAAAACGCACCAATCACAACAACAACACTGTTTGAAGATGCACACGCCAAGAGCGCCTCTTGTAGAATACAACGCATGCACTCCACTTCGGAGTCCTACCTCCTGGCCACTCCTCGCGGTTCGAGCTCGCGTGCGCGTCTATTTACTGACGGCGGGCTGAGTACAACAGGAACTGGAAGCGCAGGCGCGCCACGTGACGTCCTTCCGCGCATGCGTATTAGCGGTGCTGGCGAAAATGGCGGGAGCAAACAGGTGTGCCCACTTCTGTTTCTTTTTTTTTTTTTTTTTTTGCGCACGTTTGCAAAGTTTGCAGATTGTGGGATGTTCGATATACTTTCTGCCCTGCTGCTATGCAAACATGGGGTTTTCCATTATTTTGTTTTTCAAAAACAAAACCTTTTTAATGAAGTGCGCGTGAGGGAGCCTTATTAATTAACTGGGAGAGACACACCATGAAGAAAGGACAGGTACACAAGCGATCGGGTCTCGGTCAGGGGAATAAGACACACATATTCGTGCTTGTTACGAGTGAAGATCGTTTCGAGCGCAGGCATTGGCTTATCATGCTACGTGATGTGTGTGGGACTGACTGTTTATGACACGGAAACACTTTACAATATCCCTCTCGACGTCTTCCAAGGAAAAAAAAAAAGAGAAAGCAACGAAATGAAAGGAAAGGACATGAAAGCAAGACACAAGCAGACACAGTGTTTCCCGTTTATTCGTCGATGGCGAAATAGCCCGTTTTTTTTTTTATCATGTTAGCGGTCCGCAACGAAAAAAACCCACACGCTGTCTTCTGAGCCTACAGCCACACTCATTCTAGAATATTCTATATCCGCGAAATTTAACACGTCCCACAGAAAAGAGCATATCATGTACGACGTCTTCCACTCAGCAGCTGCTTGAGCACTGGCAGTCGCTACACAGCCACGTCTGAGTGTGTGTACCAGACTCTCTTAGGGACTCGACCGAAAACTTCTTCGGAGGCGAAAAAAGAAAGAAAAAGGTTTATTTGTATTCGTCGACGTCTTTTGCCGCTTCGTCCAAGGTGCTCCACATCAACGCCTTTTTCAGCAAATATTGATCGACAGCAACACGCCATCTTCAGTTGACTACAGAGAGCAAAAAAAAAAAAAAAAAAAAAATCCACACGGACATTTTACACGGGATTGGAGGGGGGGGGGGGGAAGAGGAAGAAATGAGGAAGTATAAGGAAAGGAGACTGTCTCCAAAAATTGCTCTATCCCGATAACTTTTTATCGATGTATTTCAGCTTTCGACCTCTTCTGCTTCCGGCGTTCGAGTGCTCCTTATCTTGCCTTCTGTGTTTTATCTTTGTCCTTAATGTCCCTGTGCGCGAGAATTTCGCGAAACAAGTCGTTCTTGACAAGGTACTGGGGTGAGAATGACGGCAAAAAGTGTCGTTTGATCTGACGTTTGGCAACAAATGTATATTTTAGTTAAAGATGCTCTCATTAAACTGCGCAACTATGTGTTTAAAAAGCGACGCGAGACTGAATGTACTTTACTGGCATGGCTTGTACTCCCAACCCAGCTTGATTCCTATTTTCCTGTTTAGCTTAATAAACTTTCACATCATATGACCCCCCCCCCCCCCCCCCCCATCTTGATCGTGGATCCGTCGCAGCTGAGACCTAAGGGTACATTTATGCTGCAGCATCGCTGCTCGCTGCAGCTTCAAGCACATCGCTGCTCGCATAACCGCTAGGGTGCGTTTACCCTGCAGATTGCTCAAGATGCTGCTCGCTTTCGCTATATCAGTCGCCTAGCAGCGTTCACTGTGGAAGGATGGAAACGAGGAAAAGTGGGAAGGAGGAAACCGACTTCATCACAACCAATCGCAGGTCGGATTTCAAGACGCCAGTCATCAATGATACCAGGAAGACAAACATGTTTACATTCCTAGGTGCAGCGAGCAGAGCGGCAAGCAGCGGCGAGGATAAGCGAGCAGCCAGGCTGCAGGGTAAATGCACCAACAGAAAGCTCTGTGTTTGACCTGTCATCGCCAGAAGTCAGGTAGTCCCCGGGCATGTTCAAACATGTTTGGCAGCATTGTTGTGGCGATGATCATGGCGTGCATCTTTGGCAAGCAGCGATGCTGCAGCATGAACGCGCCCACAGAGATACATGTGTTTGTTTCGTCATCGCCAAACAGCGATGTGCCATGTGCCAGCAGCGATGCTGCAGCATAAATGCACCCTAAATGTACCCTAAGGCGCGGATCATGATTCATGCGACTGATCCGCCCCACAGAAGGCGAAGCACATGATGGGGGGAGGGGGAGAATAGACGTCTACCCGATAAACGTCATCACGACGTTGGTAGACACACTGAAACCGAAACTAATCTGAACTTCAGATTAGTTTCGGTTTCAGTGTGTCTACCAACGTCGCAACGATTAGCACCGTGCTAATCCGACCTCGCATCCCCTTTTAATGAAATCAGGCAACCTCTCAATCTTTCTTGCTTTCCACAACAAATGACCGCTCTCCCGATACTCTCAAAAATACATTACTTAACACCAGTTATTCATGGGCCTGTGGCAAGAGCCCTTCAGGGACAGAGCACGTCTGTGGCAACTATTAAGAGCCTGGTCGGTGCAAACAAGCTATGTCTTCTTGCCCTTTTGTAACGTCGCGGCTGTGCGCTGCCAGGGCGCAATTAATCAATTAATCGATGCGGGATTAGAGGGTATGCCACGAGGACAGGAACAATGTTTACATAATGGGTCCGAGATGGTATTAATTACTGAAAGCACGCTCGAGGAAGCTGTTATTCTCGTAAACGGCGACAACCGTTTCAAATACTTTCTTTTCCTTCTTCTTTTTTTTTTTGTGTGTGTATCATCGAATGCGGATCTGTGAATACCGTGATCCCCATTCTGATCCTCAAGGTTGCGGGTTCGAATCCAGCTGTGGACGGTACCAGTTGCTCATACACGTCATCTTCCACGAGGGGCTGTAACTGAAGGGGGAGGGCTGGGTTCCACGAATGGCACTTGTTCGCTGCATCCTATTGGTAGAAAAGTAGGACCGAAGGTCGCGTCCCTTTCAGAGACCATAGTAATCCCCTCAAGACCGTGGCTTTCGGGCACCACCTTATTCGCCCCCTAGCTTCGAATGTAGTTCAACTCTACCAAATTGGTGGCGCTGTCGAACACTATGGCGTGATTTGTTTACTAGGGAGAGGTCTGTTACTATAGTACTGGATACTGGAAACAACTGCTGAAAACTACAGTCGGCTGTAGCAACACGTGGATAGCAGGCGGGTTCGACTGAATAGTCGGTGTCAGTTGACGCCTGATGCCACAACAAGAACTACACCAAGCATTTTAACTTTAGCTTTTCACAGGGACTTGAAAGGGTGCATCGCATGAAGGTTGTACATAATTGAAAAACAGAGCGTCACTTTCTAGGTCTGTTCACTTTTCCCCAAGGAACTGTACCATAGTTTCCAGATGGCTTCAGCACGGGCTGTAGAATGCTCTTGCGCGGTATAGTAGTCAGTTTTAGTGCATCGCACGCTATCGCATTTGCGTAAATGTAAGGGTTAGCGTGGTGGCTATCCCTTATGTACGCAAAGGTGACAGCGTACGATGCATTAAAACTCACCAGCATTACGAAGACAACGTCAGCGTACGCAAACATCTATAATACCCCAGTCACACGCGCAGCTTTGAATCACCATTGAAGCTAATGGCCATTGAACAGCCACCTAATGCATCATGTGCCAACTACCCTGAGTGTTCCCTGAGAGGTTGACACGTTACACGCTAGGTGGCGCTACGCGCATATTCAACGACCATTGAGGACTGTCCGTGTGGCAACTTGGTAATAGGGACTCAAAAGAATCTCCCCATGAGAAGGTTGATGGCAACGGCATATACAAGGCGCGAAAAAGGTTGTATCCCTGTCGAACACCACATGAAGATGATAACCCAGCAGCTACAGAGACAGCGCTTCTTACATCATTATAGAGCACTTCAACAAAGTAAACTCATGTATCAGGACAGTCATATACCCTCAACGGCGAAAATAAATGGATGATGCATTGACGTGAGTTATTCGCCTCTCCAACTTGCTGCTCGCCACCTAGCGGACTCCAGCAGAAGCACTCAATGAATTATAGTATAACGGCGGACGACGGGTATATTTCGCGCTGACCCGAAACTGCCGCAACTTCTCTTCGTGTAGCGGTGGAGTTTCCCGGCTTTCAGAACTGAAAGAGCAACAGCACTGCTCGACTGTGTGGTGCAAAAATACTGCGGAGAAGAATAGTATTGAATGCCGAGAAAGGGAAAAGGATACTATCAGAGGAGCGTCGCGAACGAAAACAACGAAGACTTCGGGAAATAACGACACGCGAGTTCGGTTATTTTGTACAATTTTTGAAGCGTGTCTCGTGGAAGAAGGCATGGAGCAGGTTGGTTTGTTCATCGGCTATGGTACATCGGCAATCATTCTTTACGGCAAGCCCTTTCACCATCACCACCACCACCGCAATCATTCTCTCAGACACTTTCAGACATATGTCGGCACAGTTCCCCTAGAAGTCGGCCCAGGACGCACGTTTCCCCAGGGCGTGAGTCGTGACGTTGCCGACCTCTGTGAGGCCGACAACGGCGAGCCCTTTCACCCCCCCCCCCCCAACACCACCACCCGCAATCATTCTTTTCTCCGCCATCTTGAAAACTACGCGAGCGCCTCTACAGGTAGTTGGAGAGGCGAATAGGATCTCGTTTTCTGGATGGGTCCTTCCACAAGACGACAACCTACAACATTGCATACCTCGGGAGAGGCGTACATTAAATACCCGAGAGCAACTGGGAGGCCATCAATGCCAGGACATTTCACGTTCGGCGTTAAAGTGCTACTATAAGGACTAAACTACGACTAACTTAAGGTCTACTAAGGACTAAAAAGAACGATATGTATTCCATTTCGTATTAAGAAATCAATCTCGCTCAAGGACTCAGTACGCCAGTAGCTCAGTATAACTGACGCCAGTTAACAAAACCCCGCTTGAACAAATTTTCGAAAGAAACCGCAAACTTGGATGGTTTCGGACTCTACAGGATTAGGTAACGTCATCGACAGGCTCTGGCGTGTCTCTCTCCTAGCAACAGTTCGACCGTCTCCGCGCTCCGTCACAAATGTCGGCCGACAGCTGCGGTGATAAGACAATGGTTGACTTACGAGGAGCAATTTTGCCGGACGCATTGCGCAATCTGCGCACCCTACACTTTTAAAAATGGACTTCTCCCCTCATTTCTTGAAAACGGAAGGCGTTCGCCTTTTTCAGCAATTCAGTCATTCAGTCTTCTTCTTCAGTCATTTTTCAGTCATTCGGGATGATGGTCTAGAGGTGCGTGCTATGCGCTGACGTTCGTTTTTAATGCGTGGTTCACACTACAACTTCTCTCCGTTGCGGTTACGGTGCGGATCCAGTGCGGAGGCGGCTGTCGTACGACACGCTGTTCAGACATATGCGTTCTTGATACGTCAAACGCTTGTGGTTGACCAATCACGTCTCCACTCCACCACGTCTCCATTCCACAGGCAGCTATGAACGGGCAACGTGATGTGGTCGGCGAAACTTTGAATCTCTGAATGAATCTCTGTACTCGGCTCGGTGTTTTGCCAACGTGCTTTCACCGGAGGCAGCCATGTTGGAAAAGCACGCGACAGCACAGCACTGATGCGCTTGCGCGGAGCGCGTTCGCTCATTGGTCAGCTGCATCTCCGCAGGTAGCCCGTACCGCATGGACTTCGGTCGAGCTCAACTCTTGCGGTGCGTGTGCTTTTCGGAGTGTCGTGCTTCGTTGTCATGACAACCGTGTCGCGCTGCATCCGTAACGCATGAAAATGCAACAGTGTGAACCAGGCATAAGAGTGTAAGGTGCGCAATCTACCATCCGTCTGGCAACTTTGCTTCTGGAAGGTCGACTTCCGGTCGACGCAGGGTTGCCCCCCATCCCTCTCTGCGATAGTCGTGACCTTGCCCGCCTAAGCGTGGCCGACTACTGCAAGTACCTGGCAAAACTGGAAATTAATTTCGTGATACTTCCGCTTCACATGAAAACACACACACACACACAAATAACATCAAAATCTAGTCTAGTTCACAAAATAACTTTCCGGAAGCGCCTGCTAGCGTAACCAGTTTCTCATCGTTTACTTTGGCCAATGTGCACGACACCTAAGGGCTTTCTACTACTTCGCTGTCAACACCTGCACCACAACGCAGAGTATACAAATCTGTACCACCATCTATTTCCCCTTTCCCCTCTCCTTGGTGCACCGAGCTGCCACCCCTGAGCAGGCTGATCGCACCTTCCTCGAACAATCACCCCGCCGCACCCCTTTGCACCTAAACCATAATCTCGCGCCTCCTGTCAGCGACTATGGAAACTACAGAGAGAAATCGACCAGAGTTTTGCGGAGGTGGCAGCAGTATTGCGCCGTACACCGTGGGCTATGTTGACCGTAATAAGTGGAGTGAACTCGGTACAGATGGTGCCATCTGTTGGAGAGGATGGAGGTTAGAGATAAAGAAAGTTCTCCTGAGGTGGCAGTGGTATGCAATGACTGGGCGTGATTAGAATCCATGACTTTCGTTGTGATTAGAAGTTTGGAATATATGCAATATATTCAGGGAAAAAATTTAGCGTTGGGGAGATCGTTAGTGACTCTTAATTTCATTTCTTTTTTTATTGCATTTATTGATAGCGAATTAATAACTGCAAATTACACTATTAACTGAACTGTACACCAAGCTGTAACGCCGAAACATTTAATATTTCGTAAGTGCCAGTCACACAAATGATCAAAAAAGACCTAAACCTTACGATGAAGAAGCGCTGTTCGAGGATCACAAAAAGGTCTTCCCGTAGTCGATTTTAAGTGCTGTTGCGCGCGTACGTCTGTACATACACTTTACATACACGTAGCCCATACAAATACACTTTTTGTTTTGTGACACCGTAACATATTGTTTGCAGTGCTCCCTTGTGCAATTAGCTAAATGCAAATTAAATAAACGGTATGCGGGAGGCGCGAAAGGAACAACAAATACACTGATGATGATGATGATGATGAATGGAGAAATTCGCCACCTGGGTTGTGGCCCACTACTCCAATGCCTAGGGGATTGTATGAGATGTAAACTCACAATGTAAACTCACAAAGCAGGATTAAAGAACATAAAGGAAACTGGTGTCCTCCAGGAGAAACTTCAGGAAAATTTGCAGGACACGACGGTATGTCGATCCAGGGCACAATAAGGACTCTCGCCAATGTGAACGGAGCGGCAGTGATTGGCTTCAGTCGCTTTGGCAACCTTTCTCGTTGAGCACTGAAGAGGACAGAGTCCGACGATCACGAGCGAAAGGAAGAATAAATATGCGGTAAATATACGGCAATATGCGGTAAAGTTTATATAGGCCAGACGTCTACTAGTTGCGTCAACACCTGACTAAAAGGACATGCCTCCAATTCGAAGAAAAATTATAGCTAATTATATAAAAAAAATTATACATAATATGTGAGGGATGTGAACTGTTATCTAAGAATGCCACAATATAGTGCTTAAAAGTAGAAAACGAGGAGCACTACTATTTATGATGAGGTGGTTGGTTTCAATCCTACCACGGGCGGTGCTTTTTGAGGTTTTCCGAGGTTTTCCCACTCCAGACGAATGTCGGCACAGTTGTTCCTGACGTCGGCACAGGACGCATACTAACTCCCCTGTCCCCCATTGCTTCCTGCTGTCCTCTCTCCATCTGTCAACATCTGTTCGCCGCTCATAGCCATAGTTGCTTCGCGGCGCTCACACGGCAAATAATATTTAAGGAGGCAAAAGAAATAAAAAACAAACAAAGAAACTAGGAAGTAAATGTGTTAGTTAAGCCGTCAATACATTTATTTAGAAAAATTGATAATTTCCTATCAGACAGACAGTACTCTTGTGTGAACACGCGGAAGTGCTGGCACGAGAAGAGGGCGAGAAGCGTAGGATTCATGTTTTCATGGAATAGCACCTTCCAGTGCCGTTGTTGTGTGTCGTTCATCGTCTCGTCCAATTGTCCCGTTTTTAGTCTCAGCACGGGGGGTTTCATCGCTTCTAATGATGTACTACCACCAACCAGCTCAAATTCTCTTTAATCATGGGCGTTGGTGGCTTACGTCGTCCATGTTTGTAGCCTGCCTCGGCTAATTCCCGTTGTTTACACATTTCAACCATTTTTATGAACAAAGAGGTGTGCCTCCTGAACCCAAGGTTACGGGTTCAAACCCGGCCGAGGACGGCAACAATTTGGCGAAGCTCCTTATTTTCAGCGGCATGTGCACGATCACAGTTGCCTGGCGGCGTAAAATCCACGAGCTGTCATCCTTATAAAAAAAAAGTAATAATCTGCTTCATACGACAGTAATCTTTCATTGGCGTATACCTATACTAGAGTCACTAAATAAGCTACGCCAGTCCTCCTCAGGTAACCGAGGATGCGGCTGTAGAGTATGTACCACTGCGCCAATCTACAACGTTGCAAGCTCATTGGCCCAGGCTGCGTGCGCGCTCCGATTGGTCGACAACGTTTTGAAATCGCATTTTGTACGCGCGCATGTGTGTGCAGCGTACCGGCGGCCGTTTCAGCAGTTTCAGCATAGTTTCGAAATAGCTCGCATCGGTCGGTATGGCGTCCGTCCGTCCTCCTGTGTTCCGTGTTTCGGTGATGTCACTCGGCAGAACAGTTTGTGATTCTACGCGTGTTGTGCTGTTCCTGGACACGACTATTATCCCACGTACAGTCTATCAACTACGGAACTGGAATGCTTCGTGGGCTGGTGCGGTTGGAGCGTGAAGAACGCGTTCGGGCGCCGTCGGATTTTGAGGCCTGACAACAAAGACAGGATTACGATTACGTGCCACACAAGCGCCTTTTCCGCCCTGCAAACAACGAAAGAAGATGCTCATCATAAAATCGGCCGGCAAGGCGTCCTCTCGTGTTCCGTGTTTCGGTGATGTCAATCGGCAGAACAGTTTGTAGAAGTGTTCGCTGGTTTATTCATGCGTCGATGTGATTCAACGTGTGTTGTGCTGTTCCTGGACACGACTATTATCCAACGAACAGTCTATCAACTCCGGAACTGGAATGCTTCGTGAGTTGGAGCGGTTGGAGAGTGAAGAACAAGCGCGGGCCCCGTCGGATTTCGAGAGCTGTGTTCGTTTTGCTTCAAGTTCGAACTGAGTTACAGTGCGTCAGCAACGCAGTGGACTTTGTATTCAGAGTGCATCCATGTATCAGATCTTTGAATCAGTGCTTTGTGTCAAATAAATATTTCTTTTAGCCAAAAGAAGCTTCAGTTATTTTGAATATCGGGTAACGGCGGTAGGCGTGAAATCCGGTAGAAGTCGATGGTAGCCAGAACCGGTCGAAAGGTCAGCCAAAGTTAAGGCTCCTGATTGGCCGACTGGCATTGCATAATTTCTACAACGTTGCACTCTCATTGGTCGTGTGCCCAGTGTTGTGTGAATTATCTCAAACTATGGGCTCTATGGGGAGCTGTTGGAGCCTGGCTACGCTTCAGAGTATCGACACTGAGCCGCCATGTTGTTTCGGATGACCTCCAAAAAGACATGACATCCAAATGACATCCAAAAAGAGCATACAGCTAGAGGTGTTATATATTAACTATCTGCATCAAAGTTGCCAACCGAAACTTTTTGGCGGGCAGAACAGCCGATAAATACAGGGTGTTCAAAATTAAGCTATTATTAAGCGTATTATTAAGCGTGTTATTATTAAGCGTAGCTTATTTAGTGACTCTAACCTATACTTTTCCCATCAGTTCTTCCATGTTCCTATACTTTTATTCCCGAGAATTAAATCGGGGGCCTAGTTTAGCGTTACGACCCGAACTCCGAACATCCTCACCTCACCTAGTTGTCGGAACGACAAAAAAAAAAAAAAAAAAAAAAAAAAAAAAAAAAAAAAAAGAGAGAGAGAGAAGTAAAAAATAAAATAAGAAATACCGGCCGTGCCCTTGCACGCACTTCCTGTACGTACCGAGAGCAACGTATACATTCGAGCACACAAACAGGAAAGTACCTTTACCGTACCATACTCTAACGACCCTTAAAACACGTAAACGTAAAACGAAGAACCAACCCGTAAACATACCGCACGGAACGTGAAAAACCTCTTCCTGCACGTGCGTCACCCAAAATGCAAAATGGCTACGGGAGCGACAAAAAAAAAGAAATACGTCTCGAGCTCATTCCGGTCCTCTTGGCAGTAATCCGTTCAACCCTCTCCTGACAACCATCAGAACCATCTCATCCATTGACCCACCTTTATCTCTCAACACCCCTTTCTCACTTCTCACCCTGGAAGCACCTCCTCTCCCAATCGAACTCGTAGCAAAATAATCGAAATAGAAAAGAAGTCGCTCATATAGGTAACGGAAGATCACGGTGTAGCAGTCGTACAGAGTAGAACCCCCCAAGTGTGCATGGACATGGTCGATGTGTTAAGATGCGACACAACCCTGGGAGTTAAACTTGGTGGAATGAAGTTTTTCCTGGCAACTTTGTGCGCGTTCACGTGGTTAATTCAAAGTGTGGAAGGCCACGGACGTGTGATTGAACCGCCCGCCAGAAATGTCTTGTGGAGGTTCGGCTATGATGCGCCGCAGAATTTCGAAGACTCCGAACTCTTCTGCGGTGGTATCAAGGTACGACAATATATATATTTTTTAACCTTCACCTCGAACTTTCTGTAAATATTGTCTCGTGCAGAGATGCATCCGAGGAGCTTGATCTAATGATGAACGATAAGATATGTATAGATGTTATGTAGAAGCAGAAAATTGAGAGATACCGAACAACACGCAGTCCTACAGCCTCTAAGCACAGAGAGAAAGGTGGAGAAGGACACGATAGAAAATACGAAAGCGCACACATTGGTTCTCTGTGTAAACATATCAGGAATTAATGGCAGCGAGTGATCGAATCTTTGGAACTGCGAAGAGAGCAAAAGTCTTTATTTCCACTGTCCACACATACCACAATGTGGGCACGCATGTACGTACATAATCATATACGCCTGTGTATTTCATTGAATTTTACCTTAAATACCTCAATTTACCTCAAGTAAAGTTGTTTTACCTTAATGGCCAAATAAGGGCATTATGTAAGCGGGGGGTGGGTGGGTGGTGGAACACTCAATAAAAACATTTCTTCATGTATAGCCTGAACATTATTCAGATTGGTTAACGTACCAACTTTAACGAGGAGATAATTCCAATCTTTGATACGTAGCTGTATAGAGCACAGCAATTGGGGACCTCAGTGTGACTGAGTCTTAACTGTAATCTGTAACGGTGATTAAGAAAACTTGACAAGATATGCGTCAGGACAACACAGAAACAAATAGCTAGAATCATACAATTTCAACAACAAAACCAGCTTTGATATTTTATGTTTGTTTGTTCGTAAAAAAATTAGGTAAATTCCAGTGCAATTTCTTTTTTACTCTCGAAAAAAAAATTGTTGTGGAACCGGAAGGCACGAAAAGTATAGCATCTACCTGGAAAGCGTTTTTAGAATAATAAGTAAACACAAGATCGGGGCTTCTGCGGGGTCTTCCGTATTACGCGCTCTAAAACGGGTTGCGGTATGCAGAGCACGCAAAGCAAATGACACACGAAGGTCACTCATAGCATTAGTATATGTGTTACGTACCTAAGAGGGTTTCCTATTTCCTCGCGGCATGAGATAGACCCCTTAACCCTTTCGAGCGGACGTTCGCCCGAAGAACCGGTTCACGGTCGCGTTTATCGGGTTAAATAGAACCATCGCAAGTCAGGTTGATGACAGCCAATCCGTTTGTATTGAGAGAACCGTCTTCCGATAGCAGACGATGGATGTAGAGATTCCTGTTTCTGTTCATGCACGAAAGTCATGAAACAACAATAGATTTCAGAAGCCTAGTTCAGTATCCTGTTATTTTAGAGGCATATTAAAGCTCCCCCTATGGCCTAGATCTCCTGTCTTCAGAATAATAATAATAATAATAATAATAATAATAATAAAAATAACAATAACAGTTTATTTCACCAACAAGTTGATTGGAGACTCTAGCAAAAAGCTGCTATGCCATTTTTTTTTTAAGTTCCGTGTTAGCGCTGCGAAGCAACTGTTGCTATGAGCGGCGTACAGATGTGGACAGATGGAGGGAGGACAGCAGGAAGGAGTGGGAGTTAATATGCGTCCTGGGCCGACTTCAGGGGGAACTGTGCCGATATTCATCTGGAAAATCATGCCGAAAACAGCACAGCCATTGCGAGGACTCTAACCCGCGTCACCTCCCAGTCTCTGCGTTGTGGGGGAGCACCTAGGTAAGCACCTTGGAAAGCGGTCATCAACCATTATGCCAAGGGAGCTGGTGCTACGCCATTTATGCCAACGATTCATGCCATCGCAATCTACGTGCTTCACACTGTATATGCTCCCAAATATATATATACTCCCAAAATATTGTTTGTCTATGTGCAGCGGAAGTATCATAAAATTAATTTATAGTTTAGGGAGGCATCATATCATATATAGGGTGTGGAATACGCAACGTGTCTGGCAACACTGCTCCCTGAAAGTCGATTTCCGTTCTCCTCGGAGACGCAAACTTCATCATTGGCGGACTTCCAACGTTGCGTGGTGAGCGGAGGCGCTCGCGCTCTTGCTAGAGACACGCCATATCACGATGATGTCACCAACTTTGGGTAATCTGAATCCATGGAGTCTTGCGGCTTCTTTCGAAGACTCGTGGAAGAGCGTGATGTTCACTGACGGCATATATGACGATTTTATGTGGAGCTGCATTCCAAGTGTTTTACAGTAGAAGGAGTGACGTAGGAGCACGGAAACATATCCGGCTGTGACGTCACTGCAGGCATCTCCGCCAGTTAGGTGTGTGCAGGAGAGGTCAGGTGATTACGAGAACCAATAGGAATGGCTCTAGCCCCTCTGATGCGACAGCTCGACGCAGACGTTTCTTCGAGGGTTTGTAAGCCCTCCAAGTATACAACACGCAGGAAAATAATAATGATTTCGTTAATACTTGCGAACACGATTGATGTGATGACCTCATATACGTCAAAAAGCAACAATTCCTTCAATATTGTTTGTAGAGCATGCATATTGCGATAGCTTTTAATTCATAGCTTAGTACTTCATCGTTTTGCATAGCACACATAATTCATAGTAGCAGTGCAGAGTAGCACCGGTAGAGTAAAGCAGAAGCTAATTTAATTTCTAAGTCTATGGTGTTGAGTACCGGGTCACAAACAGATCTTATCCAGATCTGATGTTTCCGAGAGTTCCCGTACAGTCCTGAAATTATCGTAAGCCTTTCTAAAGTAAACTTCAGTTCTCAAAATAATAATGCGAATTTGAAATGTTTGTACAATTTTAGTCACTTTTAACCCTTACTTACAATACCGCCATCTCTAGTGAAAACATGGCGGTAAAAAGTTTTTTTTCCTTTTTTTTTTCTTCTTTTTTTCAGGCCCAGTGGCAGGACAACGACGGCAGATGCGGTGTGTGCGGTGACAACTACTCCCTGAAACCACCGCGGCGTCACGAGACAGGCAGGGAGTTCGCCAGGAATTTCACCGTCCGCACGTACGCGCCAGGATCGCAGATCGAAATCGTCATCGACATCGTTGCCAATCATCTGGGATACTTCGAGTTCTCGCTCTGTCCGCGAAATGACAGCGGCGTCCTCGAAACGGAAGAGTGCTTCGACTCGCATCCACTTCCGGTCTTCGGCAAGGGCATGGTACAGTATATGGTTGTCGTCTGCAAAACTCATACTCCACAGACGACGTCTCTATTATTGCCAACAGAAGCCAGTGAAATGTACTAGGGTCGAAATACGTATGAAGAGGAATGACGTGCTTTTCAGGAGGAACCTCTTTGGCCTCAAGACTGCTATAGATTAGGCTATGATTAATACTTCTTTGTTAGATTAACTAGGCAGTTTCTGTCATAAGGCCCATGTTCACTGGAAAAGGTATTCACTGGAAAAATGCCAGTATTACGGGCATTCTACTATGGCATTTCTCCTGACAACCCCATCTCAAGTAACGGCACTGGGGCGTAGACCTTGCTCTCAGTTATGAATTCGTGCTGTTGCTCGTATCACAGAGATTGTGAACAGTGAACCTGAACCTCATCTAAATTTTAGGATGTGGTGCGCAGAACAAGCGATATGCAGAGGTCTATTCCAGAAAAGTTGGTCGTTAGCGCTTACTTCTTTTACCATATGTTTGTGGTGTGTACCGTCGCAGGAACTATCCGAGGGCAAGTCCCGGTACAGACTTCCCACAGCTAGGAAGGGCCTGTACCTGACGCAGGTACAGCTTCCTCCGGACATCGTCTGCGAGTTCTGCGTACTCAGGTGGCACTGGAGGTCAGGTACGTTGAGGCAGACGACAGTTCATGGTTGACAGGCGAAGTAACTACAGTTACGGACTGTCTTTCGGACGGCTGCATACTGTTGCTTTGAAATGACAAAACCGTCCACGGGTAATGACTTTCGGGTTATGTTGAACAGTGTTGCTTTAGTCCTGGCTTGGATGTGAACTTTGCTAAAGCAATCTGTACTAGTAATGGAGTAGCGTCATCACACAAAGTCTAGCCGAAAACAATTTTCGTTTCTGTAATGGTCTCTGAAATCGTTCTTGTGTTCCGTCTCACTCAGCAAACAACTGGGGTCTCTGCGAAGATGGCAAAGAGGCCATGGGCTGCGGCCCCCAGGAGACCTACCGGAACTGCGTGGACATCGCCGTTGGACACAACCATGGTATCCGTGGATCTTTGGGAGCCAACGCTAAACCCAGGCCCAAGGAGTTCAAGTTCCCGAAGAACAAACCGTATGTGGCTATTAGCAACTCCGTGGTTGACGAAAAAAAACAGGAATCATCGCACTACGAAGCACCCGACGTACATGACTGGCTTCTCGAGCATCGATGAAGACCCTTAGACGTCATCCTGGTCCACATCACCAACGATCGACTTTGCTCGGCCTGCACTAGATGAAGGGATTGCTATATTTGTTCAATCGCAATGTCGTAAATGCACAAGAAGGTCAAGAACCACGAGGGAAGGTCTAATTTATTGCGTCTCATGTACAGCAGTGTTAAATAAATGCCTAACTCATTGAAGCTTGATGCACATACGAAACAGTCCATTAGAATCTCGACTCACAGGTGTCTCATACCCACTAGAATATTTTTTTTTTCTCTCATCCTAGCATCCCACGATAACTCGGGGCTCGGTAACACCATGAACGGCTACACAATGCGTCGCAACGAAAGCCTTTGGAACGTCCAGTATTGCACAGAGAAGGGAAGAAAATCGAGAGAACCGCGATAAGGAAATGTTAAGGGAAATTCCTCAGGACGAGAGTCGCCAACATTTGGAACAGAGACTGTTCTTCTTTGGGCCGCCAAGAGGAAAAACGGGCTCTTTTCGAAATATCGGCGGCTCCTTGGTTTCACTACCTCACAGGATGTGGTCCCTCGGAGAAAGTGCCAGAGGGAGCTATCTATGTACCCCTTTCACTGTTCTAAACATTCGAAACTAATAAAAAAAATTACAAGAAACCGTATTCAAGATGAACGCAGATCCAGTGTCTCGGAAGAAAATCCTCGACGCCTGGTACACCTGTGACGAAACCCAGACGGCCGCAAAATTCCTTTTATAAATTTCTGGATGATAGTATAAGCTTTACGATCTGTGACATATGAATTTCCAGATAGACAGATGTTTGTCTTTCCTTTTAAGGTTTTTCTCCGAGTACGAAGCCATACAATTATGGCTAAATTCCCGCTTGCAACACCAGACAAAGGCTATGCGATTGCTCATTTAGATGCCTGCGTCGGAATGTGTGAAGAAGAAGACGCATCACGATCAACATCAGCGCCATCCCGCTCAAGGAACAACAATAACATCAGTGCTCTGAGGTAGAAGAAGAAGAAGAAGATCATCAGCACTTCTCGCACGACGCGCGCTAGCACGTAACCGCTTCTGCGTGCGAGCGTTCTACCAGACCACTCATTCTACCATCCAACCCTGACTGCGAACCAATCCGCTTCATCGACGCCAAAACCTAGCATAGGTTCAACTATCCCAAACAGCAACCATGGGCGACGACAAAGGGAAGAAGACACCGATGCAGACCGGCTACGTTTACACGGCCGGAAACCAAGACAACGTGGGGCGAGTCAGGCGCAGGTCGAGTGGCACGGAAAGGTACCGGAGGACCGACAGACGCGTTCAAGGCAAGGGATACCCGACTGAGTTAGAACGAGCAGAGTACGTGCCGCGTCGGAAGTCAGTTGGCGAATTCGACACTGAGGATAAAGACGCCAAAACGATAGAGCAGGAACTCATGCATAAGGTAAGTGGGCATAGGGACCACGAACAAGAAGGCCATGATCAGAGGAAGTTAACGGCCAGCAATGTGTACCACGATGGTACCGCTGATCCTTTAAAGCAATAGTTCGTATTCCAAGCATCAGTATGGAGCATGCTCCAATTTACCAAATCCTTACTTAACCTTTCGCCGACCGGAGCGCTATAGCTTAACGGCGTTATAAATCCACACGGTTTGAAATTCGCGGCAGAATGACGCATGTGTGCTTCCCTTGGCTCAGGACTTCACTCGCCCTGCCTGCAGGGTTCTTTGCATCTGCCGAAATAAGGCCGAAACTAACCTCCCCTATATACGCTCGAAGCAGTGATGCCTTCAACAGAACTTGTAATATGGGTTTCGGCACGCACAAATTGTGCTTTACCTAGTATGTCTATACGTCCGCCCGAGCTTGCACGTGTACTGAGAGCTCTTGCGTTGGATGTCAAGCTAAACCCTCCAACGAGGTACGTCACCAAAAGAAACACACCAAAACAAAACCCCACCCCAGTGTTCGTTGTCAGCCCTTCGTTTGGGCCCCGTGTCCGCCCCAAGACTAACAGGCATCCGCTTCTTGGTAGCTTCGATCCATTTAGTCGGCCTATAAAAGTTCACCTGCTTCCCTATTGCTTTACATCCCATATCGCCCCAATCTCCCCCGCAGATTGCCCAGGAAGATCCAGACGCTGCCAAACAACTGCGAGCTCTGTACCCGGAACAGAACATAGAGACAGAAGGAAATGCCGGTGCACAGGAAGCTCCGCCACTCAACGGTTCTCCTCCCGGAAAGGCCATGGATAAGTGCGTGGACGCGGAATGCGCCGCCGTGGTGCTTCTCTTGAACCTGGCAGCCATTTGCATCATCGTCATAGTGGTCTTATTCGTGGGCTCGACCCTCGATCGCGATGATCCCAGGCGCGGCGACCGGGATAAATTTAAAAACCGCACAGAAACAACTGTACAGGACGAAGACGTAAGCGCCAACTTTCCGAGGCTCGTGCAAAGTTCTTGTCCAGTGCTGGGTGTGACTTGTTACAACTTTGTGGTCACCAAGTTTTTTTCGGTTTTTAATTTAGCTCGTTACTTCCAGTTCCAGTACCGACTCGAGGTACTTGCTCCTTTTTACGTAACTTTGTGGGAGTAATACTACACGTCGTAAACCCTGGAGCCTAGTCAGGTTGAGGTATTTTTGGTTCATCGTCGAAAGGATCTGAGCTGCTGATATGATATAAAGGTGTCTGGAACACCCGCGGCATACGGAGTGAGCTGCACAGCTTGGGACAAAAGTTTACGGAACACCGGCACTGGCGTTTTTCTTCATCAGAGCGGCCCCGATGCTGGCTATAAATAAGAGATCGAATAAGAAACGGGTGACCAGTTATTCTACCCATCTCACGATATGTGTCCGCTCCTGTTTGCCGCTAGGGTATCGCTGTTGAAGTGCGATACCCCGGTGTTGTGTCAACTTTTGTCCCAAGCTGTAGAATGACATGTCCACGTGGCAAGCCTTATTATCAAGGACAGTGTCCGGGTCTCCTAGGCTTAGAGCTTTCCCATGTTGATAGACTTGGAGTCATTCATATTCAACTGAAGTACGACCAATGATGACCTCAAGGCTGTCACATCAGTCCACGTCATCCGCGCACGCTGTCACGAGAAAGTCACTGCTAACAATGAGCCTGCGACAAAGGAACAGCAGAGACTCATCAAGTGCCATGCATTGTGACCTCACTGCAGTTCCAGAAAGAGCCTCTACTGCCTTCCGGTAACTTGGCCCCTATCCTCGATGCAGGACAACATCCGGACCCAGATCTTCTACAATGTCTCCTACTCCGCCACGGCCTACACCCATCCACATCACACGGCCGTGTGCGTGTACCACGTCGGGAGCCAGGGCATCATGGCCTTTGGCAGTATGTACGGGTTGCCCATGTTCCCTTACCCTTTCTGCCACCTGGCCCTCTACTGCTGTATCACCGCCAATAAACGCATGGAGCTGGTGTCCCGGGGATTCGAGATGGACGCGTTCAAAGAATTCTCGCTGCTCGTCCGGCAAAACAAGGTCGCAAAGGTGGGCGTCGTCGTTGGCGCTCCCGGGGAAGAAGCGATGCTTCAGCAGTTGCTCGGCAGCTGGAAGGCGCGTTCTGCGTTTATCGAGGTAGGTTCAACTACCTCTACACAAAGATTAGCGACCAGAACCGCAAGGTCGAAACCTATAGTGATGCGATTTCGTCACTTTGCCTCGTGTCGTTAGGTTATGGTCCCGTCGCAGTGATGTTGGTTTATGTGGCTTTACGTGCACGTACGAAGCCCGTGACCCATCCACAGATATGTCACGTGTACCTGGGACTACCTCATTCGCGGGATGTATGAGTGTACGTAAAGCAGAGAAGGATGGCGAGAGAAAATCCCGTGCTCGCGTACACGGATGTTCGGGAAATTCTTCAGTGCTGTTCGCAGTAACTTTGGCATCAACTGTGTAATCTTCTAGAATGACTAGGTAAGGCTACGTCGCTACTTTAAATGACGTCGTAAGCTGCACGGCACGTGGAGGCTGTGGCCCGTGGGCTACGTCGATAGGTACCAAGAGAGGATTATATACTGTGGTGGGGGCTTAGTCGGTCGCATGTCCAGCGAGCTAACCAGGGGCGCAAAATTCGTAAGGACTGGCACGTGACACATTGCCCGTGGGTATCGAGTGCACCGCCCTACGTTAACTCTTAGACAAGTAAGCGGTTACGCCCAGTGTAACGACCGTTGCTGAAACTGCTCAGGACTGCACCCGTCTCAGGAGGGACTCAATGGTGCACCGTAATTTCATGAACGACATTATTTTGTCGATGTCGCGTCGAATAACTGTATTCATAATTCACGATTTCAACTCCCCTTCAGAACGCCGTGCGGTGGAGCGAAACAAATGAATACGACGCCATTTACTTGTACTGGAGGGACCCGTCCGGCGTCAACAAGAAGAACGCCATAGAGATGCTACGACATATTGTCAGTGGATTCAACGACTCCGGACGGCATATCCTCCTGGGCGTCGTCCTGACCCTCAGGGCGGTCAAACAGGCTGAAACCATGGACTTGGACAAACACCTGTTTGAGAAAAGCTCCGTTATGATACTTCCGCCGCCCGTCTACAAGACGATAGATTCAGCCCACCGACGCGTGTGAGTAAAGGGTGAACGCAGACAGGGTATATGGCTGGCCGATAATGTAGGGAATAATGTGGTCTGTTTTGCTGCTGGAGCGCTATATACCAGAGCGACTGCGTTCCATGCTGTAGCACTGCAGCCTAGTGATTACGATGATCGTCTTCCGAGACAACACTCGGTGGGAACGCAGGTACGAATCCCCGCCCCGGCCAGGGCCGTCCGAGATTTTCCTGTTTTTACGAAAGAGACAGTTCGCCAAGTCGGCTCCAGGACGCAGAGTAGCCTACTCCATCCTACTCGGTGCAAAAGGTGGTAACAGTGATGGCCAGTAGTTAACTACATGTAGTTAAACTACCTGATTGTAGTTAAAAAGTAGTTATGAACTACTTGCAGAAATGTAGTGTGCAAGTACTAGTTAAACTACTATTTCGAGTAGGAGGGTTACTGCAGGCGCCAACTACTTCTGATTTTGCCGCAAGCGTTACGGCACGACTGTGCTTCCTACTTTTACCTTGAGCCACGTGTTTGAGAACGGAGGTGCAGAGCAATTGTGCCGTGCATGAACACTATAGAATGGGATTGGTGTTGATGGACAAGGTTAAGTTGTTAATAGATGTAGTTAAAATACACTACAGTACCTTCCATTGTGAAGTAGTTAGTAGCTGTAGCTAAACTACTGTAGAAGTAGTTAGAAGCCATCACTGGGTGGTAACTCTACGAGTCTCTTCTGATTCGAAGAGAGGTGGGCGTACGCCTTTTTGTGACAATTTGGATATATGAAAATTGCCACAAAAAGGCGTACGCCCCCCCCCCCCACGCCTCTTCGAATCAGAAGCGATAATCCTATCATTCTTGACAGCGGTTGGCGCACAGCGTGCTATGCGGTGAAGTTCTGTTTTTTAGAGTGTACCCTTTCACTGTTATCTTCGAATATCCCATCACTCTACCGCTCTCCATTTTACGTTCCAGGTACTACAACGTAAAAACAATCGACGACCTCTCCGCCCTCAAGGGTGCCAACGGTGACCAAGTCTGCGTGTTATTTCCGGCGGGAGCCTCCACTTCAACCGGTGCCTCCGAACTAGGTCCGCCTGGGAACTTCACCAGGACACCGGGTCGAATGGCCTATTACGAGGCCTGTCACGCGACGTCCCGATGCAAGACGGCAGAAACAGCTTTCTCCGTGCAGTCAACGTGCGGCAGAACGCTGTATTCCTACGCATCGGTGGACTCGTTGAAGAGGTTCACCTGCGCGCTGGAGAGTACCTTGGACGTGGGCTGTGTCGGCTTCTGGCAGACGGAGATGGACGATTTTACGGGGACGTGCGGAATTGGAGATTTTCCGCTCACGAAAGCTCTGTTTGATGTCTCCACGTGCGACTTAACGTAGCTGGTCCACTCCCTACGAATAGGCGCGATTTTTGAAGCACCTTTGTAGTACAAAGTGCTGAAAACTACGTATACACACGAATAAAGTCCAGCGAATGCTTGGAGCTGAATATTCCGAGTTTGTAATACTCCGATATTTTTCGTTTATTATTGCACGCAAGCATTTTACTGTGCGAAGAATGGACCGACTATTGCTATTGGTTCTTCGAAGCACGTGACCTGTCCCGGTGGATGTGCTGGTGGATCGGGTGATTGCGGGGCTGTCGACGCGTTCTAGGCGTTTACGATTTTTGGTATTCGAACATATGTTCGCACTGATCTGTATTATGCAAGTAACGGTCCCACGGCGTGGTCGTGATGAGTACTTGTAAGTTTACAGGGTATGCCCAAATCCCACAAAGTGGTGCTGCGGCAATATAAAATCTCATGCCATATGCAACTACGTAGACAAAATATGACTGACAGATCGCAAAATATTTCGACTCAATCATATATTGCCTTTAAGCTGCTCTGCGCAGGCTGCACGTTTCACGGACATACAGAGAGTACAATCTGTACGAAATAGAAAAGGAAGCGGCACAATTACACACAATTTCTCAAAAGTTAACCTGCAAAAACTGAGTCCGTCGTCACTGCCCACACCTGACTCAACATCAACGACGCTTCCCCCTATCTACATATGACACTCTCTCCTCTCGACCATCGCATGTCACTTACCCCAAACATCAAAACTTATCATAAAAAATATTCGAGCCGCTCACATATTCAAGCTCATTGCACGACGAGCCGCATTTTAACGGCAGAAAATGCCGCAGTTCCAACGACGCCTAACGGTCGGCGCGATGCACGCTTGTTGCAGACGACTTCTGCTACTTTCCGGGCTATTTCTCGCACTGTGTGTAACGGAGCGAAATGTTGACGCTCACGGTCGCATGATCGAACCACCGGCTCGGAATTGTATGTGGAGATTCTGCTACGGCGCGCCTCAGAATTTCGACGACTCGGAGCTCTTCTGCGGAGGCATCAAGGTGAGGACATTGTTTTAGTTTTTGTTTTGCTCTGCTTCTGCCACGAAAACTAGCAGACGACGGGCTTTGAGACTGTAGCAGAGATGAAGTGGGTCAATAATAGGAACACCTTTTGTTTTGCTTTGAGAACTTGTGAAAGCAAGTACAAAAAGCAACATTTATGTTTACGTTCTCATCAAGGTGTATTTCTCAATGAGTCGAAGATTTCGGTAACGCCTACATGGATGTCCAGCGAAAATTTCTCTGCATCTTGAGTGAAATAAGTACTAATTGCGTTAGTCTGTAATATTTAAGGGAGGAAAGTAATTTGATGCTAACATTGAAAAAAATTAAAACTGGTTACATAACAGCAGAGCGATTTTTACATGATAGTTGATATACTGCGCGGTACAGAAAATCATGTAATTGTAGTAGATGGTGCTTTTGTAGTCGAAAGAATGGGAACGATAGAACTCATGGTTGGTGTGGACATGAAATTTGGCAATTCATGTTCAGAATGAGCATGATAGGACATCAGTTTTCATTCGCTGAAGTGCACCTGGAAACGAGACACCCTGCTGGAAGCGAAAACTTCTTTCACGAAAACAAAGAGAGGTCACGTTATGGTTTGAGCTCAAGTCTCGCCGGTTAAGTCAAGTTAGTCTATAGTAAAAACGTAGTTTACATTAAAAGGACGAAAAGCAATGTGAACACCGAAGAACACGATGGCTCTGGCTGTGGTTTGCAGAGTGGCGACGTGAGAGACCCTTAGGTAACGTCTCAGCTCGAAGAATACGCAGTACGCAGCCTTCCAACAATAGACGACATCAGAAATTCCCAGAGTGCACGCGCCGCTTTGGACTGTGGGAACTTGAGAATCGGAAAGAAGGCGAAGGTCTTCAAACCGTTTTGGTTGCTCCTGTCGCGGCCCACAGTCCACGACGTGTCGAGGTCAGCGAAAACGTAGCGTGAAGGTCTATTCTCCCTTATTCCCTCCACGACAATAAGCGCCCAGGATGCAACGCGTGCGCAAGGAGCACTGGGATTTCCTGAAATCGTCTATTGTCTTCCTACGTGTGCCTAACTCCAGGCGAAGGTCCGGCTTCACGAACGTCGCCACCCATCTATTTCAGGCGCAGTGGCAAGACAACTGTGGCCGGTGTGGCGTCTGCGGGGACAACTTCTCCGACCCGCCACCGCGGCGACACGAAACCGGGAACGAGTACGCCAGGAACATCACCGTACGCACGTACGAACCGGGATCCAACGTGGACATCGTCGTCGACATTGTGGCCAACCATCTTGGATACTTCGAGTTTGCCCTGTGTCCCCGCGACGACTTCAGCGTCGCAGAAACGGAGGAATGCTTTGACTCTCACCCGCTTGAAGTGATGGGAGACGGCAAGGTGGGCGTTTTTTTTTTCTCTCTCTCTCTCTGCTTCTTTTGACCATACTTCCTCTCAGCCCTACACTCTAAGAAAAAAAGGAGTAAAACGGGGAGTAATTGCAGTTTCTACTCCCCTAGTGTGCAATTACTCCCCATTTTAGTCCCCTAACCCAACATTTAGTCCCGACATTTACTCCCCAGGACTGCAAATTGTCACTAAACTTCGCGAATGGTCTCCTGAATGCAACAGTCTACGTAAATATGTGCCCTTGGTCAATTTGAACGACATAAGGCTGTATAACTCAGACAACGTAGCAATTTTCCAGCCACACAGAGGAAGAAACAGTTAGCGCATCTTTCTTCGCAAATTGTTCCCTAGTATGGCGCAAGATTTTATATCGCTCGATATATCACGGTTGACGGTTTGCTTCAAAGTATTTTCATGCATGCGCACCAATTATGTAACTGGGACTCTTCCAACAGCGCGTGAAATGCGGTCTTCACTCTGTGACATTCATTTACTCCCGTGCATTTACTCACGAAAGGGACTATTTTTTGTGGCAATGCATTTAGTCCCCAAAAGGAGTAAAAGTACTCCTTTTTTTCTTAGAGTGTACATGTGCTTGACGATGTTGCTGTTCAAAAGAGTGACGTCATAGTCCTCCTCGCAGGAGGAAGCAGACTCCGCGTCCCGCTACAGGATTAAGAATGCTACAAACGGTATTTATCTTACTCGAGTGATGCTACCACCGGACATCACTTGTACCTCCTGCGTCCTCAGATGGCATTGGAGATCAGGTAGGTTTCATGGAGAGCTCAAAAACTGTGCCGGCCATGATACATCCTACACGCCTAAAAGCAAGGTGATGGTGGTGGTGGTGATGGTGATAGGGCTCGCCGTTGTCGGTCTAACAGAGGTGGGCAACGTCACGACTAACGCCCTGGGGAAATGTGCGTCCCGGGCCGACTTCTAAAGGAACTGTGCCGACATATGTCTGAAAACGTCTAAGGAAAACTCGGGGAAAACAACAGACAGCACAGACAAACGGCACCGGGATTCGAACTCGGCTACCTCCCTGCCTAAAAATAAACTTCACCACGTAGCACGCTCCTAGCCAACCACCATCCCGTATGACATCGTTCCTCCCTGTGATTTGTTGAAAACGGGGAGCGTGCTAACGTAGGGAGCGGGAGCGGGGAACTGTTTAACTGTCTCCCGGTCCGATGCCAAGACATATATACGTCACTTTTGTGGTATTAAGCACCCTCTGTTCACAAACATGTGATGTCGCGAGATTACCGGATCTAGGTTATATTTTGCTGTGGTGGGCAAGAAGCGGGAAAAACGCGTCGACTGATAGGCTGATAAAGCTGATAGTGTCCATCAGCGTGCTTTGCGCGGCTGCGGTACGTAATCAGTGACGATCGTCTATAATTGCAAAAAAAAAAAAAAAAAAAAGGCCTAAGCCCCTGTTTCCATCAAATCAAGAGAGACACCGTCATTATTCGGGATGATGGTTGGCTAGGAGCGTGCTGTGCCGTGAAGCTCTGTTTTTAGACTGTATAACAGCAAACGGGGCACTACATCCTCGCATAACAGTTCGAAGGGGAACCACTGCACAGAATGACCCCGATAACACAATCGATTTTTATCAATTTCGTGACGTACGTTTCCCGCTATAATCGAATCGGGGAAGACAGGTGGTGGTGGAGACATTTTATGTGGTGTAGTTTGTATTCTGGTTTCGGGTCGGGCTATAGAATATTTGTAACGTCAAATGCTAGGAAGTATTCCACTATTCTGTTTATACCAGTATGGACATTGCAGAGATAACCCGTTCTGACATACGATCTGATGATGCAGGAAACAACTGGGGACAATGCGCTGATGGCACAGAAGCCCTCGGATGCGGACCTCAAGAGACGTACCGGAACTGCGCGGATATTGCTATACGAAACGGCCAGGGAGTGCGAGGCCTAGTCGGAGCCAATGCCCTAGTCAAAGCCGAAGTGTTGCCAATCCGGGATCCAGAGTGGGGGCCACTGCCATCCAACGCGCTCGATGATAGTCAAGATGGACAAGAAGGGATGTAGAGAGTGACTCAAGTCGTAAAGTCGTTTTTTTTTTATGTCGAGAGAGCTCTTTAAGACACTCTCATTAGTTAATCTGACTAATAAATAAGCCCCAATTCCAGATCAGATCTGTGTTTGGCGCTGTCTGAATCGTTAGAAGTCAAGTATGAGACAGTACATACAGCGCTACGAATAAAATGAATGGACAAAATAGGACAACAACAACAACTACTTCATTGTGACATGATGAACGGGGAGTTTCATCCCCAGGGGCGATACTCTACAAATTAGGATGACGCAAGCTAGCTGGTGTATATACGTGAGTCGCAGGGAGTGGACAGAATAGACTGTTGAGCATTGCGTTCCGACTTCGTAGCGTTTATCCTTCTTCCTGTGTTGCCTCAGACACTGGGAAAGTACATACCTCTTTCAAGCAAAATAACTTACGTCTTTGCAAAATGTAGCCTCGTATACCGATGGTGGCCACTCTAAGCGATGCCATAACGCCGCAGGTGTTAACACTCACTGCGCCGATGCGATGCACTCAGACTGCAGAGGGACAAGATATCGTGTCGAGCGAGAGACTTGTACAATTACAGCCAACAATATTCGTCAGCCTAGCCGTCTTGTGCCCGATTGATGTCCGTTTCATGCCCAATTAGCGCCGAATCTGAACATAAACAATCTCGCATGACTTCAAAATGACGTTATCCCTATATGACGTGTAACTATAGGATATGATGCTGATTTTGCAACACGCGAACGCTTGATCGTGCCGCCAAAAACTGCAGATGTACAAGATGTCATAAGTTACTTGGGTCTGACCTGGCCTTAGTCCCTACCATTACTGCACAGACATAGATGTAGACAGATGGTGGTGGTGATGGCGATAGGGCTTGCCGTTGTCGGCCTCACGTAGACATAGACAGGTGGTGGTGGTGGTGGTGGTGGTGGTGATAGGGCTTGCCGTTGTTGGCCTCACGTATGTGGGCAACGTCACGACTCACGCCCTGGGGGAATGTGCGTCCTGGGCCGACTTCTAAGGGAACTGTGCCGACATATGGCATGCCGTGCTAGACATAGACAGACATCGTTTGCCCCTTTTGTCCTGGCCAGTCTCCCTTAGTGGCTCACGGCCATGATCTCCTTGGACGAAGAAGAAGAAGAAGATGTACAGCATCCCTATGGTCGTCACAATCGTCAACTGATGACGTGGTCTGCAGCTTGCGCGCGCCACAGTTCTCTTCCGTTTCGCTGTCTTCCAACAGGCATCAATCGGCTCTCACCCCCTCCATCGAAGCAGAGATGGACAAGACGAAGCTCCTACAGACAGGCAGGCAGTTCTACCGAGTCTCCAAGAGCCTCCATGAATCGAATTCCACATCGAGAGAAGAAAACGTGCAGGGCAAGAATCGGAGGAAGTCCCTGGTCGCTGAGGACCCCGAAGCGCAGAAGAGGAACCAGGCTTTAATGCGAAAGGTAACGATAAGCATCTATTGGGTGGAAATTACGGGTGACTTTCCAGAGTACCCGCAAAAATTTTGCTTGGATGGTGCCCTAACCCGGAACAGAGTGAGAATCCGGGGAATTCTTCTGGAATAAAGTTTGGCTTCCCGTAGTGCTACGTCAGAACACAACGTCTAGATGTCGCTTCGGAGCAATAAAACTGCTCTAGGGGGCGCTGAGGTGGCCGCGACTTTAGCCCGTTTAGATCAGATTGAGTTGGGAAGCTAGGGTTCTGGTGCAGGGCGGAGCTCTTCGCGCTCACTTTAGGCGGTGCATCAGGCTGCGCCACCGAAGCGTCGTTAATGGATTTTATCCCGGAATACACTTCCTACCAAAGTTCTGTCCTCACGAGAACCATTTTGTTCGCTATCATGAATGTTGGTGTCTCCGTGTGGCGAGACAATCGTATGTTCGTTGTACGGTCATCATATATAGTAAATGACGGTGTGATACAAAATACAACATAGTAAAAAACTGTGAGAACGGCAGTATTTCCTTGAGTCTGAGGAAGGTCAAAACACAGATGGAACACGGAACGAAGTGAAAGCGGAACGAAGCGGAACACTTCGTTCCGCGTTCCATCTGTGTTTTGACCTTCCTCAAGGAAATGCTGCCGCTCTCACCGTTCCACCAGCTCACTTGCATCCTCCTGATTTGTTCATGTCATGTAAATGCAAGTTCCTTGGTGTTTCCATGGGCGTACCGAAATGGAGGCAATGGGTGGGGGGGGGGACGTTGCACGCTTGCCCCCCCCTTCCCCGGAAGCGCTATGCCCCTCTTGGAAAAAATCCTGGGAACGTACATGTTTGTTAATCAACTGAAGATACAGGGTGCGTCTCAAGAAGCGGACCAGGAAGGGTTGTGGTAGCCCTCGTAAACTGTGCTTTCTCGACAGTGCAGGTGCACAACTCCCAATGCATTCAATGAATACCTGATGTCAGCTTGGACGTGATATTTGTTCTTAGTTTCTCCCTCGTGGACTCTGACGCGCAGTGAGAACCACCACCCACTGCGGCCGCGGATCCCCATCATCCATATCCTTCATTACATGCACATAGTCTCCACTCCATCCGGAGTACTACTGGGCAGTGGGTGTACGAGTTTTCGTACCCCATCCCACCCAATTTTTAATTTGAACAGTCAAGTTCTATGCAGTTAGACTCATCACCTTATCATACCTTATCAGTGTAGCTTTTGTTCCATCCGTCGTCATAATTCGTTTCTTCCAGCTCGTCAAGGAGCACCCGGAATTGGAGGACCGCATGCGAGTTCTGTACCCGGACCAACAGCAGCATCTTAAACCTGGAGCGAGACCCCCTGCTGCTGCTGCTGGAGCCGATTCCTGGGAATCAACTATGTCTGCCAACAGCGTGCTCGATGCTGAGCGGGCTGACCCACGGAGGAAGACCTCGGTGGGAAACATCACGAACGAGTGTCTAGGTGCCCTGCTCATCGTATCCCTCGTGGCGGGAGGCATGGTTGCCGCAGCCCTCGGCCTCTATAACAAGTTCGTGGATAACGAAAAAGACGGAGAAGAATCGTTGGAACGAGAAGAACCTTACAGTTCTGCTGGTGGTGATTACGACAAGGTATACGAACAAGGTGTCGCGCATGCGTGTTTTTGGGATCAGTAGTTTCCTCAGAGTGGCGGTAGTTTTCGTGCTCCAAAAATCAGTCCCTGATGCGAACACGAAACCTTGAGATAATTACGTGAACAGCGCTGACAACTGTTCCACGGAAACCAATATGCTGTCCCATGCTGGCCATGCCGACGGTTCTACCGTCGTACGTGGGGATACGTGGGAACTGGCGTATGCAGGACATACTCAATGAGACTATTTCCTTTAGGGCGGTGGCGGCAGTGGTGGAGGCGGCGGCGGCGGAGGAGGAGACAAGGTCCGCACTTTCATCAACTACCAGATCAACCCGGACAGCCCTGTGTACGCCGCAAGCCGAGGACACACAGTTGTTTGTGTGTATCAGACTGTGGGCCAAGACCTTGTCGCTCTGGGTAGCCGATACGGAGTGCCCCTGTTCCCCTACCCCTACTGCCATCTGACCCTCTATTGCTGTGTCACCTTTGGTGAGTGTGTGTATTTCTGATGTCTGCGGTACGCGCGTAATGCTCCAACGAACAGAACACTGAGGAAGAGGGGCGCTGCGGGTTGCGTGTACCCCTCGTGCAAGTACTTACAAGGCACATAGCAGGCTTTTTCTAACGCACTCGACGTCCAAACGCGCGATCGACGTACTTTCTCTCCGGTGCGACACCCTAGCGGCTGCCGGAAGCGGGTGAGTTCACTGTATCGGAGGGGTGGAAGGGTGCGCCGTTAGAGACACAGTGGTAGTTCCGGTGTCGCTTGGGCGTGCCAGAGAAGTGCAAGCTGCCGCTGTGTGTCGCTAACAGCGCACCCTCCCACCCCTCCGAAACAGTGAAACCCCCCCCGCTTCCGGCAGCCGCTAGGGTGTCGCACCGAAGAGAAAGTACGTCGCTCGCGCGTGTTCCGTCCCAACTCTTGTCCCAACCTGTACCATATACCACCGCCAGGATAAGCTGGAGGTGGAACCTGTACCAGAAAACCAAGCCGCGGAGAAATTTTAAAAAAGACAAGAAAAAGGTGCTGACGCCAGGACTCTAACCATACCGCCCTGATTTCCGGTCAGGGATGCTATCGTTACACTACACCTGGGCATGGGAGTTGGAGGCCTACGTGTTTGCCGTCCATGTTTGTAGCATGCCTTGGCTAATTCTCTTCCTTCACGTTCGTATTAAACGCGTGCTAAACAAAATCGAAGTGTGCACGGCGTCGGAAACATATCTGAATAACAGCTTATTAGGTTGCTTTAGGAAAAATCAAAGTTGTCACTTCTAATGAACCAAGTGACATACCATACTAATGCACACGTATGCACGTACGTAGAAGTCCCTACCAATACGTATTTTTGACACTACCCATGGGGATTAGTGGACTTATAATCCAAGCTGATTACCGATTTAACAGGTGCTAACCAGACAATAGAAGCTCGACCCAACGTCAGCGCCACCTACTACGCCTTTAGCAACCTTATGAGGAGAAACCCGGTAGTTCGAACTGCGTTCGTTATAGGGGGTCTTCCGGACGATGAAGAGCACTTCCAAAATATCGTGGACGACCCACAGTTCTTGAAGAGCTTCGTTGAGGTAAGGGCGGCTCGCTTTGCTTGGAGCCTGTGTTTCAATCGTCGACGTCGCAAGAAGCGAACGAGCCATTCCTAGTAGTGGACCCCCTAGTGGCTCTTTAGCGCACTACTCCTGTTGCAAATTAAAGCCCATGCTGAACACTCTACAGAACAAGCAGTGGTGGTCAACATCAAAATGGCTACCGGTCAGGAGAAGCCTATATGCGGGCAGTACTTACGGTATACATGGGATTACAGCAAGAACACCAAAAAAGCAATGTTTGGAACCAGATGCCAGAGCCTAGCTCAAGGGGGGTGCGTAGCCCGAAAGCCACCTACGTGTACAATTTTCTAACCGCTGATTTGGCCCGTGACGGAGAGGTTTCTTCGCCAGTGCCGTCTCCTGTTCTGGTGCCCCTAGATTTCTTTTTTGACTTATAGTTTCCACAAGACCACGCCACTCCAGAATAAACAAATGTTATTAGAGACCGTTAGTGGATCGCTGGCAACACTCAACGTGAGGGTACCGCTTTTTCCTCTCTCTCAGACTGCGTACCCTCGTCAGTAGAGGGAGCAAAAAGAACGATAAACTGTTGTGAGAAATTAAACAGCTTTCGACAAGAAGGAAGGAAGGCTTAAAACTGTTTTTCAGATAACTACCCTCGTTCCTAGTCGCCATGTTGCCATGTGTGGGCCAGATTGGTTCTTACTTGTCTTGGCTTGTGATACATAGCCAACTGAGCGTCGCTGTGAAATAACCACTGGAAACAACGAACAAAAACATAAACGAACAAAACAAAAATATAACGAATGCACCCGTATATAGCTTCCTATGTTGGGTCCTGGTGTCTTAGTCGTCGACAGTAACACATTTGCGAATGACTTGGAATATGTAGTTCGATGCAATACAAACGGGTGTACAAACATTGCGCACTTTCACGTGAGACATGCAATGGGATAAATTCGATAGGATCCTGAAGATAATCTCTTCCCCAATCTCTACCTCCAGCACGTAAAAAGATTCTGCAAGGTGTTCTCATTCGACGGTGTCTACCTCTGGTGGACGAACGCCCCCGAAACTAGCAAAGACAACATCACGAAGATGGTAACGGAACTCGGTCAAGCACTGGCACCTTCCTCTGGCACAGTTGGGCTCGTCTTGCCCCACGACCCTAAGACGAACGCTCCTGGGTTCGACCTGTCCGTGCTCAACCCTATCCTGGGCAATAATACCATCATGGTCCTTCCGCCAGAGTATAAGGATACAGACTACCGCGTCTCAAAAACGTGAGTCGAATACTTCGGACAACTGGATATGTTTTAACGTTGATTCCGTGCTCCTTGGTCCCGCTCGCATGACTGAAGTGGTTAGCGTGCTGGCCATGTCACGTCGAGACTGGGACGTACGTGGGTTCTTCGAGGTTTTTCCTCTGTTTTCCTCAGACGCTGTCAGATATATGTTGACAGAATTCCCCCAGAGCGTTAGTCGTGACGTTGCCCACCTCTCAGACAACGACGAGCTCTTTCATTAGCATAGTCCTCTTTGGTGCGAATAAATTTAGTATTTCCCAAGTTCGCTTGGGCAGTCTCAGTAGAATGTCACCTGTGATTTGTTCATTTGCAATACGGTCCCTGTAAAAGTCGCTGTGTTTACATTTATTTGTACGACAACTAAAGAACGACCAAGAGGGGCGTATAAACGGGCAGCAATCTCATGGGCAGAGATCGTGTAGGAAGTGGGATGTGTTCACCGTCTCTACTCCCTCTTTCCCCTAACCTAACCTCACCTAACCTAACCTTAGTCAGGATCTGTGACGGCATAGGACTTTCGCAGTCCAGGGTGCCCATCACGAGCACTCGCCCCCCAAAACACTGAAACCATTTAGTTCTTGCTTGCGCCGCTAGGTGTTCGTTGTTATGCCCAAATGGCATTGTTTCTCCGCAGGTATTACCACGCTACCACGCTGCAGACGCTGAGCTTCCTTAAGGACTTCAATCGCGGTCAAGCCTGCGTCCTTCTCCCCTCCGGAGCCCTCACGTTCAGCAAGACTTCTCCGCCAGGTCCAGGAACCGAAGGCCCGTTCACCAGGACTCCCGGACAGCTATCCCTCTACGAGACGTGTCAACGGGTCCCCGGCTGTACAGTGACTAAACGGGACTATGCGAACGAGGCGACATGCAACGACGTCCTGGTCAACTATCCCTCGAACGACACCTTGCAGCGTTTCATCTGCGAACTTGAAACGGCTCTGTTGATCGGCTGTGTCGGCTTCTGGCGGTCCGACCTGGACGATTTTACCGGGAGCTGTCAACTGGATGACTTCCCTTTGTCGAAGGCCGTGATAGAAATTCAGTCATGCGCGAATCTGGGTTAATTAATGCGCCGATTTTGGCAAGCAGATTTTCTTTTGCTTCCGACATAGTAATTGTCCTGTGAGTCGCTGATTTGTTCTCACGGGAACGGCGACCAATGCATATATATCTGACTCTTGAAAGTTCTCACGAATGAAGACAATGCTATGTTGTTGAAATCTTGCTTTTTCACTAAAGTTTCACTAAATTTCACTAAAGTACGGGCCAAAAGCTGCCGTGCAGCAGTACGTGCACTTCCCATCTTGCAACACCCTCAAAATACCCGCGAAAAAGGTAAAAAGTTCACACCACTATCCCCTACGCCTACGGAATTTCAACCCGGCACCACGCACACAGTTCTCCGCGAGCCATCTGTTTCACGTTCTGTTCGCTCCTTATGTTCTAAGACGAAAATTCACGAGCACGGTCGGTGCAAACCAACAAACAACAACAACTTTATTTTCGGCCTTGGAGAGTGGGGAGTTTCATCGCAACAGGCGATTCTCTACCCCAGTGCTTGGTGGAATGGGGGAATAAAATAACGAGCCCCTTTACAATAACGATCGAAGTCCGATGGTGTCCAGAAACGTTTTACATCACGGACTCCACTTTTTGTTTTCAGCTTCTTGCAGCCTGCCCATAGATGTCCCATAGGGCATAGGCCATCCCACTCCCACTGTTTTGCAAATGCTCCCAGCGTGCGATTCGAGGCGCTGTAAATAAAGCACGCGAGCAATAGTCATTGACTCAACGATAGCCCTACGGTAGGGACGGGGTTCCACGTCTCTCGGTTTTTCTTATTCAATGGTAGTTCTCCAGAGTTACAACAGAGGGAGCCACGCGTCCCATCGGATTGAAACTGCATACTCAATGTATCCGTATCCGCCCTCTGTGCAGTTTTCAGCTTTTCACACGTCTTCCACACACATTATAATGGCAGGGTTCTGGGTGACGAGTTAGACCCCCCAAAACGTGTCGAGTCAGAGGAGCGAAAGCTACGGCCGTTCCCATTGGGTACATATGATCACGTGTCCTATCCCGCATCACTTGACCGCGATGTCAGTGATTACTTTAGGTACTCGCGGTGCCCATATTCCACTGGCCGTATTTTCCAGTCTGCCGTAAAAACACGGAATTCGGGTTCACATCGATGCAAATAATTGAACCTCTGTATGCAATAAGTCAGTGGTTTTCAACTTATGTTACTCGAGGGAACCCCTGATCGTGCCAGCACGACCTCAAGGAACCCGATACACTAGGGCAACTGTGTATATAGAAGTGGATGAGGCGAACTACAGGGTGAATTTAGCAAAGGTTACACATTTCGATCGCGTCGTAAAAATAGAAGATGACTTCCCTGTCGCTTGAAACTTTGGACACTTGCAGTAATTTGTCTCAAGTTTTGTCGATTTTTTCCCCAAACCGTATCATTTTGTAGAAAAAAAGTTAGAAACCTAGCAAATTCTCACCCCATGCATTTCCTGTGGCCTATACCGGCCGTAAACTGCCAAGTTTTTTTCTCTCGCTGCTTCACGATCAGGTATAGGTGGAACTGCCTAAAACCCGTGCATCTGGTCCATCTCGTTGTTGTTTGTTCCATAGGTTCTGGTCTTATTTCGTCTCCAGGTAGCGCCACCTATACGATATATGATATGAACGTGAAGCAGACATAGGAAAAAATGGCGGTTTGCGTGCCATAGGAAATGCACGGGGGTGAGACTTTGCTTTGCTTCTAACTTTTTTCTCTAAATTGATATCATTTGAAAAAAAAAAAAGAAGGGTAAACCTTTGGGAGAACGATTATCAGTCTGCAAAGTTTGAAGCGCCAGAGACGTTATCTTATATTTTTAAGACTCGATCGGAATGTGTAACCTCTGCTAAATTCACCCTGTAGATGCTGTACAAATAGCAAATTGTTGTTCTGTCTATACCTGATTATTTAAATGTCGCTTGTATGTTTGCTGGATTCGTTCACCTCTTGCACAATACTACCCCTCAGATAACTCATTGTGTGTTGCCACCTGACGCTTGTAGATCCCATGTCCACGTGGGCACGAGACTCTCGCCGAAGCTTCTCCGAAGTAGCTATGACTTTCGAAATACTTGTAACGCTTTTGAAACACAAGAGAAAAGCAGAAACCTGATGCAGAGAAATTGTCGCACACTTAGAAAAAGGGTGGAGCATTTACAGCTTTTAGGAGGTAATAGTTGTCGCATATGTTGCGCCTAAAAGGTTGCAAAGTTCTACCCGCTATAGCTACGAATGACAGAGTTGACGCTTCGGATTCGGTGAGCTAGGGGGGGGGGGGGGGGGGTGGCGTACGCCTTTTTGTAGCAATTGGGATATCTGATAATTGCTTTTAGCACACTTTTACACCCTTTTATCAGACGCGACGTTGACCTATAGGTTTTAACTATAGGAGTTACCACCTTTCTACACCCTTTTTTCTTAGAATGCGGGTTGAGTTGCGGGATGAACCAACCCATGAGGACCACAACTGGTGGCTCTACTGTTTGCAATGACCGTCAGCTGCGGCAACCTGATCCTGCGATCTCGATGTCGATTCCGATGCCAACGACCAAATGATGGGCACTGTTCGATATAACGAGGGTTCGATATAACGAGAGCGAGCCTTGATAGGCAGTAAGGTTACACTCGCGGGTGCTGAACAGAATCCTGTTCGCCGAACCTCAGAACAAGGCGCGTGGAACCCCTGTTGAGAAACACTGCAAGTCGAAAAATCCTGAACCGAGAAAACTTCGACTGAATATTTGGTAAAGTAATTGCAGCAGAGTTTCCTCGAATAACGTAAACGCAAAATGTGTAACATGTATGTATGTCCTACAGCTGACCAACCTTTTCGGTGACCTAATTTCTTTCATCTATGTATGTGTCTACTCTACATGCATGTCCTGTTACCATCGTTTTGGGTGTGTGACACAGCAGAAGTAGAGCAAAGACCAGGAGCATGACACATCCTCTTTCTCAATGTAACACCGCAGGATCAGGGTTATCGTGCAGAAACAAAAAAAGTTTTCACGAGTCGGACTTTGATGGCTGAACAATGGTGGTGCCAGGTTACCAGTCGCCTGTGTTTAGTGGAGTAGCCTGGATCGGGCTTATCGTGCTGCTAAACGAGCATAATCTTGAAAATCATGTCCTGAATGACCAGCATAATATGACTTACTTGCTTAGTGTGCACTTTTTTTTTTTTTTTCGATTACAACGTTCAGTAGCACCGATGACACGGTCAACTGAGGTGGGAAGAACATGTTTTTCGACTGGAAGTCGAAGTTCGTTTCCGCATCGTAGCAAAATGTAAGCTACGTCATTTGTATCCGTGTGTAGAAAAGGGGGCCTGGTCTGACTGTCCATCCCATTGCCACATATATGCATTTCCCGTTTCTTACCCTCCTGTAGCGTATCAATAAATAGCAATACGGACCTAAATTTTCTTCGGCATTTTCTTCGCATACTGGTATGTAGATGTCATTGCAACAAAAATACTAAAAAGGGGATAAGTCGACTTATCCCTTTATTGCATACGGAGGCTCAATTGTCTTTTACGTTTGACGCTTCATGTGTTTCATCGGACATAACAAGGGGGAGAGGAGGCTCATCCCATCTTCGCGAATATCGGAGTGGAAGTGGAATATCGGGGAAGCGGTGAAACTTCAGACACTTCCCCGTTTCGCTCGAGAGGAAAAACCACCTGAATGGACTCAGTGTAGCGAACCTATGTCGGTTTTACGCAAACTTATCTCATGTCTATCCAGCAAGGCTATGCAGTACTACGCGTAAAACACATTTACCTTATAAAACTACGAGCACATGTCCACATTCCACATCTCTCCGCAGCTAGAAGAATCCCCAGCGGCCAGCGCGCGGGCAGAAGCGACTTTCTCACGTGACATATGACGTTCGCCGAGAGGCGGAGCCCATGTGACTCGAACTACAGCCGAAAAGAGTCTCCCCGAAAATACACGTCGATACGATTGAGTGTTGCCAACCTAACAGCCCGGCGCAATACTTTAGGGAATGCTGAACCCGAACAGAATTCAGCTCTGCCGTAGCATCAGAATTGGAAGATCACTGAACCTTTAGGGCCTCTTTTGTAACCACTTTTTTCAAAAAAGGAAAAGAGAGAGAGAGAGAGAATCCGCTTAATGCTGCGCGTCAAAGCGAGCGTTCCCGGAGGCTGTTTACGAAAACAGTCCCTCAAGGGTATTGGAAGGAATTTTAAATCCGCTAAATTTAGCGGCTTTTGAAAATAATCCCTCAAGTGCCGCATCTCTGCTTTTGTAGTGTGGACGAGCGTACGTTTGATACCGGTAATACTGAAATGCTACGTACTCTTTTAATATCTGTGTACGACTGCCAGCAACTTTGTAAAGAAACAGCAGGAAAGGTGGGAAGCCGTTGCCCGGGGATGAACGCGCGTGCATATATGATGACGTCACTTACTTGTACGCTGAAACCGAAACTTGCGAAGACTGGCCAGTTCGTCCAAAAAAAGTCGAACATAACGATCGCACTGGCCGTTGACAGCCTTCCTATTAACACGTCGCGGACACATTTGTTCAGGAATTTTGAACTTTCACTCGACTATGCAGTTGCTCGAAAATCGAAACCGAAAAAAGAAGCGATGACGTCACACAGTTGGCTAGAGCTTTCGGCGGAAAGGACCTCTGCTCTGTGTCTCTGCGCCTGCCTCCCGATATGAAGTCACTCTCCAGTAGCTTTATTCTATCAGGGAATACGCGCGGTTCTGCGTAATATATGTACATGTCTACACAGGTGTCGAGATAAGCTATTATGGATAATAAATAATGAATAAAGTACACTATAGTCTATAAGTAAACTTGCAAAGGAACTGTCATTTTTGCGCAGCCCTGCGGATACTTCAAACGGGACTTGAAGAACGTCGAAGATGGAACTGGTCATCTAGATGTTTTTATGCGCATGTCATCTTTTCCTTTCGTATTCAGAAACGTGCCAGCATCAGTGCAGAGAGCCCCTTCTTCCTATTTTCGTACTTCGGGACATGCATTAGCTTCTTCGTCAACTGCTTTATTTGACGTCCCTTTTATTAGTTCTACTAGTGTTGGGAGCTGAATATCTCGAAGACAAGTCACCTGTCGTCCTGCTGAAGCGAACTGAACACCTTCCGTTATGTCTTCCGAAATATTGTGGTGCTAATTATAATTAAAGGGGCACTAAAATGCAAAAACAGGTTCACTACAGATTACGTTATACGCTACGTTAATTTTGTACTTGTTATCATAATTCAAAACTTTGGTTCGGTTGCGGAGCTACAGTCGAAACTATATATACCGGTCTATTTCTTGCTTCGGCGCTAAGCAGTGAACGCGGTTTCAGCTCGTGCGTCGGTGTTTTTAGTCCATGCTGCGCGTGGACGCGCGTACCACGCCATGGGGCGGTCACGACCTACTAGATTATAACGACCATGTCACAATTCGCAAACCCTATGAGGAGCCTGTCCGCACGATCCGCCAGGGGCGCTACTGACACGCCTTGGCGGACTGGCGCCACGATTGGACGATGGAAATTTGAATTCTGAACTCGCAGAAGCGTATGTACGAACACCGTAGCAGACAGCACAGCCGGCACCGGGTGCTGTCTGAGGTTTTCCCTGGGTTTTCCTCAGACGCTTTCAGACATATGTCGGCACAGTTCCCTTAGAAGTCGGCCCAGGACGCACATTCCCCCAGGGCGTGAGTCGTGACGTTGCCCACATACGTGAGGCCGACAACGGCAAGCCCTATCACCACCACCACCACCGTAGCAGACGACAGCGATAGCTCCTATGAAAACGCGTAGAATGATGATGATAATCAACCTCAGAATGAAACATCTGTGGAAGTCCACCGCTTGTACAGAAATACTAAGGGAAGCTGAAGTACAAAGTATTGTAGAAGTTGAGGAAGCAATAACTGGGACGATCAGAAGCGCCACCGCTGCCTTCCAAAAATGTGGCGCATGGAAGGGGCGCGCCTGACATGGTCGTTATAATCTAGTAGGTCGTGGGGGCGGTCCCGGTGAAAAAATAACATAGTGCGCGTTCCGAAGCGGACTAGCGTCGCTGTCCGATGGACGTGAAGATAAATCTTGTCAGTGGAACATTCGCGAGAACTATTGTGGGCTGGAATTCAGTGAATCGGTATTGAAAAATGCTGCAGTGCGCATCATGCCGCGCATGTACGGAACACTAAGATCGGACCCGTTCCAAATCCACCCAGCCAATATAGGTATGCGCGCGCGTCTCCTGCTGTCTCATTGGATGCCGCCACTCTTTGCCTCCTGGGGATTCCATAAGATAACGCTGTTGTTATCGAGTTTTTCTTCTAAACGGTAGCGCTGTGTGAACTACTTTTGCTTGCATTATACTAATTGAAACACGGACTTTTATTTGAGAGCAAGTTGTTTTTGCATTTTAATGCCCCCTTAACGATGCTCAAATGTCTGGTTCCCAGATGAACTTACTGCCCTCAACTCTAAAACTTAACTCAACTGAAAAACTTAAGACAGGGAAGAGAGTAGAGCCTTTTTTTGTTGGCCTGTTGGTTCGAACTCATGAAGGAACTCATTCGAGTAAAGCATTGTTGAAAGTTCGCTACGTCTGTCTGCTCTCTGTCCGTCCCTTTCTTCGTATTTTAGCGCTTTCATCATGAGGGATGAGAGACGTCTGTTTCCTACACTTGTTTTTTATACAGTATGTGTTAATTAACCGCCACTTTTCACTCTCTCTCCCTCATACTTGCTCTCTCTCCCTCACATAGCCTTCGTTCTTTTTTCTTTTTTTTCTTCTTCTCTGATTTTCTAAAGTCTGAGTACTAATTTTCTGAGTTCTCTCAAATCAAATTTGACGTATACAATCAAAAAGCAAAAGCGCAAAAATCACAGAGGGCGCGCGGAGCAAAACTGCAAGTCAATCTTCATTTTTCGATATTGCTGTCCACGTCGATGCGCATTCGGCCAATCACGTTGAGAGGACCGTGTATGACAGGGGGCCACTTAACGTCGGATGCGCCCCGTCGTTTCGGAAAAAATAGAGTGTACATTAATGTCAGGCCTGTCCATTGCGTCGGGGCCTTAATTTCCTTCGACGTCATTTGAAATGCCTAACGACCCATGTTCGCTGACGTTGACAGCGTATTTTTAGCGCTCGAAGACAGCGATTATTGTTTCTTTTTCCCGTCTCGGATTAGCGACGGTGATTAAAACTCCGTTAATCTGCGGCATTAGCGTGATTTCTTCACGTGCATTCTCTGCCTAAAACACGTGAAGATGGAACTATGATGAGTGCTTCGCCAAATTTAAACGACGTTCGGTCACATTCAGGCACCGAATATGCTTCGAGCGTGTAACATAGTATTACATTAGCCAGCTAGCTCAAAATAGAGCCAAAGGCTTTCGAATATTGCTGCTCTATAGGGCAATCATGTGGCCATATCACATGACTGCATCACGTGACCACAACACTTGGTGAGGTATCCGGTGGGTGACTGTTCTTGACTGTGACATTGCTGCCTTGTGCGAATGCATTCCATTCCATCTTCAACTACTATTCAATCATCACGTTTCTTTTGTTATATTGTTATAGTCGACGAAACAATTTTCTGCGTGTATGCCCACCTCTCGTGTAATGCCCTCGGGCCTTTGAGGTTATGTTAAATAAATAGATATAGCCTTACGACGCTATCGCTTTAAATGGAGCGTGGTTTCGTAATATCGATGTGACAGCGAGGCATGTGAAAACGTCCAGTCATATATGACATATGAATTTAAATTTGGAAATCCTCCTTAGGTGCCGTACGTGCATCACAACCTGGATGCTTGGATGTCCATCGGACATCCCACGGACATACAGTGCCGGACATGTAGGATTATGCACTGAGCTCTGTGTGGAATAATATGGCGTCAGGCATGCTGGTGGAGTATAACGCCACAGCGAACAAGTCTGAGCGTGGGCAAATTCGTGTTGTCTCTGTGTTTTTCCCCATGCTCTGCTTATCAATAAGAAGCTCTTTGTTTTTCCGTTAGTTTGTGTTTCAATCGCTTTTTTTCTTTCTTTGGTTACAACTATACGAGGTTGTATTTATTATGCTGTCCCACATATACATACACATACGATACAGACATCAAGAGACTACTTTACTTTTCTGACTCCTACGTCGCCCGACTTTCAGTTCTTCGAAGACTACACCGCCGGTCATACCCTTGTGCTGAGAAAACCCTGCATTCTCTCCAATCGCGGTGACTCTTTCATTGCCACCCCCAGCATCAAAGCGCATGCGCACAATGCCATTAATACACACGGACACGCAAGACTAAGAAGTTACGAACAGTCCATGTTTGACGCAATAACTCTATTCCCATCGTCCACGCAGTGGAAGAGGCATATCACCCGGCGAAGTGGCTACATTAGATGATGTCATGCTGACACAGCGGCCGTGCTTGCACGCAGTTCTGTCGTCTGGCATTGAGATTAATTGTGGCTGCGTTATTAATGCACGCCAAAGGGAATCGCGCTTCTCTTCCTGTGCCTATGGAAGGTAATGTAGCTGTGGGCCGAATATACAAACAGCCAAACGCGAATACAAGCCTCAGAGTATGTAGGTTTCAGTCCCAGCGGACCCTGGCTTTTCCGACGACTTCTATTAACCCGATCCTGCTCGTTCAAGCAGCAAGGAAATCACGATTTGGTGGTGGTGATAGGGCTTGCCGTTGTCGGCCTCACGTGTGTGGGCAACGTCACGACTCACGCCCTGGGGGAATGTGCGTCCTGGGCCGACTTTTAAGGGAACTGTGCCGACATATGTCTGAAAGCGTCTGAGGAAAACTCAGGAAAACCCCCAGACAGCACAGCCGGCACCGGGATTCGAACCCGGGTACCTCCCAGTCTCGACGTGACATGGCCAGCACGCTAACCACTGAGCCACGGGAGCTGGTCACGATTTGGTGATCTTGATGATCTTGGTGATGCTCAAAGTCCCGCGCTTCATTCATGAAGCAAGCCAGTCTTGGGTGGTAAATTACATACGTACGGAGTGATTTTTTCGGGTTAAATGCCTTACTGAAATTCAGGAAAAAGGGGAAAGTCGGGCGCTATCTTTAAATCCGTAATTCGGGGAGAAATCGGGTGATAATCGTGTCTTCGGGTTTTTGTTCCTCCTCTTGTCTATTCCCCAACAACACCGGATATCCTCTGGATGTACGAATAATGTCCTAACGAGTTCGTACGTCCGATTGAGGTCTATCACACATCCATCGGACGTACGACTCTGTTAGGACATTACTCATACATCCAGAGGACATTCGGTTTTGCTAGGGTGAAGCCATTTTCTTTTCTTTTTTTGTTGAGGGGGGGGGGGTGACCTACCAGGGCTAACCCCCGAAGACGTAGACAGTGCTGCCACACATGGGTGTATTTCTGGGAACGTAAGCGACCCATTCTTACACGTGTTACACGTGACAACCTTTGTTCGTCTTCAGTGAAAACGTTACTTGAGGATTTCATAGTGAATGAAATTCGACGAGAAATCTGGTTTAACCCGGTCAGTTCGGAGAGGGGGGGGGGGGTAACCGAGAGGAGTCGGTTTAATCCGAGGGCGCAAAAAAAGACACCTTTCGGGGAGCAAGAATAGCGGGCGAGGAGGGGGCGCAAATCTCCCATATGTCGGCACAGTTCGCTTAGAAGTCGGCCCAGAACGCACATTCCCGAAGAGCGCTAGTCGTGACCCCCAACAACACCGGATATCCTCTAGACGTACGAATAATGTCCTAACGAGTTCGTACGTCCAATGGATGTCCCTCAGATATCCATAGGACGTACGAATCCGTTGGGACATTATTCGTACATGCTGAGGACGTCCGGTGTTGTTGGGAACGTTGCCCACCTGCAACGGCGATCTCTTTGAGAAGAACCACCACCTTCACTTACCGGCTCTTTGAATGAGTTGCGGTGGGGTTTGTGGAGGGTGTGTAGACCCAAAGACCCCGCGTGGCCACCACGAGACAGCAACGATAACCGTTCTTGCGCAAGAGCGCGTGTGATTTGTTGCCACCGCGAAAACAAAACAAAAATTATGGAGTTTCCTTTCACGGCTACTTTAAAGTGGAGTAGAAGTCATTTTTAACACCCTCTTTTCTTTCTATTGTTAAGTAGGCTGGTAAAATGCAGAATGAGAAGTAATTCACCCCACAAAACCATAATTATCGCAGAAATTGAATTTAAAATACGCCGAAAAAAGCGACCGTGCGCAACGGTGGTGGAGAGCCGTACCAGCCTGTGACCTGGCAGTGACGCCACACCGTCCGCGCTCGCTGATTGGTTCAGGGTATCGTCTGCTAGTCAGCTGTTCAGGGTTCTGAAGAAGCATTGCACACAGGGAAACGCCCGCGGGACAATGAAATCTTCCATGCCCACGGTCACCGTTTCAATTCCCAATCTCCCCATAGGGAACCAGGTTTACAGACTACATAAGAAGAAAGTCCTCACACACACAGAAAAAAAGAGAGGAGCTGACCTCGACTGGCCGCGCAGACGGTATGACGTCATCAGTCGTCCTTCTCCTCCTTGTTACACCCCGGGGGCGGGTCGAGAGTAAACGAGCGAGGTTACACGTTTGTGTACTTTTTCTAAAAAAAAAAATTAAATAAAAAATAAATAAATGCATGCATCAAAACCTTTTGCGCTGTTCGGCAAATTGACGCATATACTTTCATGAGATGTCCTAAACTGAAAATATTTTGGATGGCCCTCTGTACTGCTTAAGCGTAGTTCATTTTGGGTTCTTTACTTATGTTCTGTACGTCGTACTGACGAAGTGCCTTGAAATATGCCTGAGTATAGGAAATACACCTCCGCGCATTTGTGTGTGTGTGTGTGTGCGTGTGTGTTTTTGAAGCCGGACATTTTTTAAAATTTTATTTCAGTGACAACATAAAAGTGATACATTAAGGCTGAAAGGCCATCAGGATCATAGCCGAAGCTAGATTAGTGTTAGCCTATGTGAACGCGCAAAAAGGAGAAAATGAAAAGGACAACATAGACGACCTCTGATAACAACGAACTCTCCTATAGGTCAAAGCGGTTTATCTCACTGACTATGCGTCAAACCCTCTTGTTCATGTGCCATGTTTCCGGGGTAGGCAAACCACTCATGTAACGTAATTATGGTCGAAGTAGGCACATCCAACGGCTTACGTAAAATGCTTACTAAATGTAACAGCGTCCGTAATGGCATTACTTCAGTGACTTGTTACATATTTCAATCAAATACAAGGCGTAGGGTGAGGTGGGGCAAGATGAGACACGGGGCAAGATGAGACATCTTTTGCTCGACGCCGCCAGTCTCAGAGACGCGTTGCTCCGTGCGCTTGAAACTTTACGCATAGGTGGCTCTGCATGTCCGCTTCATTGTACGTTAGAATTGTCCGAATTCGTGTTCGCGTTGAAGAGAGAGAGAGAAAACTAAAATCGGTTACTTCGGCCTGTAATGTAAAGACCCGCAGAAAAGGCGCGATTTTCTGTAGTCCTTTTTCTTGTCATATGTGCAGCAGCGAGTCGCAGGCTTATTCCGTCAATGTAAGTCCACATCCTATTTCTCTATTCACTCATCTAGATACATGCAAAATATGGCCACTCTTGCATTTATACGGTGTTGAACAGAAAAATTAACGCATCCGATAATATGCACGGGGCAAAACGCGACAACTTAATGTAATTTATATTTAATGCAATTTAAATGTAATATAACGTAGAAACTGATAAGTCAAGCTTTAATGCTTGTTCCTCAGAGATTTTTTTATTTTTTATTTTTTTCACATTGCCTAGGATTTTCCAGCAAATTTTCCTGTTTCTAGGATATCTCAAGCAAAGCAGCAGTGCACGCAAACGCGAGCGACAATCGACACATAAGTCTGGCGCTGCCTTGTCTGCAAAAGAAGGGGAAAGCAAAATAGTACCGTGTCCTGCGTGGTTCTATTGCACCTCATGTGGGGGGTGGGCCCAAGGGGGTTGTGTAGACGGGCTTTACTTTGTCTGCTTGGATTGAAAAAAAAAACTAATTTGTATAGTTCATTACCACCATGGCGTGTCTCATCTTGCCCCACGCGATGTCTCGTCTTGCCCCGAGGGGTGGGGCTAGATGAGACAACTTGCATTTTTGAATTTTTCTTCTTCTGTGCTTATTTGAGACAGGCGACGTCCGTTACCCATTTACAGGGCAGAAGCTCGAGACCCCTGAGAATGTGCTTATTGCTAGTTTTTTTTTTTGTGTGTGTTTTTTGAAAAACACGAAACATAAAAATTTCATAATCAACTGCAAATTTCTGTCTCATCTTGCCCCACCATCCCCTATATTTCGTGTCAAGCAAAGAACACTCATGTCGTGCAATGGCACAAGAAAATTGTTACCGCACGGTTCATACAATTTTTTTTTTAATGCGGTACCGACATCACAACCGAGAAAGCTCGTTTGTATTTTAGATAATTACGAGATATTTATTTGCATTGTTAAGCTACCGCGAAAGTTAATTACTTTCTTCTACCCTCCTTTCGTACTAACAGTCGTGACATTGACATCTGTCGACAAAGAATATCAAGCAGAACTAAGTTTGTTTTTCTACTACCTTTCGTTTCGTACTAGATGCCTTTCTCTGATGGACACTGAGCACACGCGTCACCCTATCAGCTCCGGTTTCATGGTCGTTCCCCGTCGTCTGTTATTTTTTTTCTTTTTTTACTGCGCGGTATTGCGGTCTGCAATGGCGAGATAAAAGGACTATTGTGCTAACCCTTTTACTTGCCTCCCGCGTCTCATTTTCTCTTTCCTTTTATCTATAACGATGATGACGAAAGTCCGCTGTGGTCAGGCCTAGGTAAATACAACCAGTGCTCTGTTTTCTGTTTTGTTCTTCGCCTTTCTAATTCCCTTTCTGGTTAGCTTAACGCGTTTCTGCTTTCTTCATTCGCATCTTAGAACGAGAGTAGTGTGGCTCGTACTCTGCTTCTTCTCCATTGTAGGCGTGTCGTCTGGGACAAGAACGCAGACGACACAACTGCAGAAGCGGTGGCGTTGCAGTTGCGGCTGCGTGAAGAACGAAACCCGGGTAACGATTGGGCCCTTCAGGCTGTCACGTGTTACGATGATGACACGTATGTATGCGCGTCACTTATGTTCGTTGTGCGCGGGTTCGAACCCCAACTGTGACGGTGGAGGAATCTCCGGTGCGCAGCAGTCACAGTGAGGACTGCTCCTTAGTACGTTCTGTTGTGTTTTCCTCTTGCTGAGTAGCGAAATGGCGCAGGTACGGTCATAAGCAAGTAATACCGCTATTCGTCGTCATTGGCTTCTAATATGGACCTACCTGCTGTTTTGCCCTGCACAGTTCCCTGCGAAGTCGGCCCAGGACGCGCTATTCCCACACTGTAAGAAAAAAAGAGAGTAATTTTACTCCTTTTGAGGACTAAATGCGTTGCCACAAAAAAATAGTCCCTTTCGGGAGTAAATGAATATCACAGAGTAAGGACTGCATTTCACGCCCCGCTCTATAAACCCCAGGTACATGATTCGCGTGCATGCATGAGAATACTTTGAATCAAACCGTCAACCGTGATATATCGAGTGATATAAAATCGCGCGACATACCATAAGGCACAATTCGAGAAGAAAGAAGCGCTAACTGTTCCTTACTCTGTGTGGGTGCAAAATTTTTAAGACGACTGAGTTATACAGCCGGATGCCATCAAACTGACCAAGAGCACATTTTTACGTATAGACTGTGCATTCGGAAGACTCTGCAGTCCTGGAAGAGTAAATGTCGGGGTTAGGGGACTAATATAGAGAGTAATTGCAGCCTATAGGGGACTAGAAGCTGCCATTACTCCCTGTTTTACTCCTTTTTTTCTTACCCGCAGACAGACCAGCTGCCCTGCATTCACGTAATCATACAAGTACACATAAAGTACGTATACGCTCACCATTTAGAGTCATATAGGTCGAGAATAATATTTTGCGCTAAGTCGGCACACCAAGTGCGCCTACTCAACAGGGATCGAAACTGAAACTGAACCCGAACCGAAAACCGCTAAAAACCCGTATATTTTGCTGAACCGAAACTGAACCAAACCCAATGTTGTTGTTGTTGTTGTTGTTTTTTTGCGTTGAACGCAGCCGGAACTGAACCGAAATAAATTGAGGCTGTTACCGGTTCGCGAAACGGTTCAGACGTAGTGTGCGTTGTGAGAGATCTAAACTACCATAACGGATTGAGTGAGCCGCGTTGCCAAACAAATTCGAAACCGAAACTGAACAAAACAAAACTGCAACCCAAGTGCGCGAGGTATTTCCTCTTTCGCAGTTATCGCATTCATTCAATTGTGTCAGTTTTGAGGTCGTCCTTTTGGTAGTTGTATAGGCTTCCTTCTACGCGATTTTTGTCGCAAACCCAAGTTTTCATCTTGGGCTGCGAAAATAAGGACCAAGCATGAGGAGGACGTAACAGGGTGTATACGATTAGTGAACATAGAGGGCGCAGTATGCTACCGTGACCCAGAGCCGTATATTAAAAGGGAGTCTGGCCATTGGGAGGAGTCACAAAAATAGGCTCGACCTGTCAATCACAGTTTCGCTCCCCTTATTGGGTTGCTTTTTACCAAGGGGGTCGTCATTACACCTTACTGCCACCCAAAATGGCGACGAAAACAAACTGTGGTGAAGCGGAGATTTCGCGACAAAAAATTTTCACAGACTAACCTGATTTTACGCTGCAAATGTACATCCTAATATAAGTTTCTCGGAAATCAGTTTCAATTTATGCTCATCCATCGATATCTAACTGAAAATAATACGTTTTGTCGCCGGTGTTAGGCCTAGTGAACACGGCGATCACGGCGAAATCATAACAAAAACGGCGCTGTGCTGTACAATCTTATTTTTAACAGCTGCATTTCATGGATATAAACATTCTTGCCTCTTATATTCCAACTATTCATGTATATTTGTTTAAAAATCATACCGACAACAGAATCTGTCCCAGCAGGTGGTTCTGCCGGCAGCGGTACAACGACGGAAGCAGACGACAATTCCCGACGTGCCTTACGCTCCCTAGGTGGCGCTCATCAAATCGGCACCAAAAATCCACCAATTTTGCAGATTGCGAGAGCTATCCATTTCAATCCCATCCAATCCACTTGCCACCCAAAATGGCGCTGCCCATGTTGGATAAGGGGGCAAATAGTGAGGATAGGCTGATTGATAGCGCCCCATATTTCAAGACTTCATTGGTCCGAAGGCTGAAAAAGTGGGCGGAGCTTCAGGTATAGGCATGACCCATTAATGGCCAGACTCCCTTTTAATATACGGCTCTGCCGTGACCTTGCACCCGAAATCCAGATCTGTAACACGCAGTGTCGCTGTGAACAACTGCTGTGCAACAGCAACAGCAGCAACAACAAAAGTACATTTGTGTTGTTTGAGAATCGTAAGGATGTGCTTGCTTTAAACCAGACTTGTGCCCGTTACTCCGAAATAGTAATTGATTACCGTTACAAAGTACTCGACTGAAAATGTAACTGAGTAACGAGTATAAAAGTAAAGCGTTACTCGGGCCGTTACTTTCAATTCATGCAAAAGTTTCCGCCCCTGCGCGCTTCGAAATAAAAAAAAAAAAAAAGAAGAGAAAAACCCCAGCTCCCAAGGGATCGGGGCAGCTGAAATAGCGCGAAAAGTAGCAATAATTTTTATTTCCGCTTACTACAATAGAATAGCCCAACAAAGACACAGGAAATTTGTCACAGAGCCTTGTTATTTTGAGTCAGACTCTACTTCAAAAGTAATTCAAAAGATAAATTGTAATCGCGTTACTTGAAAAATTACTCGTTCAAAAATGTAATTGATCACTCGAAAGATTACACAAAAAAGTAATTGATTACGAGTAACGCAATCACTTGTAACGCGTTACGTACAAGTCTGCTTTTAAAACATGAAAATCTGCTCAAAATTCGCTTTCTTGGACCGGTTCGAACCGAAAAAAAAAAGGTTCTGATCCCTGCTTCTGAGTGGTTATACTATTGGAGTGCGCAAGAGGGGAACATGGACTCAAAATGATTGATGCTACGAAGCTTTAATGAAACACGCCGTAATCAATAACGCGATATACTGTTGTTGTTGTTTTCGTCGCGTTAACCCGCCCGTTTTACGGCACTTAGCTAAATAAGGCTAGGTTTCCCACGCGTTGTCCGTCAACCCCGTCGTCTGCTTTCCGGTTGTCTAGGCAACGCCATCGACTCCACCGTTGCGTCACGTGCAAATTACCTTGGTGCTTCAACTACCTATTTTCATGCAGATTACTTCGAATGCGTCTTACGCGAAGAAAACCTCTATAGAGTAGAATGAACAGGCAAACTTACTTATACTTAAGGACCTACCAAAGTTAGCTGCCGCCGTTCTCGCTTTATAGTTTCCCAACTCAGCTTAGTCTGGCAATAAGCGTCAAGCGTAGATGACTTTTCTTCGCCTTACGTATATTTAGTTTTTTAGCAAGCGCGTCGAAGGATCTCAAGCGTGAAACTCATGAGCTGCCTCAAATACGGAAAGAGGAATATAACTATAAGAAATAGAAGGTGGAAAACCCGTGTTCGCCGTTATGCAAATCCCGTTGAACAACTTGGCGAACACAGTACGAAAAAAGAAAGAAAAGAAAAGAAAAGAAATGAAAAACATCGCGGAGACTGTATTTCCTTGGCAGTAAACTCAAAGAGACAAGCTGCAATGTGTAGTGCGGTAACGCGGCTTAATTTTTGCGGGAGTTCCTTTCGGTTGGTGAATTTTCTTGAATTTTCTCGCAAGGGGGGGAATTAGGATAAGCAGGTGTGAGGCAACATTTGAGCTGTGACACTGAGGGGCAGGAGGCTGCAGCTTGGGTTCACACGTGCGTTTCGAAAAAAGCGGCACCGCGCGACACCGCCTGTCCATATAGGCACTTTTTGTTTTGATTCTGCGTTAACGCCACGAAGAAACTGTGGCTATGAGACGTGAACAGACGTGGATTTGATGGAGAGAAGGCAGCAGAAAGTAGTGGAGGAGAGGAGATTAGCGTACGTCATGGGACGACGTCAGGGAGAACTGCGCCGGCATTCGTCTGGAAAGTCAGCCGGACACCTCAGGGAGAACTTCAGACAGGACAGCCGATGATAGGGTTCCAACTCACCACCTCCCAATACTTTAGCACTTACTTTCCCGATACTTTTTTGCTCCTACCACCAGAGCCACTTATAGTCGTGTTCAACGTAAGAAGTAAAAGAAATCTAGTTCGCCATCTACATACGCATTTGGAGGACGAGGAGAACCAATAGCGCGTCAGGGGACATACCGCAGCGCCACCACGCTCCATCATTAGGGGAGCGCACTTTTTGCCGCAGCGTACAGTGTCACGCGGGAAGTCTTAACGGCCAATAAGGGAGCAGAGTGAGTGCGACGGATTACATTATCATGTCGCAAGCAGGGAGAGTTGCCTCGCTGTATTCAGTCACCCTATCCGCGGTGCAGTAATATTTTGATAGCTCGTAGACTAGATTTCTTTTCCTTCTTAAAGGGGCACTAAAATGTAAAAACAACTTGCTCTTAAGTGAAAGTCCGTGTTTCAATTAGTATTCAATGTGTTAAAATTAGTTCACACATTGCTATACTGTATAGAAGAAAACCGCAATGAAAACAGAGCCGTCTTTGGCGGCTGGGAACGAATGGGATCCCCAGGAGGCCAAGGTTGGCGGAATCCAATGAGACAGCAGAAGAAGCCCTCGCATACGTATCGTGGCCGTGTTCATTTGGAACGGGTCCGATCGTAGTGTTTCCGTATATGCGCGGCATTTTTCAATACCGGTTCACTGAATTGTAGCCCACAACAAACGTTCTCGCAAACGTTCCACTGACAACGTTTATCTTCACGCACTGCGGACAGCGACGCCTGTTCGCTTCGCAACGCGCACTATTGTTGAATTCCAATGGCAGACGAGTCGGAGCAAGTGGCAGACTCGGCAATAGAGCGGCTTGATCAGGCATAGAGCAACTGATCCGAATCTGCGACTGGAACACTTGCG